>NW_020289946.1:634541-1234541 GCF_003144205.1 Meira miltonrushii
CGAAGCCGTCGTTGCACCAACTGGCGCTTTGGCAAAACGTGAACATCCTCACCCTCACCCTCACCCTCACCCACACCCACACCCACATCCTCACCCTCACCCAAGTGCAAGCTCATCTTCATCTGTGGTGTCATCCTCAAGTGCAGCAGCAGCAATTGAAACTGATCTCAAATAGATCGATCGATAGGGCGATGTGCGAATAGGCGAGGTCGTTTCCTCGGGTACTTCCTCCTCCTCTTTCTCTCGGAATTCACGGACAATCAGGATCTTTATCATCATCATCATCATCATCAATGTATCTTTCGCCTTCATCTTGCTTATTTTTTTGTGTCTGTGTTTATCGGATTGGCTTGATTAGCTCATAGACTTGCCCTTTCTTATTTTTCGAATCAAAATACCCATTTTTTTTTTCTTATTTCCAAGGGATCTTGTTGTGAGCTCCGATTAAACATATCCATACCTCTCTCCATTTCAGTATCATCATCCTTCTTTACGTGCTGATCATCATGGACGTAATATGATTCTGCAATTATACCATCTTATTCCAGATTCGAAAGTCGAAAGTGTGATAAATCGGGATGGTAGTAGGAAAGGTGATTGGTAAGAGACAATGCGTCTTACTTCGCACGCGTATTAAGGTGTCAGTGCCTACCTGTGCTTCGTTGGTTGCAGTGCTAAAGCCGAAACAGGCCGGGTCTTGAACGCGTACCCCGCACTAGTGTCTCTGTGGAGTGTTTGACGGATAATTCAAAAGCCGGCATTGGATTAACATCTTCTCTTTCTCTCTCTTGCCATCATTGTCATCCTGTCAAGATGGTTTCAGCTTTGCTTTCACTTACAGCTCGTTCTGCTTCGAGATCGTTGATCATTCAAAGGAGGAACGCTTTCCTCTCTACAAGCTCTGTGCGACATTTCAACGTTACAGGGCAAGATGCAATCAAGTTGATCAAACAACATACAAACACAAAAAGAGTAGAAGAAGCTAACTCAGATTCATCTTCACTCAAATTGCTGTTGCATGCGGATCGTAGAGGTAAGGTTTCATCATCAAATGAGATCCATTATGGTCCCGCTCTACTGGGAAGTTCATCTTCTCTTTTGGACAGCTTGGATCAGGGCAAATTCGGCGAAGGTGAGCTAGGCATCCTTCAAGCACAACAGGACGACCCTCAAAGTGTTATAGACCTGCCTTTTACGATCGACAAAGGATTGCAGTCAGAAGATGTTTTCAAGTTTGTTTCCAAACTAGCTTCAAAAGCCAACGTTTCCATCAGTGAAGCCGCACAGAAGGAAGCTACCGAAATCATTCAGAACCTATGGAGCATTTATTCACGTTTTGAAGGCGTTTGGTTCACATTCCAACTAGCTTTTGATGGAAAAGGTCAAGTGAGCGTTCGATCACCCTTTTTAGAGTTTGATGACTTTGGAGTGAAGCGTGTGCCTGAATTGCAAGACTTGTATGCTAATCGAAAACGAGATGAAAATTCTGCCAAAGCAGAAGATGGTGGACTGTTCTATATCAAATTACCCCAAGGAGGCAATGTTGGTTCGTTCGGATATGGAGCGGGAAATGCAATGGCAACGATGGATGGATTGGCTTTGGCAGGTGGAAGGCCGGCTAACTTCTTAGACGGAGGCGGTGGTGCCAACAAGCAAAATGCCAGATTGGCCATTGAGACATTGCATCGAGATGACAATGTGAAAGCAATCTTTGTGAACACGTTTGGGGGAATCACACAAACTGATGTAGTAGCAGAAGGAGTCATTGAAGCAGTAAAGGAGAACAATATCACCAAACCTATCGTCGTTCGCATTTTGGGCACAGGAGCTGAAAGAGCAAAACAACTACTTTCTGAATCGGATATTGATTTTACCATCAATGATGATTTCAAAGAGGCGGCAAGATGTGCTGTAGAAAGGGCGAATCAGTGAGATAAGCAGGCATTAAAAGGTGTAATGAAATCATATCATTTTAAAAAGGGAAAAGTGTGACATGTTTCGGCTTCTCGGGTTGGAGTGGGGAATAATAATGATGACCGATTGGCCGCTGTAGGAGATCGTTGAATATGACGCCTTCCCTTGAGCAGCAATGGCGTAAACCCGTACGTTCGCTTCGTTTGCCTGCCGATTCAATCTGCAGCTTTACGCCCATTCAGAAAAACACTGATTTTCTGGCGCGTACCTGAATTGGGTGGGAAACCATTTAGCGCATTTACGCCATAAGCTTTGTTTTGCGGAAGTGTCCCCGCTTCCTCTTTACTACAACGGCTTTTTATCGATACAATGTTAGAGCTAGTGGCCGTGATAAAGTGAAATAGCGACAAGTTGACCGATTGTCCGTGTGAAATATGAACTTGGGTGCTTGGGTCGAGTTTGTCCCGATTGCGATCTTAATATGAATCCTTGTTGTCGTGCCATCATCGTCACCATTAGTGAAATCAGGATTTCGCATCAAATAATAACGATATACCGGATGGGAGGATGAGAAGTATAGCCGCTATCTTGATCGTAGGATCGACATTGTTCTTTCTGGCTTCAATCGGCTTGACTGCCAAAGCAATTGCAGATCTAGCCTCAACAATAACTCCAACCTCTTCGTCTAATGGTGCGCAATCTACGTCTTCCTCTAGTAACGGTCTAATCGGAAGCGGTTCGATCGACAGCTATACAGGTACTACACCAACGGGAAGTTCGAGTATATTTGATGGTTTTGCGACTCCGATCAGCAGTAATTCCAATTTAATCACCCCTTCTAGTATCGTTTCGAGCACAAGCGCTGGCGCGAGTGCAATTACGAATCAAAATCCCGCACCAACTTCATTCGTTTCTCAGCTGAACCAAAATGAAGATGATGTCCCTAGTGTGAAGGATGTCTCAGCTGATAAATCAAATGGAATAGAAACAGGAAACCAGGAAACGGAAAACAATATCGAAGCTCCGCTGCAAAATTTGCATACAAGCGCTTACAGGATCAATGCCGTGAAGGAGTATCAGGTCAACCAAGTGTCCGATCAGCCAATGATTACGGCTATCAGCTTTCCGGTACTGCGCATCATGCCTGTTCCAGCAATACCATCTCAATCTAGTCTACAGAGGCGGTTGATGCTGAGCTCGGACACCAACGAGACGATTTCCTCTTCAAATGGTGGTGACATAGCAAAGCACCATTCGATCATCTTGCTTGTTCTCTTTTCCATACAAGAAGCATTGTTGGGTGTCCTACTAGCTGGAGGCTTGGCATATCTGTGGCGTTACAACACAATTGACTTTAATGCCGAGTACAGATCGATTCTTAGTCGACAAGCAGAAACAAGAGATACACACAGTCGTGACGATGCACTTGTCGCGGCAAGAAAACGGACGACGCACATACGGACGTACTTGATCTTCTTTTGCGCTATATGTCTATCCTTGCTGGCATTCTTCGTTTCCTCGTTTGTTCTACTTGGGATGTGGTTCACGGTAAAGGATAACCTAACAATCATTACGATCGCTTTGGATGCTCTGACTTTCTTCTTCTTGGTAATGATCTGTGTTGCGATGTTTTACGATTTGAGGAGGAGTAAAAAAGAAGAGCAGTATACCATTTCAGATGGAGTACATGGAGCCGTTTTCATGAATGGCGATACTCAACGAATGAAACATCTTGAGAGAGCACCTTCTGTTGTCTCATCAATCAAAAGCTTGTCAAGCTTCTCTACTCCACCAGGTTGGTCGCGTGATCGGTTTCCAAGAAGAAGTGGGAAACAAAAAGGAGGCGACAGAAAGAATGAAGGCCAGCTTCCCACACAAATCGAGCAAAGACAAGATGAAGAACGATCAGACATGCACGATCAGCAGATCTACATAGCACATTCGCAACAGCCGACAGAAAGCTACGATCAACCTTTTGTGCCTGCACACCCTTTCCAGCCCGGAATGAATTCGGCACAATATGTCGGTCAGCCTCTCAGACGTCTTTCAGCCTTGCAAGATACTTCACATTATCGATCACATCAAAGCGACAATATCATCTCTCCTCCAATCGGTACACCACCGCCGCAGCCAGGAATGGATATCAATGCAAGTTATCCAAGTCACATGCTTGCTTCTTTGCCTTCTCCTTCATCTGCAGGTCATCAAGACATCCATTTCTCGCATCAAGCAGAAAACGATGACGAAAATGATGAAGATCGAGAAGAATGGATCGGGTCAATCACTGATGCGGGTAAAGAACAACAAAAATCTTCAAACCAAAGAAGACAGCGGCGACCGTCACCGAACAAGATTCCCATACCTCCTAAGCCATCGACTTCGTTACCTCACTCTCCCGTTTCTGAATCACCTTCAAGTGTTTATTCAGACGTTTTGCTTTCTCCCGGAACTTTGTGCGTTGCTGTGCCTAACATACATGGAGGCACAACGATGATGCCCGTCTCTGTCGGACAATCACATCAAACAACACTGTAAAGCTCATATACTAGTACTTAATTTCATCTTTATCGGCTCGTAACCATCCGTATCCCATTCGATCCGAGACCGTGCGCAGAGGAGAGGGAAGCGCTTCAACTCCTGAATGCGTCGGAGTATATGGAGAAACGGTAAGACAACGATTAATTTTCCCCTGTTTGAGAAGATTTCGCTCTCAGATCATTTCGGCTTCATTAGAGGCGACTTCCCAGCCTAAAATGAGCATCTTTGAGCATTCGAGCGACGCCATCTTGGGCTGAATGACAATGCACTTTGAATAACGACAAAATCACGTTACCTTTCAGAGCTTATAAGCTACTTCAAAGACAAAAAAGCGAACGATTCCGTTCAAAAGCTTAACGCCACAAAAAGTGACTGACTAGCACAAACACTTCCGGTCAATGAGGGAGAACTGACAGTGATTCATGTAAAAAGCGGCTCCGGCATTTGCCGCGAAAGTGCAATGAATGATTCCGTTTTGTGACTGACAAAGTACTGAAAACGCCAAATAATCATGACCGAGAAGATACCTCCTTGTATATTATATAAAGGTCACGATTCTGACTTAATCTTTCTAACACCGTCATCCCACCCACCTTCAACGACATCATGGGTGGTACGTATTACGATGAGGGTACGTCAAAGTACATTGTTTCGGTCAGAGTTGCCCAGATGACGTACTTTTTCATGTTTCGGTTGATTCTTTGTTCGGCATGGCTTGGAACAATGATTGCCGTTGGGGTGGCATTTGTTGCTCTGTCCAACAAAGAAACAAGAAAGTCAAATTTGTTTCGACTACAATGCACTTGTGTTCTTTTGACGATCTTATATGATGCATCAGAAGTCGGTAACGTGTCATACAGATTAAAGACTCTCACCTTCCGTTCAAACCAAACGATCAATTATGATGCATACACTCATTGGACAAGCGCAGGTCACTTTGCAGAGCATTTCATACCAGTCTTAGCCGATGCGGCGTTATTGTTTAGGATCTCATCGTTCTTCCCTTTTCCAGTCTATTCGAAACGTAAAAGACTCTACATCTTTGCTCCTTTCTGGTTTTTGCTCATTTCTCGTGCTATCGTTAGCATCTTGGTTGCAGCTTTCTACAGCGTTCAATACTTCTCGGGAGTCGTTTGGGTTAATGTTGACCCACTACCATATCATATTCCACCAATGTACTCCTTATCGGGATTTAGTTATGGTGCAACAGTTGAACTTGCAATGGGCTCTCTTTATTGCACGATGGCCTCGTCAATCTTGATTTTCAAAGCATATCAATTAGCCAAATCACGTTTAGCGGTCAACAACAAAAAGAGAGTACAAGCTCGAATGCGTTTCTTTGCTGAAGCTTTGTTGATGTGTTGCATTCCACCAATCTTTATCAGCATTGCTGCGCCAATTCAACTTCTGGCATTTACAACGTACTCCTACTACAGAGAAAGTTTAACATTACTCGCCAACACAAGTGTAATCTTCAGTATCTTGGCTACTTCATGGTCAAGTATTCGAGCAGATTGGACAAAAGATCAAACATACGTTTCTAATACTGGTCAAAAGTCATCGGTCGATGCTGAGCAATTGCATCAGATGACAATAAATTAGGTTGGAAAGTTGGGATACGATGCGGAAAAACAAAAGTCTATCGATGGTACATTGTAGATCAATCTTGTAAGCACACATAACGAAAATTCATGAATATAATGTGTGAATATCTCTGAAGCCATGAAGAATTTTTTGGATGTGATTCGGCTGGTTAGGCTCCGTTTAAAGTATCAAATGATAGACCATGCAATTTCGGCTCCTTTCACCACAACTTCACACGTGAGAGGATCGGAATGCCTTTTGACGAAAGCGGCACCATTCTGTGGCGATCTTAAATTGGGGAAGACACAATACTTAAAAGTAGTATTATATTGACTGTAAGTCACATCATTTAGCTGTAAGCGTCCTCTTACGGATCCGTTTATGGTAATTAAGCTTTCATAATATTCTCACAAATTAAGGGACGTGGCTTCGCAACATAAGAAAGAACATCGATAGGGCTGAATGTATGGAATGAAGGTGCCGCTTTTTATGAGCTGGTGACATAGGCGGCTTTCCTTCCGAATGATACACAAAAGATACCTCCCCCACAAGGAGAAGGCCACAATATCTTTACCATCACCACAAGCCTTTTAAAGATCTAAATATGGGTGGCACATACTGGAACGAAGAATTCTCTACATTCGAGTACGATGAAAAGGCTTCAGAAATGGCATACTTCAACGTCTTTCGTTTGGTACTTTGTTCTACGTGGCTAGGGGCAATGACTGTAGTTGCTATAGCATACTATTATCTTTCCAAAGAAGATCGACGAGCCACCAAGTTATTTCGATTGCAAGGCACTTGCCTGGTCTTGACCGTTCTCTACAATGCTTCAGAGACTGGGTGTGTACTGTATAGACTTGATTCACTCACCTACCTCGCTTCTCAAAACATGAATTATCGTGGGTATTGTGCTTGGAGAAGTGTTGGTATTTTTGCAGAGCATGCTATTCCAATTTTATCAGATTCTGCTCTACTCTTTCGTATATCATCTTTCTATCCAAGTCCAATTGTTTCTGGAAAGGCAAGATTACTCATCCTTTCACCTTTTTGGTTCTTGCTTGGAAGTCGTACAATCTTGACTTTTTTGCTTACAGCCATTATTCTGGTTCAATGGCTATCTGGCTTACAACCCTACGCCTACGACGCAATGCTGTTATGGGATCCTCCCGTATGGTCATACGATGGGTATTCTGCAACGACTGTATTAGAGTTTTCGTTGGGTTCTATCTACTGCATTGCTGCATCATCGCTATTGCTATTCAAAGCATATCAATTGGCAAAATCAAGAATATCATTCAACAACAAAGCAGGAGTGAAAGCAAAGATGCGTTTCTTCGCTGAAGCGCTGTTGATGTGCTGTGTTCCTCCGATCTTTTTGAATGTTGCTGCACCAATTCAATTACTAGCTTTTTATAATTATGCCTATTACCGAGAAACAGGTACTTTGTTGGTCAATGTTACCGTCACTTTCAGCATTTTGGCAACTTCTTGGTCAAACATTCGAGCCGATTGGAGCAAAAGTCAAATATCTCGTATCTCAAACATCGAAAAAGGTGCTCTAATCGAAGACACACCAATCGAACTTGCCGAAAAAACGAAGAATGAGGCTCAATTGCATGTCACAAAGCTAAAGGTGGGGAATACCCATGCAGTAGTTGCTCAGTCTATATCATTTCTACGATACATTTCTATTTTCAGTGAGGAACGAAAAGGATGATTGCGTCCAACGTCTATGCAAGTTCGATAGGATTCTCGTCGGAAATGGCAATCTGTGTGGATGGAAGTGGAAAGGGAAGATCGAGGACCATTCGTGCTTCAACATGCTGACAATGCCTCTCGACGATCAAAGTAGCCTTTTCCATTGGTGTTGGTGGAGACATGGACGGTGTAGTGGTATGACTGGATGTAGATGGTGTAGTCTCAGATTCCGTTGTGTCACAAAGCAACAAAGATGTTACTAATCCTTTGACTGCCCAAGCTAAGAGTGCCCATGAATCATGCGATGCCAAAGTGGAACGTGAAACGGCAAGATGAGGAGCATGTGCTTCCAACACAAGCGCAGCAGCTTCGAAGAAATGACCCAAAGAGACCAGAGCAGGATAACCAGTTTCAAGTTTGGTCACATTGTTTGATCTTTGTCTATTAGAGTCATCCGCCAGTCTGCCTGTTTGCTCAACAAGAACCGCTTTGCCAGCTTCTAATCGAGTCTGGGTGATTGGAAAAAGTTCTCTTGCCCCTTGCATATTTTCCGCTAACATCATCCGAACATATGCTAGCAAAGCTGTCTCATGTCCAATGCCGTCAAATTCAGTCGGAACATCAACATCGATTGTTGATTCAATTTGCGTTCTCAGACAATGTCCCAACAAGATCGTACCGGAAAGTTGGGCTTCTACCTCCATTAATTCGGATACTGATTGTGAAATCTTTCCTTTGAAGTATGCACGTCGTTCTGCGAGACGCTTCAATGCAAAATCCCATTTGGACATCGCATGACCCGTTTGGGCCAGACAAATCAATTGCTCTTCATCGTTGATGGAATGTTTCTTTTTATCTTCCCGCAATGCTTTCGTGCTCATCCAAATGTCTTGCCAAGCTTGCGAGAATGTAAGAATGCCTACTGTTCGATTCAATAATACTCGAAGTGCATCGACACGTTGTTCACTCAAAGCTACTTGTTCCTCAATCCCAACGTATCCTGCGCTGGAGATCTTCTCCACATTTCCGATCATTCCTTCCACTTCGGACAGTGTGGGAGATATACCTTCATACTGTCGTGATCTATACATCGTTAGACCTTCTCTTGTTCCAAGAATGTATGACAAATCCAGAGTATATGCAGAGCAACAGAGTACGTCCATAGCCAGCCTATGTCTTTCTGTCGTGGAGGACGATCTTGCAATTTGAGACATTCGTACCGCTGACGAAAGTAGAGCGTATGGTGGCTCTATCCTCTTTTCGCATCGTTCAAATCTGCAAACACAGAGTAATTGAAATGCAAGACTCATAGAAGGAGTATATTCAGAGGAGATGATTAGCTGTGACAGACAACGATGCAAGATCGGTCTGACCATCACCTCGACCTGTACGCCTGGAAAGTATCTCTCATGCTGTTCGGGCGGGAGATAGAGATGTCGAGCAGCACAGAGGTATTGACCCAATTCCAAAATCAACAATGCAGGATCCATGGCAGACACGTCTGTTACATTTGCTTCTTTCCGTTGTGATCGAAGCATATGAGGCGGAGGCAAAAGTGGCATCAGACTGCCAAGTTCTTTTTCCGACCATGTTGATATTAGTGCACTTAATCGATCGTCTATGAGCCAGTCCAATTGTATCAGTGAACCTACTCGATCATTTGCGGTCGCTTTAAGCGCATCTGTACGACGTTTTGAGATTGGTAAACCTCCTGCTTCAACAATGATGAAATTGTACGAAGCGGGAATGCATTCGAGATTGCTTCCATCAGGAACAGAAACAGGAACAGAACTCCGCACGTCAGGAACAGCATCCCGCACGTCAGGAGCAGAATCTCGTAGAGTGATCCCATTTCTGTCTGCAGGTGTAGCCCGTCTTTGCCTTGTCCTCCCTTGGCTGTCAACCGTACAATCCAATCCCATTCGTGTACATCGTCTGCATTTGATTCCATTTGAACTGCTGCTTGGACCATCATGCTGAATACACTTTCGTTTCGAGGATCGACATGGTTCACATGCTTGATCTGTATACCTTGTTCGAGCAGGCATGCTCTCAAAGATGGTTGTAGGAAGTAAGACTGAAAGAAAGCATTTATGCACCATGACTTTAATTGTCGCGTTTAATGCAAGTGTTACAGGAGAAGTGTGGAGAACAATTCACAAGTGATCATAAAGAAGATGCTAAAATTATATTGTTATTCGGTAAATGTACATGATGTAAAGGTATCCAATCGATCAAGGTCTATATCTTTTTCAAGATGATGATGCTGCACTGACAGCTGCAGCCGCACTTGATGGTGCATAATACGTTCCAATCTTGAATGTGAGCAATTGCGTATGCATGCCAAGACAGATCGCCATGACCAAAGAGGTATCGACTTTGGGCGCAATGCTAACTCGGAATGGTTCATTTGGCAAGCACATCTTTGCTTTGCTGGGTCTTTCGATAAGGGCGAGTAAGCGTCCCGAGTCTTCCCGCAATTCGCTCACCTTCGTGCTCATGCCAGTCTTCAGTAAAAGGGTTTTATCCTCGTTGCGACCGGAAGCTGCATTCTTGAACGTGGCGGTAAGATTGAATCGGCAAATTTTCTCACCCCTCAGCGTGAGAACTTTATCACCTTGATTGTCCTTCGCATAATAATGCGTGTGAAGTGATGTCCACTTCGCATGCAAAGAATAGATTTGTTTGTGATCGGAGTCTGAAATTGTGGCGCTTATCAGCTTCTTTCCCGCAATGTAGAACGGCTGTAGATCTTTGCGGGAAACCTTTTTCTTCATGCTTCCGTCAGGTTCAGGTTTTGACACGACTATATCTAATCCAGACCACGACATCAAAAGAGGTTGAAGATCAAAGCGGATAACGTGATCGTGTTGACAGTATTCGGAAATTAAACCAATCGGGACTTGATGTCCCGATTCTAATTCGGCTTGCAAGCCGTCATTCTTCGCGGGAAACTTCACATCCTCATTCGCAATTAAAGTGCTCGTACCATCATCCAGGGTCATTTTGCTGACACTATGAGCGCTACTGCTCGTCATTGCGTATTCTTCCGTTTTGTTTCGGTGTGAGAGCATTTTACTGTTTCTTTATATGATGAAGATTGTTTCTTTGTTTGTTTGTGGGTGATGAGATCAACATCCAGTTCGGATAGAAGACTTTATATACCTTTTCTTCCTCGTTCATGAATCCGCAATTCCGATTTGAAAGTTAGTCACCGATGGTCAGGTACATGCAGCGCTAAAATGCAAATATCAAAACAGCTTTCATCGGCACTTTGTCTTTGCGGAAATGCTGAAAGATCCAATCGAGTGCGGGAGCGGAATTATTTCCGCACTGAAAAGTTTATTTTTAGCGTGTAAAATCCATCATAGGCGGGCCATTACATCATCACCATCATTGTTGGCGTAACTTCATGCGTGCGGAAATGTCCGATCATGCATTGGCACAGCCGGGGTAATGCGATGGCTTTACATGGCTTTCAAGTGAATTATCCCAATTGACAGCACTCATGATAAGGATCTGATTAGTAAGCATGTACAGATCTGTAGAATGACACTTGAGGCTTATTTTATAAGCTTCTTTAGCTCATTAAGCTTGGCACATACAAGAAATAGGACTCGACTGGTTTACATCACAACCACTTTCCTCAACGCTCTTAATGAGGTTAAACTTTTAATTAAGGCACAAAAAGCAGGTACATTGAATAAAGAAAAGGAGATTTAATCATTTAGCTTCCTAGCATGGCTGATGATTGAGATGATCTTGAATAAATGAAACGCTTTGAAACCATCCAGTAATGGTATGATTGTAGCGGGATAACATTTCTTCCCATAATTATGGTCACAGACCCATCTGTTTCCACGGAAAGGGCTCCCTGCTTCCACGGGCTATTTCTTTATTCTGTCAAAGCAGAGATGATCAATTGACATATGCAAGAAGTGATAATAGATGCATAAAGTCAAAGGTGAGCTACCGCGGAAGAGTGTATCCTTTTGTGGGGCAAGAAAAAGCCATAGATCGGGGGGCATATGCACGGGTTATGGTCGGCAAAGTGGTCATAAGTTTACCGAATAGAGTGGTGAAGAGGCAGTGGTGGGTTGTCCAACGACGCAGAGTAAAAATAGCGTATACAACCCTTAGCGCCATGCAACTAGGCATTCTATGGCTGAAATTGGTAAATTACTTCTAGATTCCCGATACAACGCCGCTCAACGGCAGAATGGGATGATGTCTTAAGACACTTTTAATAAATTAAAAGTAAAGTACATTTGCGCAATCGTACTTACTGAGCTCATTCATTCACTCACTCCCTCCCCTTTTGTTCCTGAAGATATACTCTGCACCTTGCTTAACTTCCCCGCATTTCTATGGGGAAGTGAAACAAAAGCCAATTCCAAAGCACCGGAACAGTGTTTTAAGTTGTTCCGAAATAAAAATAGATAAAAGATGAAAAATTGACAATTATAAAAAGACCTGATCTCAATCAATCCTGCAAGACCCTATTCTCATCTCACATCTTCATCTTTTCTCTTCATAACAATTTGAAATGGTGACTCAAACAGTTGCCGTTGATACGGAATTGCTCCATCGTCGTGCCGCTTTAGCAGGTCCTTCAGGCTTGAAAGGTTTGGCTCAAAATGCTCGTGCGACATCAATCGCAGTTTTTGCCAGTTTAGGTGGTTTGGTGTATGGTTATAATCAAGGTATGTTTGGTCAAGTTTTGAGCATGCATGCTTTTAGTAAAGCTTCAGGAACCGATGGAATCACAAATGCAACTTTGGGTGGTTTAGTAACGGCAATTTTGGAATTAGGTGCTTGGATCGGTGTTTTGGCAAACGGTTATTTTGCCGATAAACTTGGTCGTAAACTTTCGGTTATTGGATCTTGTCTTATCTTTGGCGTTGGTGTTGCTGTTCAAGCTTGTACAAGAGACGGAAATTATCATTACATCCTCGCAGGCAGATTCGTTACCGGTATCGGTGTTGGAGGAATTAGTATCCTTGTTCCTTTGTACAATGCTGAATTGGCACCACCAGAAATTCGTGGTGCTTTGGTCGCCTTGCAACAAGTTGCAATTACGTTTGGTATTATGATCTCTTATTGGCTTACATATGGAACAAACTTCATCGGAGGTACTGGTGATACACAAAGCAATGCTGCATGGCTTCTTCCAATCACACTTCAACTTGTTCCTGCTTTCATCCTTGCCGTTGGTATGCTCTTCATGCCTCAATCTCCCCGTTGGTTGATGGATCATGATCGCGAAGAAGAATGTTTAGAAGTTTTGTCCAGTATCAGACGCAAAGAAAAACAAAACCCTTTGATTCAATTGGAATTCTTGGAATTAAAAGCCCAAAAGTTATTCGAACGCAGATTATCTCTACATGATTATCCTGACTTGCAAGATGACAGCTTCAAGAGTAAATTCAAGCTGCAAGTTGCACAATATGCCAGTTTAGTCAGCAATCCGTCAAACAGGAAACGTACATTCGTCGCTATCGGAATCATGGTCGGACAACAATGGTCGGGTATCAATTTTGTTCTGTACTACGCACCATTTATCTTCAAGAGCTTAAACTTGGCCGGAAATGCAACCTCTCTTTTGGCTTCAGGTGTGGTAGGAGTTGTGCAATTCCTTGCTACGCTTCCTTCAGTGGTTTATTTGGATAAATGGGGACGTAGACCAATGTTTATGCTCGCTGCCATTCTGATGAGTTTAACTCTCTTCTCAATTGCTGGTATCATTGCTCAATTCAAGCCAAGATGGGATGCTGACATCCGTACGCCAGCTACTAATGCAGCAGGTTGGGGTGCCGCAGTTATGGTTTGGTTATTCGCCATCTTTTTCTCAATCAGTCTTGGAGGAGGTCCTTGGGTGCTTGTATCAGAAGTGTTCCCACTTGGTTTACGAGCAAAAGGAATCAGTGTTGGTGCATCTTCGAATTGGTTAAACAACTTCGCCGTAGCCATTGCTACACCTAAATTTGTTCAAGTTGCTCCTTGGGGCGCTTATATCTTCTTGGGAGGATGCAGTGTTATTCTCGCTCTTTGGGTTTACTTCTATGTACCCGAAACAAGAGGACGTTCTTTGGAAGAATTAGATGAAGTCTTTGCCGACAATAGTGGACGCTCAAAGTGGGAAGCTGAACAATTATTACAAGCTCAACGAGATGTTGGTTTGTTGAATGTTGCCGATATTGAACCCACAACGGAGAAGGAGCATTCTTCCATCGATCATGAACTTAAAGAAGAAAAGGTTTAAGATTTTATATAATCAAATGTCATCTCCGTGTGTATTGTCTTTTTCTTTTTCATGCATTTATGAAATTAATGATTTATCAAACACTGCAGCCACTGCTTGAGGTATGATGAACGCCCAACTCCGGGGAAAGAGTATTAAACGGGAACACTTCTAAAGTGCCCCTTTTGCCCGGCGGACAGTTGCGGAAGCATAAGATTACCGGCGAAAAGCCCGTGTGGCGCAGCGCAGTTGTCCGCGTGGTTTAAATTTTAGCGTATGCGTGTGTGTGTGTGTGTACACTTGCATGCTGCATGAGTGGCTGAGAGAGGTGAGTGAGTGGCTGTCAGTCAGATTGAGAGGTACAGATGTTTTACCTCGTGTACCTTATTCTTGGTCATTGTTGAATCGTACGACAATGATGATAACCTTATCAATGGCACAATCACCAAATCCCACTTTTGCCATCCCTACCACCACAATTCAAAATGAAAGAAGTCAAACCAAACAAAAACAATCCACTTAATGGTGATGATGACGATAATGCATCTATTCGTACAACGTCAACTTTGGCAACAATCAGTAGCAGATTGAGCAAGAAAAGATGGGGCGGATTATCAAAACCATCATTCATGCAATCTAATCAAGCCTTGCCAACTTATGATGAATCACAAGATCAAACCGAAGGACCAAGCTCAATGCCTGCCAGAGTACGGCCAAACGCAAAGGAAAAAGATGGATACCCAGATGAAGAGGAAGAGTTTGACAGTGTCCCTGACGTCCTCTTCATCAACGGTCACAAAGTCGAGCCATTGGTCACACTGAGTCAAGAAGAAGCACATTTGACCCTATTGACAGCATTTCGTGATATCCGAACACAGTGCCTTTCCCTTGCCAAGACGAAAGAAGAGCAAGGCCAAATATGGAAGACATATCTTAAACGGGCAAATTACCGTTTGTCGACTTACATCGAAACCGTTCTACCATCTGCACTACAAATCTCGGAGCAGGATCTCAAAGCCCCACCAAGATCATTGCTGCACTTGGGTCGCACTGGTGCTAGCAATCAAGCCAAACGCGCAATCATGAACATTCCCGAAGATGCTTTGCCACCGCTAGATGTCATGATGTTATGGCATGCATATATGCTCAACCCAGGTCGATACGCAGAAGATGTTGCTCGGATAGATGCAAGACGCATTTTACACTTTATTCGCTTCCCTTTTGTTGCAATCGCCAGTCGTATCCGAAACAGTCCTCAACAAGGTCCCTTCATCGAAGATTCCGATAGGATGGCTGCACGATGGTCAAGGATGACCGGACAATCCTTCCATCTTTCCTACATGGCTCCGCCTCTTTCATCTACCGAGACTGAAACCGGCAAACCTCTACCTGATGAAGGTGTCTTCGTTGAATGTCCGATGTGCAATCGATTTGACGAATCTCACCGTCCCGATGAACATCAGCGCAACTCCGCATCAACTTCGGGTTTCACCTTGTCTTGGCAAGAAGCAGGACGCGATGATTGGAAGGGAAAATGTGCTTCATGTGATGCAAAACTCAACTCAAAAGTTATACGTGGAGGTATTTTGCTCAACGACATCGAACAATGGCTCAAAAGTCGCCCTTCACAAAAGATCAAACCTTTCCATTTGCGTGGTGGGCTGATCTCGGCACGTAATGGGCGTTTGTTCGAGGATGATCCGCATGCACCTATCCTGTGCCGCATATATCCCTTTAAACGTAACGTTCAACCTGATCACACGGGTATGTGGGCTTTGTTATCGCATGTGAAGAAAGACGTTTTTCACGATGAGCGCCTTTACGGAAAATTGAGAAATGTACCAAAGAATGACCTTCAACCGATTTTGCATTTTGTGGAAGCAAAAGGTGACATTGAAAAGTGGTCAACTTTGATCGACCGTGATTGTCAGGCGAGAATCGTGCTTGCAATGGAAGAAAGGGCAATTGATATGAACAGAAGGATTAGTCTAGTGACAAAGTATTATATCGAAGGAGATCCACTTGCTCCGAATACTAGTATCGATCTCGTAAATGCTGTTCTTCGCCAATTCAGTTTTATTGATGAAATGGATCAAATGGGCTGGCTCGACACAACCTCATTCAAAGAAGGAAAAGAAGAAATGGCATTACCTTCACTAACGCCAGAAGAACGCCGGCCTAATTTGGCCCGCTCTATCGTTAGATATCATCGCTGGCTAAACGTATTGACAGTGAAGAACGAGCTCTTGTGTCCTACTCTGGATATCGATCTGGCTTGGCATACCCATCAGTTACTGCCGAGCTACTATGCTGACTGCTTTGATACGGTTGGAATGTTTGTTGACCACGATGACAAATTGCCTGCTTCGACACTCTCGACAGCGTTTGATCGAACAGCTCGTTCGTGGTATGAACTTTATGGTCAACCTTATAGTGCTTGTGGCTGTCCAGCTCACAATGGATCAGATTTTCGACAGTCATTACGCAAATTGAAGATTAATTTGGGATCCAGTTCAAAGGATAACGATGAAAAAGAAAACGTGTCTGCAGAAGGCCGACAAAAAGGAGCAGGCACTCATCCTTCCGTTCATAATATTACCGCTCCAGCAAATACAAACTTGAAGGATTCACATGCATTATCCATGAGAGTTCGTCGAAAGCAAGAACAGAATGATATGAAGTCTGGAAAACGGCCAGAGACACACAAAGATGCATTTATGTACGTGTGTCGTGATTCAAAACCTTTAACACGTACATTGCTAACATTAATCTCTCCTTCTCATACAGTCTCGGTTATGGTCTTACGCCTTTGGAACCTTTCCGTGCTATCTCAACCACTGATTGTCAGATCGCAGGCAAGTGCGTTACTGGAACAAATAATATAATGAAGATGAATTATGGAGTTGGACCGGGCAACTGTGTAGGCGTGAGCTCAGTCATTGCACCGAACAAGAAAGGTCATTATGCCGTACCTTCCTCACTTCGAGTGAGAGATAATGTGGACACAGGTCACTACAACACTTATGGTGCATCTGCTTATCTGATTCTTGTGAGTTTCAGAAAATTGCTGGCGATTGACGACATGTTGAAAACTGACAATACACGTTCTCTATTCTTTTCAACCAATAGCCACCTTCAGGAAGCGATCATCCTAGTCGTGCCATGTACGCTGGTTCCAATTTGGGATTTGGTGGTACTGGATTTGGCTTCGTTGGAGGTGGTGGAATGGGTGCCTGTGGCGGAGGCGGAGGAGGATGTGGTGGTGGAGGTGGCTGCTAATTCAGAGGAAGGACCTTTCAGTCTCTTTTCAAATGTATATATTCAAAGAAGGAATCCTGTGAGACCATGTTACATAACTGTATGGGTTGTTGAATTGTCTGCGGTTACTTTAATCTCATGTTTGCGCGCATGAAAAATATGTCAATTAATCGAAAAGCGTGTGAACAGTAATACTTCAGTGTGGAAAATCAATGACGAACGCCCACCCCATTCTCGGACGGAGGAGGCAGAAACGGCACATAAGGACGGAGGGGAGACAAAATGACGAATCATTTTGCTGGCAATTATTGTCCGAATAATCTTTTCTCCTTTCACCGCGAACGTCAAAGATGAATCAACAAGATACCTTTGCTACTGAAAGTAGCATGGCAGCAACAAATTCTCACATAACAAGCGATGACGACAAAATTTGCAAAGATCCTACTGTGCTAAATATTGGACACCGAAAATTTGATCCGCTTGTCTCTTTATCTGAGATAGGAGCACATTTGAGCCTTTTGATGGCATTTCGAGATATTCGCAAAACATGTCACTCGTTCGCATCAGACAAAGAGGCCCAAGACAAAATCTGGTCAATCTATCTCCGTAGAGCAAATTACCGTTTCTCGCTTTACGTCGAACAAGTTTTATCTTCTGCGATTTTACTTTCTGATCGACTTTCAGAGCGAAAACCACAGGACTTATTGCATATCAATCCCGTTAAAGTGCAAGGTCATACTCACCGGACCTTATTTGACATTCCCGAGGATGCTATACCGCCATTGGATGTCTTGATGATTTGGCACGCATATATGCTCAATCCAGGTAGATATGCTGAAGATACCGCACGAGTGGATTCTAGACGTATTCTTCATCACGTTCGCTTTCCTTTGCTATCTATTGGCACACGTCTCAAAGGGGATCCAACGAATGGACCATTAATTGATGATGCTGCTTCAAGCGAAACACGTTGGACTTATATGACGGGACAAGATTTTCATCTAGCATACCTTACACCACCATTGACAACCAACGCCGCGATCAATTTCAAACCGCCATTTGAAGAAGGGTTATTTATCGAATGTCTTCTTTGTGCTCGAAATGCCGAAATGAATCCAGAAGCTCGCTCTAATTTCGAATCAGCTGGCGCGATTCTCTCATGGACAGAGCTTGCAGATCACGATTGGGAACGCAAGTGTGATTGTTGTGATGCCACGATAAATGCAGACGTTCTTCGTGGAGGTATCTTTCTCAAAGATATAGAAGAATGGTTGAAAACCAGCCCTCAACAGATGATCAAACCGTTTTACATGCGTGGTGGCCTGCTTTCTGCGCGAAATGGCCGTCCATTTGTTAAGGATCCGCATGCTCCTGTCCTTTGCCGCCTATATCCTTTTGACCGAAAAGTGAATATTGAAGACGTTAGAATGAAAGCATTGTTAGCACACGTCAAAAGGGATGGATACGAAGATCCTAACTTGATCGCAAGACTCAACAGCCATGTTCCAAAGAATGATCAAAGTCCGTTCTCGCACTACAAAGAAGCAAAGGGCAGTATAAAAGCATGGTCAATAATAATCAATGCCAGCTGTAAAAGTCGCATTGTGTTGGAAGATGAAGAGAAAGTTGTTGATCTAGATCGTAGAATCAGCAATCTGCTTAAGTTCTACCTGGAAGGTGATCCATTAGTCCCTAATTCAAGTATTGACGTAGTGGATGCAGTCAAACGTCAATTTAATTTCATCAATGAATTGGACATAATTGGATGGCTTGACTTAAACCAATACGATGAAATGGACAAGCTCAAATCAAGATTAGCACTCTCTATTGTTCGATACCATCGTTGGCTGAATCTTCTCGAACGGTGCAAAGATCTTTTGTGTCCGACCCTTGACATCGATCTGGCATGGCATACACATCAACTATCGTCAACTTACTATGTGGACTGCTTTCGCACGGTTGGCATGTTTGTTGATCATGATGACAAATTGCCTGCTACCACACTTGCTACTGCATTTGATCATACCCAAAAGACTTGGTATGACTATTATGGGCAGCCTTACAGTACATGTGGCTGTCCTGTACGAAAACCTTCCGGGCTCACCAAATTCTTAATGAAATTGACGAAGGACAAATCATCTTCCGGCATGGAAGAAGTACAGAGCTCTTCTCATCCATCTGCCCATAATGCGGTGGTACCGAAAGATACTAAAAGCGCAATCTCAAAGTCAATTTTTAGAACGATGAAATGGCGAAAGACAATGGAACAACAACGTAAAACACAACACAAAGATGCTTTCATGTACGTGTTTTTTTTTTATTCACAAGGAGCCACCATTCTCACTGACCTATTCATTCTTTTCTTTCTGCAGCCTTGGCTATGGTTTTACCCCGCTTGAGCCGTTTCAAGCCGTTCCAACAACTGAGTCACGAATTCCTGGAAATTGTATGATTGGGCTTCCGGAAACTTATAGGGTTGGTCCAGGCCAATGTGTAGGTGTGATTACAACACAGAGCATAGCACCTTCAGGGTATTACGTCGGAGGAGAACAAAAGAACACACGTTACTATGGAGCAGGAGGTACTACAAATGTACCCAGGATGGTGAGTAGTAGGATACTGGCTCGGTCTTTTTTATCCACACTGCTATTCTGGGTTAGATGTACTAACATTTGCATGTGATACAGTCCACGCCAACTGTTCAGACATCGTCTACAAGTGGCAATCGAAGACGGCACGGTCACGGGGGTGGGGTCTCTTTCACAGGTGGCGGAATTGGTGCTAGTTGTGGAGGAGGAGGTGGTGGTGGTAGTGGCTGTGGTGGAGGAGGAGGAGGTGGCGGTGGGGGCGGATGCTGAAGAACATTCTGTTTTCAAACCATGAGATTTTATGAAGTGCATATACGTAAGTGTCAAAAAGTTTCGTTTACCTTTATGTGACCCCAAACTATCTTGTGTGAGCCTTGTATGCTTTGCAGTAACTCTTAAGTTCTTCTGATCTGTCCAAACCATGAAAGCACGCAATCAAGTAAGCCCGTTCATTAGCGCATTCTTTGGGCGCAAAGCATGGTTTATCAATGAGAGCACGCAATACCAGCATTTCAGCTGTGCGGACAGTGGGAATACCATCTTCATGGGATAAAATACAAATGCACATTGGACGCACTCTATTCATCTCAGGAACAATCAAAAGAAATGCGGATAGGAGCATGAATTAAGTTCGAGAAGATATTTTCTCATGAATTCTTGTGTACCGCTTTTTTTCTTCTTCACGCGATCATCTCCGTATCTCATATAGCATATCCATTATGTCAAACGTTGAAGTGCACTCCGTATCCTCCAAAGCTGGCGAAGATGAAAAGGAGAAAAATCAACAGTTCTCAACAGAATTCGCAGATGCAACAGTCGTAGAAGATCTTGCTGCTTTGCCTCAAGGAACGTATGATGCCGTATATGAAGCAAAAGCAAAAGTGTTGAACCGCGCCATCCAAGAGATTGGAATGGGACGCTATCAATGGCAATTGTTTGTCGTTGTAGGATTTGGATGGGCAAGTGATAATTTATGGCCGATTGTGACTTCTTTGATTTTCACCTCCGTCGTAAACGAATTCAAACCAGATCATGGTCCATTCTTGACACTTGCGCAGAATATTGGCTTGCTTTTTGGAGCCTGCTTCTGGGGCTTTGGTGCAGATATCTTTGGCCGTAGATGGGCATTCAATCTCACAATCGGTATCACCGGCCTGTGGGGAATGGTGGCCGCCTCTGCTCCAAATTTTGCCGCAATCGGTGTCTTTGCCGCTTTATGGTCTGTGGGAGTAGGTGGAAATTTGCCTGTCGATAGTGCAATCTTTATCGAATGGTTACCTGCCAGCCATCAATACCTCTTGACGATCTTGTCAATCAAATGGGCTTTAGCACAAATCGTGGCTAATTTGATTGCTTGGCCACTGTTGGGCAACCTGTCTTGTCAGGAAGATGCTGTGACTTGCACAAGAAGCGAGAACATGGGATGGCGATACTTCTTGATCACGATTGGTGGAATTTCAATCATCATGTTCACAATCCGTTTCGTGTTCTTCACCATCTATGAATCACCAAAGTACTTGATGAGCAGAGGACGTGATGCAGATGCAGTCAAAGTCGTACACGAAGTTGCACGTCGAAATGGAAAGACATCAAGTTTGACGCTAGAGGACTTGTCCAAATTTGACGAAAGTGCAACAATCAGCTCGCATGTAGAAGAGGCTTATACGACCAAACAAATCATTGCAAGATCGTTAAAGGAGATCAACTTTTCCCACATTCGAGCATTGTTTGTAACAAAAAAGATGGCTTTATCCACTTCCCTCATCGTTGCTATTTGGGCATTCATCGGTTTGGGATTTCCGTTGTACAATGCATTCGTTCCCTACATTCAAGCCACCCGCAATGCTCAATTTGACGAAGGATCAACTTATTTGACGTACCGCAATTCGCTCATCATTTCCGTTCTAGGGGTTCCTGGCTGTATTGCTGGAGCCTTATTGTCTGAACTGCCCAAATTCGGACGAAAAGGAACATTGGCCCTGTCGACAATTATGACCGGTGTTTTTCTGTTTGCCTCCACAACTGCTACCAACTCTGCCGCTTTATTGGGATGGCAATGTGCATACAACTTCATGAGTACGACCATGTATGCAATCTTGTATGCTTATACACCTGAAATCTTTCCAACGAAAGATCGTGGAACGGGTAATGCGCTAACAGCATCGGCAAATCGAATCTTTGGAGTCATGGCACCTATTATTGCAACCTATGCAGATTTGAAGACGAGTGCACCTGTTTATGTTAGTGGTGCACTTTTCCTTGCGAGCGGATTGATTGCCATCATTTTGCCGTTCGAGTCAAGAGGCACAGCAGCACTCTGATCAATCTTCTAACGAATTTATTTGTAGAGTTATCTTTATGTCATATTATAGTACATATAACCCCTTTCCATGGTGACCATTAGATTGTTGTTGTGAGCAAAGGATAGGGTCGTTTCCGCTGCAACTTTCTGCAAGTGGCTTTCGAAAGAACGCGCTAAAAGGAGTGAGTCCAACACTTTTTCATTACGCGTAAATTGCAAGAGACGCGAAAACTGGTGTCACACATTTAAAGCTGACGTGCAGATGACCTGTAAAAGCAGTGCGTGCTGTAAGGCGCGTTTTTTTTTATGGGATGTTGTATTCAAGAAGAAAAAAGACTGTCAGGTCTACTCTCTTCTTCTCTTCTCTACCTCCATCACTCTCCCTAGGGTACACTCTACGTCCTTCTGACAAGATGTCGGAGAAACTTCTTGAACCTTTCGATATTGTCAGAGTACTTAAGAAGAAAGATGGAAAGAACAATTCAAAGAGGAACACGAAGGAAGAAGACAACGGTGAGCTGTACGGAACAGTGGCACGTGTTTGGCATCATGAATTCGAAACCTTACCGATCGAATCACTCGGATTTGTGGATCAAACAGGCGTTGGTAGAGCTTTAATCAAAGGTGAATACGGTGTCGAAGTCTTTCCGATCAAAGAACGTATCATCGTAGATGGTTCATGTTTAGAACTTCTTGGTAGAGATTTTGAGTTTGGAGATCTTTGCAAGATGGACGCAACGAGCAACATTGGTGGTTCAAGCCCAATCAGTGAAGGAATGTCTGGTATCGTCACAAATGTGGAAACGGAGCTTGAACTTCGACATGTGATCACAGATGAACTTGTCGGCAAAAGGATTCCCGCAGATAAGGTTAGACCGGCAGAATACGTTTCAGTTGGAGATATTGTCTTGCACAATAATTGGGTTGGAGTAGTCAAAGACAAGTTTGACGAGGTCTTATGTGAAACAGATGAAGTCAAAGGTCTGATCAGATATGGTACGCCTTCCAGCGTCGGCGGTTTTAAATGTGGCTATACGGAAAGGATTGGTACAGAGGCAAGCGAGTCTGGGCCGGCATTTTGTCGATTTCGTTATAATCCAAGATTCGTGGAAGCACGTCAAACAACGATCTGTGTTGACTGGCTAGCCAAGAATGGCAAGCTTACGCTTCAACAATGTGCTCAAAGCCCAATGCCCAAACCGATTTGGACCGAATTGGACGAATTGATCATCTTAAAGACTTCTTTGAAGCCAAAATATGAATTGGATAGCCAAGTCATCTTTGCTTCACAATCAGCAGCAAAAGAGTACAATTTCCAACCTTCACGTCATGTACAACATTCTCATCTTGGTACACACAAGGCCCAGTGCAATGTGATGCGAGTCACAGCAATGTACTCAATGGTGACTGTAATGTGGCAAGATGGTCGTACATCAAAGCATCCGAGCATCAATTTGATACCTCAAATACTTGATATCGGCGAAATGGAGCTCTGGAAAGGATGTCACGTTCTCTATACTTCTATCGACGGGAAAGATCGCGGAGCCGTTGTGGAAAGTGCAAATGTTGCGGAAAGGACCGCAAATTTATATTTGTATAATGATGACGAACAAACCAAGGGAAAAGCCTCAACTGAAAATGATCCCATTACAGCTTCAACCTTTGAAATCAAAACTACACGTTCTCTCGCTTCTGGTCGCACTCTTCGTCGTGGTTCCGTGGTGATGCTGACAGATTCGGTTCAAGCTTATGCACCTCCTCTTACCAACATCATCGGTATATCATCGTATGCGGATGAGGAATGGGGACGGCATTTGATTGAAGCAAGCATTGGCGCCATGAGTTCCATTGGTTGTGAGATGATGTCTAAAAAGAAGCAAGGTGAATTGAATGTACAAAAGAAGCCGAGAACAGCATCAGATGCTCATGAGATTGATTGGCTCGGAATTGTGGTGGATATGCAACCAGATGGCACGATCATCGTTCAATTACCAGCAGGACGAAACATCTCCGTAACGATGGACAAGGTGTCCTTGTTAGTCAGTCTGACAGACGACGATGACAGTGACATAGGTGACTTATCAGATGATGATGATGACGACGACGACGACTCTATCATGATGGATTTCCTTGATGACAACATTCCCTGGACGACTGAAGATGGAGCTGCGGTCGAGAATGCCAATGCGGATGAATGGGAAGATGACGATCAAATGGATGACGAACCGGAAGTGGGAGGAAAGAAGACCGATGCTGCCGATGAAGAATCTCTTGATACTCCGGAAAAGGCAGCGGACTATCGCAACAACAAGTCAGACGTGCCCATATTTGAGATTTTAGAGCAGGCACCAAACGACCATTTCTTCAAAAAATCCAATTTCGAATCCACCAGTCACTCGAAAATGTTCTTGTCTCATTTACGCAAAGAGTATCAGATCCTACAATCAAGCTTACCAGACACCATCTTTGTCAAGGCGTACGAAGATCGTGCGGATCTGTTACGTGTTCTTATTATTGGCAGTAAAGGTACGCCTTATGAAGATGCGCCTATCTTGATCGACTTCTACCTAAAACCATCGTATCCGTTCGAACCGCCACGAGCTCACTTTCACAGCTGGACAGACGGTCATGGTCGTTTAAGTCCGAACTTGTATGAGGAAGGGATGGTTTGTTTAAGCTTGCTCAACACTTGGACAGGAGAAGGTGTTGAGAAATGGCATCCAAACAAGAGCACATTACTACAAGTCTTTATCTCTATTCAAGCCTTGGTGTTGGTAGCTGAGCCTTATTTCACTGAAGCCGGATTTGACCTGAAAGAACGCACAGACGAGGTCAATCTCAGTAGTCGGCAATACTCGGAAAGAGCGTATATTCTTGCTCGTCGATCAATCTGGCATGCACTCAAGTTTCCCATTCCAGGATTAGAAAAAGACGTAAAGACGATCTACAATGAAAGCAAACTGCAAGAAATTAAGCTGAACATGCAAAAGTCAATCACCGATGATCGATTGACGAAGAACGTTGGAGCCAATGGGAAGCAACTAGCTTCATGGTGCGATAATGTCACATTATCCAAAGGTGGTCAAATATCTCTACAAAAGATTCTTTCCGAATTGGAAAAGTTGAATGTTGTGTCCTGAGAGTGAAGAGCAAGTTTCAAGGTACCAATCATTATTTCACTTATAGCATTTGTACATATACGATTCAAGCTGTACATATACCCTTCAAGTTGTACATATACCCTCATCAATTAATATCATGTCTTTTCGACATTGTGCCTATCCTTGTATTTGTGCTCATTCCCCAGACCTAACTTGTGTCCTCCCTCAGCATCATGTGGCATTAATTCCGATTTATCTTTGTGACCGCTCCATTTTGGTACACCATCGTCGACATTGATTACTCTATTCTTATAAAAGATATGACAACTTGGTGCAAAAGCGTCTGGAATTTGTTGATCCTTAAAACCAAAAGAAGGTGGATAAGCCATTACCATTGTTCTGCCTTCGTCCAATAAATGACTTCCGCAATTTCGACAAGAAACTTTGCATGGTGCATGATGATCGCTATGTCTTTCTTGTGTTGAAAAGAATTTCAAGTACATCGGATCACAGCTTGGCTTAAGTCTAACAGAAGTTTTGAAATAAAGAGCTGCCCATTGAAAGCAAGCGCCATGCAAACGTTGACATTGTGTACAATGACAATGTTTTGCATCAATCGGATCACCATGATATTCAAATTCAACTTTTCCGCACCAGCATGCTGAATGATATTTTGTGTGGAATTTTGTGCTTTGCCATGCATACGGAGGTTTGAATAGATAGCCTTTTTCTGACCCTCCTTCGTGATTCGGTAATGGTCCTTCCCATCCTGTATCGGGAGGTGGAACTTTTCCGTCGTCTGATTTATTTCGTTTATCATCTTGATCAGAAGGGGTCACTTCGTTCTTCCTCTTGCCGTTTGTTTGCTTCTTTGGCGCCATATTTAATTAATTGGCTGTTGGATATGGGATTATGGGGGTAAGAAGTTGGCATATTGAAGAATCACTCCACTATGTCACACGACTAAAACTGTTCATCGTTTGTACCAATATGCATTTGCTAATACTTTTGACATGTTCTGGTTGTCAAACAGGAAAGACTTCCATAATGCTTACGCAATTGATCTTCATTACATAACCATATGCAGCGTATGTAATGATGGAGAATCGGATAAAATAAAGAGAAGACCCTGACAAAGGATATACGTTAGCGTACATTCAGTGGGCTTACAAAATCATGCCCGGGGTCATAGCATAGCAGTCACCGGTCATCCACACCTTGTACCTGAATAACGGCAGGCTAAAGATGGTAGTGATCTTTAGAATGTGAATAATTATTGTTAATTAACGTCAATCAAGACAATAAAATGATGTTAAAAGTCATTGTCTTCAAGCACCCTTCCAAAGCAACCCTTCGCGCGCCATCGTGTTGGACCCTGTGAAGTGGAGTATTGGATGTCGTGTGCATGGTAAGTAGCACTCTAAACAGAAAAGATAAAACACTCCATTTGACCACCATCAGCAATTGTACACAACATGGCAGTAAATGCAGTCTCGAATTTAGCCCAAAAGGTGATGGGTGACCAGCCAACATCTATAACCAGCTCACATACCAATGTAAGTCGTCAAGAGGCGCTCGAATCAGGCGAAACGATGAAAGCTCTAACATGGCAAGGTAAATTTGACGTTCGCATAAAAGATATGCCCAAACCTAAAGTCATGGAAGATCATGATGCAGTGATCAAAGTGACAGGTTCAACCGTTTGTGGAAGTGATTTACACCTCTTGCACGGTGATATTTTACAATTACAACCTGATGATATTCTCGGTCATGAAGGCATGGGAATCGTCGAATCTGTAGGAAAAGGTGTCAAGAATCTCAAAGTCGGAGATCGTGTCGTTGCAAGCTTTTCAATTGGATGTGGTGAATGTCCTTTTTGTAAAGATCAGTTAGGCTCAATGTGCGAAAAGACAAATTCAAGTTCAGTAATGAAAACCTTGTATGGTCAAAACTTCAGTGGCTTGCTAGGTTACTCTCACTTTGCAGGTGGCTATGCCGGCTGCCAAGCAGAATATTTCCGTTCACCTTACGCAGATTATAACCTACTCAAGATTCCCGAAGGTATCCCTGATGAAAAAGTGATGTTCTTAAGCGATATTGTTTGCACGAGTTTCCATTCAGTCGTTGATGTTGACTTTCAACCCGGCTCAACAGCCGCCATCTGGGGAGCAGGTCCAATTGGTTTAAATGTTGCTCAATGGCTGAAAAGATGCTTTGGAGCCAAACGTGTTGTAATCATTGATGCTGTCCAAAACAGATTGGAATTTGCTAAAGAAAAGATTGGCGTAGAAGTGCTCAACCGTGATGGAATGTCTTCGCAAGAAATCGTTAAGAAGCTGTATGAAATGGAAGAATTAGGCTGGCAATACTCTTTCGATACGGCCGGATTCCGTTACGCTCAAAGTATCGCTCATAAAGCTATGCGTGCAATGGCATTGGAAACTGATACACCCGAAACTCTTAACGAATGTATCACTGCAACCCGTAAACATGGTCGTATTTCAATCGCTGCAGATTATGCAGGTTTGGCAAACGGATTCAATATTGGTGCATTGATGGAAAAAGGCATCATGCTTAAAGGTAACGGTCAAGCACCTGCTCAAAAATATATGAAAAAATTGTTGGAAGAATACATTGCTCCTGGCAAATTTGATCCAACTCTGATCTTAACACACAGATTCGATCTTTCACAAATGGATCAATTATATCACGCTTTCGACCAGAAAAAGACTGACAAGAACTCCGGAGTCGGTGTATTGAAAACATTTGTTCAAACCAAGTTTAGCAGTCCACCAGGACCTGGAATGCCTCAACTTTCAGACATAAACGTTCTGCAATAGATATAAAGAAACCTACATACATGATCCCGAATTAATGACATAAAAATATTAAGCAGTTTTACCAGCAGCTTTTTGTTTACGATGAATTGCATTTGCTGTTCCTGCCGCTTTTGCATCTTTAGCATTCTTTCGTAAGAGTTCCCTTTGTTGTTCGGCAACGAAAGCGTCTTGTTTCATTATCCAACTGTTTGGAATAAAGTCAACATAATCACCCGTTTCTAAGGTTTTGAATTGATCCATAGTACTCTCTTCACCCAAAAAGGTTTCCAAATCGGCTGTATATTTGGCAAGTGCGTCACGAGATTCAGGAACAAGGGCACTGTGAAGAGGTGGGATGTCAGTACAAAGTGTCTATCAATTTCCTTCATGTATACTCACCAAGCACCCAAATTGCCTTGTTCATTTCGAATACCGCCGGCGAAGTCACGGCTGGCACCGATATAGACGCAATCTTTGATAGCTGCAACGGCAGAAGGTGCCCTCTTGGCTAATTGAATAGCCAAATCAACCGTTTCAGGAATCAAATCCTTCCGTTTAACGAGACGGGTAACCAAGCCAGCTTGAAGTGCTTCTTCAGCAGTAAGGAAAGGTTTCATTAAACTTAATTCCAAGGCTTTTGCAGGTCCAACCAAGTTTGTCAAGACTTGCGTACCACCACCACCGGGAATTAAACCCAATGTGATTTCGGGATGACCGAATCCACTTCCACGAGATTCGCCCGGAATACCTTGAGGAGGTGTGTCTACCATAATTCGGAAATCACATGCCAAAGCCAGTTCTGCACCACTTCCCAAAGCACGTCCATTGATTGCAGCGATTGTGACTTGAGGCAAGCTACGTAACAAAGAAGTGACTTCATAAAACGAGTTCAAATAACTCAAACCTGCCAATGGGCTACGTTCAACAAATCTACGTAAACCACAAGCAGCCAAAAAACTTTCGACGTACAAAGCACCACGAACGACTCCAGGTGAAATGTGTGATCCCATCGGAACGGTTTTTGTTAAATCCAAAATTTCTTGTAAATCATAATGACTTAAAAAGATATCATGAACGGCAGAAGTGATGATCACTACACCTGTTTCGCGTGGACTGAGAGTTTCTAGAACTCGCTTCAGATCGTAAAGAATGTCACCATTGAGGCTGAAAATGGGGAGGGAGATGGATTAGAAAATATTCATACAGGTCCTGTATAAGATACTCACAGATTGTAGGGTGGATTGGAGATTGCAATCAATAGAACACGAGGTGCAGGACGACGAGTTTTGAGATATCTGGATGTTCGAAGCCATCCTTCTTTGGAAGTAGACATGATGAAGAATGAACGATAAAAGGATGACGATGGTGGGGGCAGGAAAGATAAAGGCTATAAGTAGCCTAAACAGCTTTCAACACTTTATGACTTTTTGACAGGGTCACTAGTGGTGTAATCTACTCTTTGCGGGGTTTATTATAGTCTTTCAAATGATCGAACCATGTCTTCTTGATTACGTACCCTTGATTTCTTATCGATTGTGAAAATGCCCGTTTAACCAATCGTGCAGCAATGTGCATGCATCTATAAAGTGGAGAATGCTGGTAATGTACCTGAATGTGCGTTGCAACGTCTTTAGCGCATCAACGGTCGACTGAGATGCACTTCACCTTTCTTCCCCGCATATCTGCTTAGTATCAAATGTTTTCACATGAATGATGAATTGAGTAATCTACATTAATTTACAACTAGCTATCTTTGTCTTCATCTTTCCCGGGCCAAAGTATATCCCCTCTGAATAATGCTAAAATATGACGAGAAAAGATGTAGATATATAAAATCACCAAAATGATCGTCACGCCTGATCCAATCCAGCCAATCGGATCACTTGATAATGCCTTCCCGAGATCAATCGTTGCTAAACATAACCCAACGTTGGGAAAGATCATTGAATACCATACTAAACTGAATCCGATATCCCGTATATCCAGTAAAATTGTACCCAAAGAGATACAAAGCCACCAAAAAGCCAAACACCAAATGAATATTGAAAGTGCTAAACTTGCATATCGAATAACATTTGCTGAATCTGGATAACGTTGTATATATGAGATTTGCGGACTGTTGAAAAATGAAGTTGATAATTTGATCAAAGCGTGAGATGTATAAGCAGGCGGTCCAACGGAAATAAACATTCCAGGTCGTAATGCCGGAGCAGGCAAACCAATCCTCATCAATCTACTCATCAAAGGACCAAACACCGAAAGCGCAACCCAAAAGCCAACACCTTGAAATGTAGTACCAGCGATCAAAATGCTCATCCTACGATCGATCGGTTGTGTTTCTGCAATCGTTCCAGCGATCGTACCTGCGAGCATGAGCGGGAAAACAGGTAAAAGCCATGCGGGAATGATATCCTTATCCGTCATTCTTCTTGCGGTGAATAAATCGAGATAGAGTAAAACGGCCAACAAAAGCGAACATGCTGAATAAATCCAAAACAAAATCAAAATTACCGTTTTAAGCCAAGGTCCTGCTGCTGGTGTTCCGTAAGCTTCAATCATTAAGATTATGTTGGATATACTCAAGAAGAGCGTTGGGGTGAATAATGATTCGTATGGATTCCTTAACGATCTTGCTAATAGCTCTGGCTTTCTCCAAAATCGTTGAACGAGACCGATTGTGATCAAGACGAACAAACATAATTCAAAAATGAGAAAGATCTTTCCGATCGTGTCTAAGCCGCGAAATTTATGTGGTTGATTTGCTATCAGTACGCCGATTGATCCGGTTGCCATTGTTGTCAGATACCATGCCCATGTGAAATGAAGTAATCGTTCTGATATGGAAATCGTATGAGATTTGGCCGATATCCGATCAACTTGTACGCTTTGATCTTGTGTTTCTCGCGTGCTACTTTGATTTGAACTCTTTTCTGTTACAGGATTTCCCCTTCCTGCCTCAATATCAGCGATATGATGAGTGACTTCCACTACCATCTTGACCTTTTACACAACGATAGGCATAAAGGTCTCGCTATGGTCAGGATGGTAAAGTGATAATCGAAACGATCACTTCAAAAGTGAAGTTGTGGAAAATGTTGAATCCATTGTGGTACGGAAAAACAAAATCCCTTTTCGGCATCGTGTACGTTTAACAATCTTCCTCCGATTTCAAAGGGGGTGCCATTTGTTCAGTGTAAAACATCCAACGGCTTTTTTTTAACGCGTGCATGAGGAGAGAAATGTACCTCCCTCCCGATCTCTTTACATGTGCATCGGCAGTTAACGCATTTTCTTATGCGTACGTAATCAAATGTCACACACAGTACATAAATTGGCCGCGGCTTTTCTATTGGCGTTTTAGACTTGCATCGGCCAAGCATAACCTTAAATTTTGAGAAGATGGGGAAAGCGGTTCGATAAGATTACAGTCGAGAGCATACCATCATCTATCGGGTCATCTTTCGAGAAAGCGGAATGCCGTCCGATTCAACTTCACAAACAAGCTTCTTGATCGTAGGAGCGGGAATATATGGATCTTCAACAGCTCTAACATTGGCAAGATTGGGTTACAAGGATGTTGTGGTTTTAGATCGATCTGAAGATGGTTTTGCTGCTTCTGATGCTGCATCGAATGATCTCAACAAGGTGATCAGAGCTGATTACTCTGATGAATCTTATTGTCGGCTAGGAAAACAAGCAATATCTTCTTGGCGTACAGATGATGTATTTTCACCATTTTATCACGAAACAGGCGTGGTATTCAGAAGTGGTGATGGGGAGAACGCATTCAGTGAAAAGTACGAGAAACATTGCCAGAGAGGAGTAGAAAGAGCAAGTAAGACGCAAGATGCATCTGTAGAAAAGACTTTGGAGGGCAAACAAATGCCACGCAATGCATTCTTGTTAAACGATCAAGACGATCTATTGAGCGCTTTTCCAACGGCCATGCACAACCAACTAGGAGAAGGCTTTCAAGGTTTTGGGAAACACCAGTACGGATATGCAAACCCACGAGGAGGATGGGCAGAAGCGAATAATGCAACAAGAGCAGCTTTACGAGAAGCTGTCCGGATAGGTGGTGTTAACGTGGTTAGCAAGGCAACCGTCACAGAGTTGCTCTTCGAAGGAAGTGACGGACAAGGGAAGAACATAGTGACTGGAGTACGTACACATGACGGTCGCTCGTTCCATGCTGACCATATTGTCCTAGCAGCCGGATCATGGTCACGCTTATTGATCAGTAAACTCTTACCTCAATCAAACACAAACATCATCTCTCCTGCTTTTCCATCTGCACAATGTGTTTTGACAATCCAACTCACGCCTGTAGAGAGTGCTCCTTTCCGTGGTACACCTGTTGTAGTGAACCTGGACAACGGATTCTACATCTTTGAACCAAATGCAGATAATATACTCAAATGTGCGATTCATGGAGATGAAGGGTTTGCTAACCCTGCCCCGACTTACGATGATTGCAAAGGCAGACCTTACCCTTCTTTTAATCACGGCATGCAAGCGAGCTTCAACGGTGACCGACAGCCTTCACAGCTATCGAAAGGATCTGCTAAAACATTCATTCCAGAAGATAAAGTTGATCAAATGATGTCAGAATTAATTCGATTATATCCACATATCGCAAAAGTGGATAGACAACGCATTTCTTCACGTATCTGTTGGTATTCGGATACGCACGATGAAAATTGGTTGATTGATGAACATCCAGAAGTGTCGGGATTGTTGGTCGTTGGAGGTGATTCGGGTCATGCGTTCAAATTTTTACCGATCATCGGACGTTTAATTCTAGCAAGGCTTGGGATACCGGAAGTTGAACCGCTTACCGAACATCAAAAAAGGGTATTCTCATATGCACATCATACAAGCTTGACCGAAAAGGTCAACAGAGGAGAGCATGTAGAGAGTGCAGATAGCGGTCGTTCTTCCGGTCCTGTTCCGGTCAAGTAGGGTACACAGAAACCTTTCAGCAAGTTTGCGTCCAAGAGTCCAAATTTATATTTTTGATAATGGTAGAAAATCCTTTTGCCGTTGGATCGTTGCAGATGTTTTGCTTCTTTGCTTCTGGGATGTCTTGATGATTATTGGTATCGTCTCCTTTTGGATATTCGACATGGAAAACGGGCTTGTTCTTTTTGATGAAAGGGCTAAAGGTCTTGCATTCGTTGTACTGTTCGCATTGTTCGTTCACACTGAAGTCCATTACATCAACCATCTTTGCAACAATCTCGCCTGCATTCTTCAGTCCGATGGCTAATTTTCGTTTATGTGCTTCTTTTGCAAGGAAGTTCACATAATTTATCGCATCCTTCTTTGTGAGATTTAAGCCATTGTTATTGTTGTATCCATCAACATTATCCGGATCAACAGCGTTGCATCCTTTCTTTACAGCTAAATCCAAGCGAGCTTTCATGATGTTATGAACATTTGCCGATCTCACGTTGAGCCATGATTCACCCTGCCAACCCTCAAGAGGAGCGCCCAAGTCTTTTTTGTGAAACTTTTTAGCATCCGGTCTCCAATCTTCATAACTTCCAGCGCTGAAATAACAAATAACTCTTGCGCCGTTCTGTTTGAGTGATTTTATCACTTTTGCATCATTATCGAATAGATCAATATCCAATACTTGTGTACCGTTTGTTTGACCTGAAGTGAGCGGGTTTAGCAGCAAAAGATTCCATGATAGACCTGCTTTTGGCTTCCATTGCTTTGACGTTTGTGCTCTCCTGGTAAGAATGTGTGCGCTGTTATGTGGTGGAGAAGTGATTCAAGTCTGTTCTTGCAATCAAGAGCACCAAAGCCAATAGACCAAGTACGACCAATAGAGTTCTACGTAATCTTCTTTGAGCGTGTCTAATGGATGACTGACTGTCACCAAGCTCGGTTGAGCAACCTTTCTCCATCGACTTAGAATCAATTTTTGTAGATTTTTGTTTCTTGAGTGGGAGCCATGGAAATAATCTTCTCCAGTAGGAAGTACATTTATAAATTAATAAATCTGAACAATAAAATTACATTGTACCCTTAACAATGAAAGCCAGGAATGTTTTGTACATTAACCTTTATTCTGGATCTGTTCTATTAAGATTTCAATGCAGGAACGCGCTGCGCATGCAGAGATTAAAGCTCGATTTAGTATAAAACAATAGAAAACAAATCAACAAGATTCAATCCAACTATCCAAATTCATATTCTTCATAATGGTGGAAAATCCCTTGGCTGTTGAATCATTGCAAATAATCTGCTTTTGAGTAGCGGATACATCCGCATTATTGTTTGTTTTGTCCCCTTTTGGATACTCGACATGAAAGACTGGTTTGTTCTGTGTGATAAAAGGTGTATATTGTTCACACTCTTTTGTTTGCTCGCATTGCTCTTGAACGCTAAATTGGAAAACGTCTACTACATTATCCACAATTCCACCAGCATTCTTTAAACCAATTGCCAAGCCACGAGAATGAGCAGAAGTGGATAAAAAGCTGAGGTAATTAATTGCGTCCGTTTCTGTTAAGCCTAACCCATTATCATTATCATACCCATCCACATTGTCTGGATCAATAGCATCACAATGCTTTTGAACAGCTAAATCCATTCTTGCTTCCATAATCTTGTGTACATTCGGCGAGCTGACATTGAGCCACCTTTCGCCTTTCCATCCTTTGAGTGATTTTCCTAAATCGTCTGGCTGAAATTGTGCTTGATCGGGTCGCCAATTTTCATAACTTCCTGCACTGAAATAGCAAATCACCTTTGCTCCATTTTGCTGTAAGCCTTGTACAATTTCAGTCTGAACATCAAACAGGTCTAATCCTATAGCTTGTGTTCCGTTTGTGGCATTTGTCAAGGGTGGACTTAATAATAAATAGTTCCATGATATACCTGCTGCGGGCTGCCAAATAGAAGAGTTAGTCGACGAATTATTGCTCAGAACTGGTCCAGATGGGTCTGACGATGATTCGCTAGATCCACTATCGTCTGCATCATCATTTTTGTGAGTTAATCCAACTCCCAGTCCAATTCCTAATCCTATAAGAATAAGCAACAATAAGCCAAGACCAGCGAAGATATATTTCCGTCTGCTTGTCTTCTGCTTGCCTGCGATATGATCATAATTTACTCTGCCTTCTTCCTCTAAAGAAGATGCTTTGTGTGTTTCGATATCGCTCATTGTTGAAATGGAATGGACATGCTTTACCTGTCATATAAGATCGCATCTTTCTTCGTATTTATACCATTATCATTCCTGTACAGCCTTCTTTTTTGACATGTGCTAAATTATTTCATTACTGTCGGAGTATTAAAATTGCAGTGCAAATGTCAGATGGAATCACGTCAGAAAATCAGTAAAGCAAGAAAAGAATCCAAAAGTGTTCCCGCCCGTTGTGCCTGTAACTGACGGAAGTGTCCGTTCTATGTTCCATGCAACGTCTTTTAACGGGCCTCTTTTTTTGGACTGTGCGTTCAAATGCAATTCCCGCAACAGTTCCCGAACATCCAGTGTATGCACGCTCAGATCAATACAATTGCACTAAACCCTAAATCCCCACTCATCCTATCAATATCTCAATCATCCTCTCTCTATAATCATCTCGTTGAAAATGTCGGATTTATCTCATGCTGTCAATCATGCTTTGTCAAATGTGACACCATACCGTTTCTTGACCGGGGCGGGTATTGGATTTTCAAGCTTGTTCTTCTTTGCAAATGTTGGCGCAAATGTTTTTGGATTGATGCCTCTAATCTCTAATCCTGCACTTCGAAAAGAGTATGGAATTCCAATCGAATCAGCCGTTCGTCAATGGGATTGGTTCTTTGCTAAAGCTATGGTGAGTACATATAACGAGGAATAAGATTATACCAATTTGGCTAACTTTTCTCTGATATCACTCAATCAGCCCTGGTTCGCAGCTAGTGCTTCTTTGGCTTCAGCTTCGTTCTTGTTGGCTTCTTTCAGAGTTCCAAAAGTGTTGGATCAGAGATTATCATCAAACGCAAAGCTAGTCCTTCGCATCGCAACTGCATTTGCCGTATTACCTTTGCCATATACAATCACCATGCGTAAGTAGGACCTTGAGCGTATCATGAAGCGTATTTACTAACACAATTCCTTTCAAATTTCACATAGTCAAACCTACAAATGACGCTTTGATGGCATTAGCAGCAAAATCGGGAAGCTTTACCGCTCTTGAAGCATCGACAGCTGGAGAACTTTTACAGAAATGGTTTGCCAGACATTTGATCCGAACGGGTTTATACGGTGTCACTTTGGCATTGGGTGTTCTTTCTTCTTTGATCGTCTAGGAGGGGACAGTGGGGAGAATAGGTCATAGGTCATGTCAAGCTGGTACAAGACTTCTTATTTCACTATCGTTTCATTCTACTTCTGCAATATGACCGTGTTTCATTGGATTTTTAATTTAAGCATGACAGCATATTTAGCGCAAGTATGTTTTTAATATACGGAATCGAAATTGAAATTAGCATGATAGCAGTTGATAGGAAGATACAGAAGTGAAATACCCTTCAGATCGTCGAGAAGAAGCATGCATAGATGCACAGATCAGATCATTATAGTGGTATACATAGCTTAATATAGATTCTAGCGATTCTAGACTCCCCCAGATAACCTTCCTTATTCCATCCCTTTATAGAATCTGGAAATGTCTAGACAGTTCTACATAGAACGAGCAACCGCCAATGCGACAACTTATCGTTTCTTGACGGGAGTGGGTATTGGCCTTTCAGCATTTCCCTTTCTCACAGGATTTGGAACGAACAGTTTTGGACTGGTTCCTTTGCTTGCGAACCCTTTCTTACGGAACGAATTCGGTGTCCCGGTCCAATCGGCGATTCGACAATGGAACTGGTATTTCAACAAGTCTGAGGTAAGTGCTGGAGAGAATCCTCTACCTGGTGAATTGCTACTGATTGACGACCTTCGATCATCTTCAGTCCTACTTTTCACTCGCTGGCCCATTGTGTTCGCTCTTCTTTTGGCAGGCTTCATCAAGACTTTGCCAATTGATTCCGGCGTCAATTCCAAGAGTTGCAATTCAAACTCCATCATTCCGACCTGTTACCGCTGCACGGGCGGTAGAGCAGAGTTCACCACCATCAGATGTGGATTTACTTCTTCGCATTCTTGCCGTCTTTGCCATGTTACCGTTCCCATACACTTTCATTAGACGTAAGTGAATGATAAGTGATAGACTGGTCTCTTCTGCAAGCTTCTGACCTGTTCCGTACCTCTCCTGCTCAACAGTCAGACCGATCAGCAATTCTCTCTTGACATTGTCTCAAAAGATAGGGTCCTTGACAGCAGAGGAAACGTTAGATGCGAAGGATCTGTTGCAAAAGTGGTTGAGTAGACATCGTTTCCGTACTGCTTTATACGGCACAACTCTCATGTTTAGCGCTCTTTATGCCTTTTTCATCGCTTGAATTGTATTCTGTTGCCATTCACTTGCCAAGATGGCATAATTCTCCGAATCTTCAGCATGCTCCCATCTGAAGATATGCTGACGAGATGTCCCTTCGAATCGCATGCCCAATTTTTTCAATATTTGACCAGATGCAACATTACGGGTAACGTGATTGGCATATATCCTGTTCAGCTGCACATCTGTAAAGCCATACTCTACAACAGCTTTTGCTGACTCGAACGTGATCCCTTTGCCCCAGAATGGCTTTACAAGCCAATAACCGAGTTCAGCTCTATTGTTTGCAAGGTTCAGATAAAACCCAATGACGCCCATCAACCGGCCTGGTTCCCAGCCTATTTCATCTGCAAATCTTTTGTCTTTTGCACAGATTGCAAAGTTTACGCATTCGCCATCTCTGTACACTTTTGCTTGTTTTTCGACAAAATCCTTGGCATTTCCTTCGGTGTATGGATGGGGAAGTTGTGTTGTGGAAGCAACATCACGATCTCCTCCTAGGGCTAGAATATGGAAAGCATCATCTTGACGTATAGGACGTAAGATGAGCCTTGAAGTTTCTAAGGTAGGCTGTTGTTTTTCCATTTCATCATGATGATCAAGAAAGTGTCAAACAAATGTACGCTAAGCTTTAAATTAAAGGTGTATGCATGGTGCGGTGCATTTGGGCAATTCCCTCTGGCCTCATGCCTTTTTGCAACGGCGCTTAAGCGTGCAACAGTCTGACTTGCATGATTTTGATAATGAACAATAAAGTGGCTTAAATCAATTCCGGCTCTTCTCCTTTTCAACTCCATCACGATTCAAAACTTCCCGCTTTATCTCATGGTCTTCTCTTCTCCAACTTCAAGACGTCCATCAGGATACGATGAAGAGAACAAAAAGAAGAGGAATCGCAAAGCATTAAGTTGCATTCAATGCAAAACAAGAAAGATTAAATGCGATCGAGGTGAACCACAATGTCAAAGCTGTATCACTCGTGGAATTCGTGGCGAATGCAAATATGGAAGTTTACCCGAAGAAAGAGAGAGCAGTAAGAGCAGTCGGAAAAACAGTCAAACTCTACATCGACATAAACGCCGATCAGTCTCCAGCACAGATCGAAATGGCTCACCTGATGTCGATCATATTGTGAATGCAGTACTGAAAAGGCTCAAACGAAGGCGAAGCTCTATCACCTCTCAATCATCATCCGATTCAGAACAGGACGAAAGCGAAGATCGAGAGAATAGCACACGAAAAAGCTCCGTTACCACAAACGCTCTAACATCTTCAAGCCCTGCGAAAAAGAGCTCAAATGATCTTATGGAGATGCTGTACTACAATGTCAAAATAGCGCCTAATGCAGTTGCCCGTAAGGTACATTTCTCTGCTTTTGGTGGATTCCGTGCACCGAATCCTTTCTTTCCCTATGTTCTTGATCCAAACACCTTGGTCAATTCCTCTGATTTGCTCACAAGTCTCAAGAGGCTACCACCCCGTATAGCTGTAGAGCGTTTGGTGGATGTTTACTTACAAGATCTGGAACCAGCACGATGTCTGTTCAATACACAAACATTGCTGCAACAAATGAAGGAATTCTGGCAGGATTATGATCTTTTGCTGATCCAGGCTAATCAACTTTCTCCGTCCGAGGGTAATTCACAAGCTTTGCAATTACGCACCAGCATTGTTGATAAAGATGACAAAACACGAAACAACCTACGTACATTGCCCAGACAAGGATTTCTTGCGGTCTTGTTCCGATTACTGGAAGCAGGAGGAAGGGTAATGTCTTTGGACGAGAAAGTACGAATAGGCATTTTACCGATCGGTGCAGAAGAAGAGGCTGCTTTTCAGTGGTATGATACGATGGGTGATGCATCGGCTTTGCATGCAAAGGCTTCGCAGAGTGATGAAATTCCAACAATTTGGACATTACAATTATTGAAGCTGAACGACTTCCGAACAGCGACAATGGTCAGATCGAGCTTGGAAAAACATGCCAAAATCAATGGCCCACTGCATCTTCAGCAATCGAATGTTGTTGCGATGCAAATATGTATCTCTCTGGGCTTGAATCGCCTGGGAAGTGGCTATGACGATGCAGCAGAACCAGTTTCTACCTCGCAAAGGGTGCCTGAAACAGAAGTGGGTTCGATCTTTGCTGAACATATCGTAGCACAAAGCAATTCTTTACCAAACAAACAGCAACTTCTGACCTCTTCGATGAAATTCGGTTCTTCGATTGCGATCTTCGAAGAAGGGAATATACCCAATCGTGAATTAGGTCGTAAAATTTGGTCAAACGTAGTAAGCATGGACGCTCTTTTCTCGGGACATATCAATCAACATCATTATATCAATAATTCTGTCGATCGAACTGCACCACCGTTAGCCTTGACCGATGAAGACTTGTTCTCTCCGCATCTGTCTCTTTTAGCGTCTCAATGCAGGCCTGATGGCGCTCGAATCAACGAGAACGTATATTCCGCCTATGCAGTTGCATTCTCTAAAATTCTACGTCAAATGGTTGAATGGGAAAACGAGAAAGGGGCACCCTTACCCTATGAGGATACGTTAATACTAGATAAACGATTCTTTGATCTGATGGAAGGTCTACCTCCTTTCTTATCTATCAATGCGCCAGTAAGCCAAAATCCCGACGATGCAGAGCGTAGGGTGATGCTTCAACGAGGCCTCTTGAACGATCAATCACATTTCCGGCTTATTCATATACATCGTGCTTTTCTGGGGAAAGGGTTCAAAGATGAGAAATATCGAAGATCTATATTCTCATGCTTAAAGGCTGCACATGGTGTTCTGGAAGCTCGTAAAGTGTTGGAAAAAGCAGGATGCGTTTTTGTTCGTTCAGTCTTTCTTGAATCTCACTTGATTCACGCTTCTCTCGTTTTTCAACTTGTTCTTTTGCATGAACTCGATCGACCACATCAAGACAAACAATCATCCGGTCGGAAGAACCGCGCAAATGAAACAGAAGCAGGTTTTGGATTGATCGATATTGACAAAACGATTGTAATCCTTGAAGAATGTTTGGAGCTCTTGAACCCGTCTTCTGAGCTGCCATCGTTGAGGGAATATGTGCCTGGATTAAAGTCTTTCTTGAAAGGTGCAAAAGAACGAATAAGAAGGCAAAGGGGTGAGCATCATGATACTTCTGATGCAGCAAACATCCTCGCATCGATGCCGACGTCATCTGTTCCGCACAATGAAAGGCAAGCTCCATCAACAGATCCAACATATTCAAATCAATCGCAATATCAGCAAGGCTGGCCATTGACAAACATGAACGGCTCAGGTCAAGTCATCGATGCCGCCACGAATGGTGATCTTGACGTACCATCTCTTAACGTATATGATCCTTCTATTTGGAGTTTAGACGCCCTCTTTCCCAATTATATGGACGGAGGTATCGATCTGATTGCAGCTCTTGAAAATGAGCTAATGTTCACAGGCAGTGGATCGAGATGATTCCACCCTCAGTCACACTTTTATGTATTATTAGCATCTTGTTGATCGTCATTGTATAATTTGTCTACTTAATGTACATTGATAAAAGCAATTTTGTTCTCAAGAAAGATTGGAAGGATAGATATAATGAGGAATCTCGTTGAATGATTCTTTGATAGTACGGGCAGAAGTGAAACGGAGGAGTAATGCCATGCTTCCAGCACGATCATTTGTTCCTGAACCTCTTGCGCCTCCAAATGGTTGTTGTCCTACAACGGCACCTGTGCATTTATCGTTAAAGTACATCATTCCGCTTGCATCACGCAAGAGGTTACTGATGTGAATCAATGCGTTACGGTCTTGTGCGAAAATTGCTCCAGTCAACGAATAGTCTGTTGTTCCGTCCACTAAAGCGCATGTTTGGTCGACCTGATCATCTGGGTAAGGATAAACCGTTAAAACGGGTCCGAAGATTTCGTTTACCATAGTTACGCTCTTTGGATCATCTGTTTCAATCACTGTAGGTTGAACAAAGAATCCTTTTGTGCCATCAGATGTACCTCCGCAGACAATCTTACCGCCTGCTTGTTTAGCTTCATTGATCATCGAAGTGATTCTCTCAAATGCAGTCTTGGCAATCACTGGTCCACAGAAGTGTTGGAATTCTTCGACTGGTCCAACGGAAATTTTTGAAACTTGTTCAGATAGTAATTGCTTAAATCCGCCGTTTGTCCACATACTTTGAGGAACGTATAATCTGCTCAAAGCACTACACTTTTGACCTTGATATTCAAACGCAGCACGAATAGTTTGATGAACTGCATGTTCAACGTTTGCGCTTGAATGAACAAAGTGGAAGTTCTTTCCACCCGTTTCACCAACGATACGGGGATATGAACGGTAATTTTCGATGTTATCAGCAATTTGTTTCCATAGCTTCTTGAAAATTGTCGTAGAACCGGTGAAATGAAGAGAGGCAAATTCACGATGTGCCAAAGCAGTTGAAACAACTTCTCCTGCTGGACCAGGGCAGAATTGAATCACTCCAGCGGGTAAACCTGCTTCATGCAAGATTTGTAGCATAAGGTAGTTGGAGTATACTGCCATTGGAGATGGTTTCCAAATGACCACATTACCAACCATTGCAGGAGCAGCGGCCAGATTGATACCAATCGCAGTGAAGTTGAAAGGGCTAACGGCTAAAACGAAACCTTCCAAAGGACGATATTCTACTCTGTTCCAAACACCTGCACTGTTCTCTGGAGGTTGAATAGAGTATAGTTGATGCATATACTTGATTCCAAAACGTAAGAAATCACATGATTCAGCTGCAGCATCGATTTCTGCTTGCCAAATATTCTTTCCTTGACCTAACATAGTTGCGGCCATGATCTTATAACGGTATTTGTTGGCTAAAAGATCAGCAGCTTTAAGGAAGATTGCTGCACGATCATTGAGAGGCATACGTTCCCAGTTTGCGCGTGCTTCCAATGCACCTTTGATGGCAGTGTTGATCAATCCTTTATCAGCTTCATCATAAGTGCATAAAACTTCTTCAAAGTTGCTTGGGTTAACTTGTTTTGCTTGAGAAGATGTTTTGATAGGTTTGCCATTCACGATACATGGAACGTGAATTTTACCTTGAGCTGCTTCTTGTTGCATCTCTTTTAAGGCTTGTTGCAACTTTGTTCTGTCGGCAGATCCTGGCTCATAATTGCGACAAGGTTCGTTCACAATGTTTGGCAAGGCAAATACACCTTGTTGTGCAGTGATGGAAGCCATCTTTAAAAGCAAAAGTATAAGAAGAGATGATGATGTGCAAGAAGAAGAAGTTAAGTTGAAGAAGAATGATATTTTATACTTCGATTGCAATGAATCATATTTAGCCGAAGTTATGAATAAGCAGCATAAGCAGTACAAATCATTCTCCACGCTGTTATAATCGAAAAGGGTAATGATAAGGAACAGTAAAGGCACTTTAACACTCTCAACCAACAAGCAACACTTAAGTAACACTTTTCTGCAGGTAGCGCCTTTGCATGAAATTACCCGCTTGGCATTATTATGCACGGTTGCATAAAATACGCGTAAACAGCATGAATGCCCTGAACTGTCAATGCAACGGCGCGTAATTTATCCTTTAATCTATTTACCGCTTTATAATCATTTAACCGTCGTCTTTCTTTATCTGGCAAACATTGCACAACGGTCCGGGTCAACATGACCGTTTAGGGCGTCCTTACTTTATCGGCATGTGTCTCGAAATGGATAAATAAGAAAGTATAAACTTAAGTTTTAAAATTTAATACCCTCATCGTCATGCTGAAATCGAAATTATCAATATTGCAAGCATGTTTCGTACATTGATCTCGCAAAAATTACACCTCGGACGAGCACAACCTTTCTTGGGAGATGGTCTACGGTGTAGGGGACCATCAATATCAAGAATAATAAATCGAATCGATCTTCACGTCGAGGATTCAAGGGTGAAGAGATTATTGCATACGACAGCTTCTCAATCTAGCTCATCAACATCGTCAATATCGATCAAAAGGGAGGCTAAGAGCGAAGGTGACTCAAATAAAAGCACTTTCTCAAGAAAGATACCAAAACAGACGCTTGTTGTGGCCGGGTTTGGATTGGCAGCTTTGACATACACTACACTTTCTAATGGAAGTGAAGAAGTTGAAAATGATAATCAACTACGAAACAAAACTTGGGGTGAATTGATATCGCTCTATCTCACTTATCGATTATGCACAGTCACTTATCTTGTCAAACATGGTCCAGAAATGCTCGACCTTCTCAAATCGCTTGGCTTGGGTGGTCTTGGAAATTTTATGGTCAGCAGTACGTTCTTTGCCACTTTTTGCGGAGGAGGAGATGTGAATGGCATGATCTCTACCGGAAAACAGTTGCAACAACAAGGACTAGGAACAATTGTTGATTATGCAGAAGAGGAGATCGAATTCAATGTAAACACAGATATGGAACAACAAAGACGCGCAGTCATGACAAGATTCACGGAAAGTATCCTTGCCGCTTCGCAAATTGCAGCGGGCTCATTCGTTGCTTTACGTATGACAACGTTTTGTCCGCATCATGTGCTAAAGAACTTAACACAAGCATGTCTTTCAGTTAAAATAAATCATGAACAAACGTGTATGGAGGATGAGCACTTCTTACAGGAACATTTGTCACCGTGGGAAATCGAAGCAGTTCATCAAGCTATCGATTGTCTTGGTCAATTGGTTCGAGTGGCATCCAAGAGCGGAGTTCATATCATGCTTGATGCTGAAACATGGGAAACACAAGTCGCGATCGATCACATGTTCTTACAAGTATTACGTGAAACATCAAAAGATGCTCAAAGTCGCTCCTCTCGCCCAACAATCTTTCAAACATTTCAAGCATACACCAAATCATGTCCAGAACGGCTAGAGCAAGCTATCCGATTCTCCGAGGCAAATGATTGTCCTCTTGGAGTGAAGTTGGTCCGTGGTGCGTACGTTGAGGCAGAAACAAAGCGGGCAGTAGATTCCGGCTTATCCTCACCTTTATGGTCTAGCAAAGAGGAAACGGATCGATGCTATAATCATGCAATCGTTTCGTTTATAGAAAGAATGAGAACAAACATTATTTCTCAAAGTTCCAACGCTGGACCCGTTTCGATCATGTTGGCGACACACAACGAACAAAGCGCAATGCTAGGACTACAGGAACGAGCATTTTTAGCGAGAGAAGATCGGAAGCGAGTATTCTTTGCGCAATTGTATGGGATGGGTCGTGAATTAAGTCAAAAAGTTGCGCAAAAGGCGTCATCAGGCGAGGAAGAAGATGACACTGCTCCTGACGTATACAAGTACGTTCCTTATGGACCATTGGATGTCGTCATGAATTATCTACAAAGAAGGGCCACGGAAAATCTAGGAATGCGTTCTCTGGCTGTGCATGAATATCTTGCTGCTGGACGAGAAATGCGAAGGAGGGTGCTGGGCTAATGCTGTGTGTTTTGTATGATCATGCTCTGTCTATATTCAGCTTTCTCATTGCTTTCTATCATGCTGTACATTACCAATCTTGACAATTATCCACTTTGCTGTGATCTTGACGCCTTTGATTAAGGTGATAGCCCCGAAATTCGCTACGTCACCGATGCAGGTACATCGTCGCCAAGCTGTGCTTCACATGTAGAAATGACCACGGTACAAAGGTATAAAATCTCTTTCATCTCTAGTCTGTTAGGTGGACGCCATCATCAGAAAGTACGTCACTTTGATGCCTTGACTACCTTGCAAGATGAGATTCGTGTTCTTACTTTTAATCGTCGTGGTCTTGATGATCTTGATAAAGTGAGTCATCCATTGATATCATGTTGCCAGATGTGCAGAATCTGACTCCTATTCTTTCTCTTAAGCGATACAAATGCTTCGCCACTTCCGTTGCGAACAACTTCATCTCCCTTTCACAGGGTAGGAGAAAGCGGTGGATTTCTCCATGCAATCAAATCAGCAGGTCGTTCATTTGCACATTCTGTCACAAGCAGTTTCAAGAGATTTGGAGATAGATATGCAGCAGCATCAAGAGAGCATGCCGCCAGTAGATATACACCTCATTCATTTTCAGGCCCTGATGCAAGATTTATGAGTACTGCACAATATCTATAATTCAGCCCCAGGCAGTGTTTGTAACAAAATTCTGCCCTGTAAATTTTTTTTTCTATAATGTTCTATTAATAATACATTCGTTCCGAGATCCTTTTTACGCCGCGAGACCTAGATAAAACCGAGCATAAGCGAACGTTAGCGGACACGGATCGGGGAAGGATATTCCATCGAATTCGTCCGTTTCTCACACTTGTTAAGCAAAACATAGCCCCTTGCTATTTGCCCCACACCCAGGTCAATCTTTTGAACGAAAGGTATAAAAGTAATGATTTTGATATTTTTTTTTCTTCGTCTCCTCCTCTTCACCCACATTCCATTCAACAGACTAACTCGAAAAATGAAGGCAGTTCATGCGATACTCGTTTTGTTATTGCTTATGCAACTGGTTTGGTAAGTTTAAAGCTCCCATCATTCTAGTTGCCACTGAAGCGTGTACTGATGACAATGATTCATACTTCAGCATCTCAATCTGTGCACCTGTTTCTACGTCTACGTTTAAAGGTTCAAGTAAAACAATCGGCAAAACCAGAGCGATTATGAAAAAAGCTGGTAATTCGATTCGATCCGGCGCTAGACGTTTTGCAAAAGGCGCAAGGCAATTGGGCCACGAGCTCAAACATGGTGATCCAAACCATATCCCTCATCAAATCATTGGAGAAGGTGAAGGAATAAACATGGTTCATGCGCAGTACAACTAGAGACAACCCAATACCTTTCTATGCAGAAGTTTTTATCTCCTTATTTTCGCGGGATCAGGATTCTTACATTTGCTGCTTTTTGTATGTTGCCCGGAACTGTAAACGATACGTATTTTTGTATACTGTAGAAATGAAAAAAGAAACGTCAAAATCCGTCCTTTGTGATGACAGCCTCGAATTTACTACGTCACCGATGCAGGTACACTGTCGCCATGCTGTGTTTTGCACGCACCAAAATTACCACGGTGAAAAGGATAAAAGCCCTCTAACTTATATAGTCAAATATGTCCTTCCACCCCAAAAGATAGACTCTCAAAATGAGGCTTTTGTACTTGCTTTACATTTTTTTGGTCTTAATGACTTTGATGAAGTGAGTCGTTGAGAATCATCATATTACAAGAATCTTATGAAATTGACATCATTTTTTTCTTCCCAGTGATTTATACGCTTTGCCACTTCCACTGAGAACTCCATCATCTACGTTCCATAGGCCAGGAGAAAGTAATCGATTTTTCACATCGCTCAGATCAACGGGCCGTAGATTTGCACGTTGGGTCGCAAACGGATTTCGAAAACTCAGAAGTAGATATGAGGCAGCAAAGAAAGAGCATCGCAGTAATTATGTGCCCCATTCGTATACTGGTCCCGACGCTGAATATATGAATAATGCTCAGTATTTGTAAGGTGAATGGTTTGTTTCGCATCACTGGGGGCTGAATCAGCCCCATTGATTGTACCTTATGTACGATGTTCAATCAATGATTGACCCAATAAAGGTATTCCAAGCCGCGAAATACCTAGATGAAGCGAAGTCTCAAGACATCTGACAGCTGCGGGTTAGATGCGGGTCTTCCAGCTAATCTCCGTTTTCCAATCTAGCTTTTTCTCTCAACATCACCCCTTGCTTCTTTTGCCCCAGATTCAAATCAACGCCAACTGTATTCTTTCAGTGAAGCATAAAAAGCTAGAAATATTGGAATTTCTCGAGCCCTCTCTTTATCCAACAATAAAGATCGGATACTACTACAAAGATGAAAGCAGTCTATTCATTGTTTTGCTTATTGCTGATTGTGCAACTGGTCTGGTAAGTATACAGACCTTTATTCTTCTTTTAAACCCTGTGGAGGCAGTACTGATGAGAAATATTCTTCCATTTCTTAGCATTTCAAATTGCGCGCCACTTCCACCAAGATCTGGTTCGAGTTCGCCAGTTTCGCCGCATTCGCCACGTCCGTCTGGCTCAACGGTAAGCAAATCCAAAGCGATCATGCAAAAAGCTGGTAATTCGATTCGATCGGGTGCCAAACGTTTTGCAACGGGCGCGAAACAATTGGGTCACGAGTTGAGACATGGTGATCCAAGTTACGTCCCACATCAAGTCGTTGCTGAAGGTCACGGTAAACACATGGTTAATGCGCAATACAATTAACAGAGTGCTATGCTTTTGATTACACGGAACTTGTATTTATACATCTTACATCGTTGTACATTGCTTGGAATTTCTTATAATACACATCGAACATTGTTGAGTGAGAAAATCACGATTTTGAAACCCACTCTAGATCGCCTTGAAAGCTGTCGATTCCCATAAAGAAGTATCACGCGAGAGAGATTGTCGTACAAGCGCTTGAATGCTAGGATCCAAGCAAAGTTCATCCAACAAGGATGTCGCATCCGAATCTGCATGCAAAAAATTCAAAAGGTCAGGCTGTGATTCTGCCATGGATGTAGAGCTTTCATTGCGTCCATGTCTTCTTCCTGCATCTGAATCGGTCACATAGCTAGAGCTGCTTGCGGATTGTTCAACCGATGCTACATTCTCCCCAACACTTTCGCTGAAAGGACGAAGTGCAAGTTGTCCTCGGAATCCCAACGGAGATGTAGCCTTACTGTGTAAAGATGATAAGCCTAAAGTCTGACTCTCATGCGAATCAGATCCTCCTGCAGGAATGTATTCTGGACCTGTTTCTTGTTGTCGAACAGCGTTCCCATCCATATTCGGATTTGCGGCGATCGTGGTGCTCATTTCCAAATCATCATCCAGTGAAATTTGCAAGAGTTGAGCCATATCATCCAGTGCCATTCGATGTTTTCGAGCGATCGGCCATGTTTCTCCCAAATCATCAAGCCATGCCAAGCACTTATGAACGCTTTGATGGCATTCTTTCGCAATGGAGAGTGATTCGTGCGTACTGTAAGGCATCAGAATAGATGCAGCTGTAAAGATGGAGAATGCGTTGTTTGCTGCAATATATCTTAATGATGTTCGCGGGATCGCATTGAACAGTTGAACGATTGCCGATGCAGAAGTTAAGCAGCACATTGCAGCAATTTGAGCGCTAGGTGCCATATCTGCGTTGCGAATAGGCGTGCGAAACAGGCGATCTTGCAAAAGTACATAAGGTCGATAGTTGATCACTTTGATCAAGTGGAACCATACAACCAAACAGGCAACTCCAGGAACAGCAAGTTCATTACGCGTATGCAGTCTAAACTGATCCGGCCATGATCCTGCCAATGCGTCCAATTCTCGATCCAAAGCAAGAGTGCGTGTCCAGGAAGATAGCAGATCTTGTTCTGATACAGTCTTATCGGGATGCAAATGCACTGGACTCAAAAGAGCTTGTTCAAGGATTCTGTACAAGCGTACTGTGAGATTGAGCGAAGAGGCGGCATGAAGTCGCCCAAGACTGACCATAGGTGCACCATGAAATTCCGGTATCAAATCAGAATTCTGATACACAATCTCGAATTCATCCGGTTCATACTCTGACAGCAACTCAGCCGTCACACCGTCACTTCGAAAAGCAGGTACACGTTCCATCTCTGCTGCCAAGACTTTGTCCAGACAGTAACATGTCCACAATGCTCGCAGTCTGGCCTGATGTTTGCCGGGATCCCTATGACCAGAACGATCATCGATGTGCATTCCCAGATCAACACATAGCTGCCATGCACAGCTGGTGAACAAAGAAGCTTTTTTCAGATCTCCAATGCCATAAAAGCGAAGCGAATGCAGAAAGAGAGCTTGAACGACGCTTAAATCAGGGGTCAACAACTTTGTCAAGAGATCCACAGTAGCTGTTTGACAGATTGCTTCGACCGTTGAACGATCACGTTCTGTATGAATGGCCATACTTGCTGTCAGACAGACGATTGCCTCCAACAATGGTTGTTCCACTTCATCTGCCAATCGTGTCTCTGGAATGGCAGTAAATGCAGGCTTGTACAATATTTGCCAATGAGTATGGACGTGTCTCCAAAAGATGTCAAAATGAAAGCGTACCTTAGAAGGCGATAACAGCTTGAGTGGGATCGTATTGCTTTCTCTTCGATCTGTTGCTTCCCAGCTGATGAGAAGAGCGGTCAAGTGTTCCAAGACATCATTTCCCGAGCTGATTGGCGTTGCTTTCGAAGAGGATGGCGTTTGATAGATCGCCTGCGCTGAATGATCAATACTTGCACCATCACTATTATCCAATGTATAATCGATCCTTCTTTTCGTGCTCATTGGACCTTCTGCAAATGCTCCTTTTTGACGATTTTCATCAGTTGTAGAAGTTGATGGTCTACCTCGTCTCTTTCCTGTGTTGACGTAAACGCATTCAACCCCAAGCCTTTGACAGATTGAACATTTGGGTTGATCACCATCACATTTTCTCCTTCTGATCGAACATGTTTGACATGCTTTTGAAATTCTTGTCTTTCGAGATGTGTTGGTATAATTATGCGCCTCTTGTGCTGCTTCATTCATAATCTCGATTCATGGTATATGGTGGTAAAAAAGAGATGCATTAGACAAGCAATTATCCATCATTTCTTTCATCTTATTTACCCGCGCGCATAAAATCAACCTTAAATGCATCTGACTCGCGGCTAAAATGAATTGTGCTGCACTGCATGAGAATAATCTTCCCCGCTTAAGCTCTTCTCTTGACAATGAATAACAATCACTAAGATCTCTTGCCGGTCAAGATGAGTTTGCTTTCTGGATACAATGCAACGATAAGATACTCTCTTTCCCGCAACACATTCAAATTCATTTTCAATCATCCCATAATAAAGTCATCTCACACCATAGCCAACAATACCCGACCTTCACAGAGGATAGAGAAACTTAAACAACCAACGATTCCTATCGGCGAAGTTGTGGGCCAACTAGGATCTTCGAGAGCATTTCATGATTATCGACAGTACACCAGATCGGAGTCATCTGTGAGCAATCCTGCTATAGTACCTTCAGCAAGTGAAAAGGATCGGATAAGTTTATTCCGTGCTGGAGAAGAGGATAGTCAGTCAATACCATCATTTGAAGAATTGAGGCCATCGTTGAAAGATTTAGCTCAACATACAAAAAGTGATGAAGGAGATGAAAAATCCTCATTCATTTGGCTAGATGTCACAAATCCAAGCATTAATGAAATCAAAGAGATCAGTCATGCATTCGGTCTACATAGATTAACAGTAGAAGATGTGGTGGAAGCAGAAATGAGAGAGAAGATGGAAGAGTATGATAATGTAAGTATGGCCCTAATACTCAAAAGCGACTCTGTGAGCTGACCGGTTCTCGTTTTTAACTCCAGTATACGTTCGTCGTTTATGGCTCATTCGATTCGGACCCAAAAAGTGAAGTTTTCCTAGAGCCGGTCACAATGTACATCTTTGTATTTCCTGGTGGGGTTGTATCTATGCATGCAAAGCCACAAGCAGTCACAAAAAGGGTGAAAGACCGATTGGTACGATTACAGAATCGAAGAAAGATTACGTCTGAATGGATCTTGTATGCGCTTCTAGATGAAGCAACAGACGCATTTAATGAAGCAACTCGACCTCTCAAAGATTCAATTCGATATTTCACCACCAATCTAACACAAGGCATAAAAGGTATCGAAGACAGTCGTACACTTCTTCATAAATTTGGCGAAACACATCAAAGAGTACTTCAACTTAGAGAGCTTATTGGCAGCAAAAAAGACGTAATCAAAAAGTTGATACAGCAGCACAAATTGGTAGAAAACGACTCACAGGCAAATGGCAGCTCATCAGGATTGAACGAGTACACGCTTCATTACTCCGATGTGGAAGATCATTTGATTGCATTTACTGATACGTTGACCCGATTAGAGGTGAGTGAAGTAAGAAGAACACCGCTACCTTTCTTTTCCTGACCCTCAAATTCATTCTCCGATTATTTAGGAGGCTTTATTACAAAGTGAAGGGCATTGTTTGACTCAGTTGAACATTCAAATGATGCATGCAAGTCAAGAGTCAAATGATGCTATCTCCAAATTGACAATCTTGAGCACCGTCATCTTACCTTTAAATGTCGTGACAGGATTATGGGGGATGAACGTGACCGTTCCTGGACAGGATCAGGGTGATTTGTTCTGGTTTTATTCTCTGGTCGGCGTCATGTCCATTATTGCATCGAGCGGATTTTGGTGGGCCATGCGTTTTATGCGGAAGCCGAGGAGGAATTGACCTAATTAATAATGTATATTGCAATCTTCACATCCTTTTATGAATACAATAATTGCAATCATACGGGGGAACTTTAACCCTTCCCTATCCCTTCCAATCCGTCTTCAGACTTTGCCTACAATCATCTTTAGAGTCATCCGATATGCTTTTGGAATCATCTTCCCCATCCTTGCAACCAATTTGAGACCTCACAATAACGCTATCAATGTGATTTACTGTTAGTAACAAGCATGTCATTCATCAATTCACTAAATCATACACTGACAGCGTCTAGAATAGTGTGAAATAAACAATATTCTCAGTCTCTTTGATCCGCAAAAAAGCCACTCGCCCTCCAAGCTTCAATCGTCTTCATCAGTACGACAATACTGATTGGTCTTAATCGATCCATCAGATCAGGTCTTTCCTTCAGAACATCTTGCAATCGTCGTATATCCATTTCTGATTCTTTTCCTGTATTTTCGGTCCAGCTATTGTAGAAGGACAATAATTTGATAGCCGGATTAACGAAAGGATCTTGCTCTTTACCGTTCGCAAGCATTTTCACCCACGTTTCCAATGGAACAATTCTGAAAGTTATTCGTGATTGTCGCATCGCTTCGATTACGTTGATCCAACCTGTCGAATGCGGATTGACAACATGCACTATCTTGAAAATGTTTTCCTTCAAAGAATAATTCCTGTCCGAGATAGTCATCGTTGCTGCTACAATGAGACATGCCGCTGTATCGATCGGGAGCCATCTTAGCGGCTTAGAACGTAGATCGGGCAAACATCCCAAAATTTGTGCTGTTTTAAGCAAAGCTGGCCAAGCTTCTTTTTCGTTCCATACTCCAGCATTTGTATCACATGCAAGTTGACCAATGCGTGCAATCATACAACGAAGTCCTTTGATTCGCTTGCTTGCTTTTTCACAAAGTGTTTCTGCAATCCATTTGCTACGTCCATAGCCCATATGTGATGCGTGCCTAGGATCGTTCGAGATGCGTTCCATAATCTTGTTAGTTTCAGAATTGGGCTCAATCTTCGCAATGGAAGCGATTGAAGAGCAAAAGGTAAAAGTGGGTGGAGATTGGCGATAAGAGAAGGCACATAGATTGAGCAAATTGATCAATCCATTGAGACTCGTTTCAAAAGCAGCAATGCCCATGCTAAAATTGACAGGCCATGCATTATGAACAATGTGAGTTGCTTCATTAAGAATTTCATCGAGGAAACCTTGCTTTGGGTTTAAGCCTAAATCGGTTTTATTCAAATCGGAAGCCAAACACAGTATCTTGGTATTTGTAGAAACTTCTAGATCCGCCAAAGATTTCTCTGTACCGAGCTTTCTCTTCCTCAAAGATTCTTCTACTCGCTGTTCAGCTTCTTCTAGACTTTTTGCCCTGCAGAGACAGATGACCTTTTCCACGGAAGGAAGGTTACAGATCTGAATCAAAAGATGAGCACCAAGAGCGCCTGTAGCACCCGTTAGTACAAAACAGTTTCCTTCAAGATTTGCAATTCTACTTCTTCTGGCTGATTCCCGACGTGATTCGATTCTTTGTGAGAATCGATTGAGCATATCTGTGATTGTTTTAAGTTCACTCTGCGAAGCTTGTTCGGCAGCACGAATATTGCCGTTGCTTAATTGAACCAGCAATTGACTCATAAAAGTGATTGTAGGATTGTCAAAAGGTGCATAAGATCGAAAGCTTTTTGAATCGGGTAAATCGGCTTTCGTTCGAATCAAGTTGCCGATACGAACAACTGTGATTGAATCACAACCGATATCAAACAAGTTTGCATCATCGCTTGGCATTGAAACCTCCGTGCCTTTTTGATCTTTCAAAGCTGTCAATACACAATGCCTTACCAGCTTTTGTGCACGTTCGATTGTGTTGACCTTGCACTTGTTTTGAGTAGTTGATTGCTCTCCATTTCCGGCAGTCTTATTGTTTCCGTCTTCGTATAATCTATAGATCTCGCCAATGAGAGTATCATACTGCTTCAACGTTCTTGCACGAATGACAGTTCCCTTATCTGCCGATGGAAATCGTGTTGTATCAGGTAAGATGTGAACCAATTCTTTTACGATTCGAGAATGTGTCGGAGCTTCGTGATTAGCACGCTGAATAGCGGGCCAAATCTGTGACATCAGCATTGTTTTGTCCTTGTCTGTTGGATCGATTTTGTCATCATCTGCATATGGGATGACCATACAGCCAACTTGCAAATGACCTGAACCGAAAAGAAGCACTTCACGTACGAATGGTGATGAACGTATTTCTTGTTCCATCGGAAGTGGATTTGTCTTTTCTCCACTGAAATGAACGATTGTATCATCCAAGCGTCCACAGTAAAGATATCCATTCTTTACCGTGGAACTCTTTTTGAACAAATCACTTGTAGCATACGACCCATCCGGTCTATTTGTCAAAGCACGATTTCTCCAAGCTTTGTCACAAACAAGTTCATAAACCGATTCTTCATCTTCTTTCCAAACTTCTTCCATCTTCATGAATGGCTCGAAAGATTCCGTTGGTCGCAGGACATCCCAGTGTTTATCTACTCTAAAATCACGTTGTGAAGTTAACAAAACTCGTGTTTCCGTACTACCATAATTTGATACAAGATTGACATCTGCTTCCGTTAACAGGTCACCTAACGCTTTCGGAACGGCTGCACCTGCGAAATAGACCAATTCGAATTTCGAAAGAGCATCAAATCCATCGGGGGCGTCCACGAGCAATTTCAACATCAAAGGTACAGCGTATAAGCGTGTGAATCCCTTTTGAACGCTTTTGCTGGTCAATTCGACAAGGTTAGCAGAAGAGATTGGAAGCGAAGTTGGTAACAAGACAACATTTCCCTTTGTCATCATCGCGGTAAGCACAAGTCCGTGACACATTGCATGAAAAATTGGCGCAAGAATTAGACCGCGAACTTCAATTTGCCATTCGTTGCGTGTGAAGTCACAATGTCTTCTCCCAATAGGTTTGGGATGACCGGTTGATCCACTTGAATGGGTAAATGAGAATAATTCTTCACTTTCTTCCATATATGACCACTCTGAGCGCGCTCCTGTACCTTTGGGTGAATTTCCTTCATCTTTGGCTTCCTTGCTTGTTACCCAGTCTTGGCTTTGAATGGTGTTTCCCCGACTTTGCAACGTCTTTATTGCTTCTTCAGCAACCGTTCTCTGAGCTGGACTGTATAACAAATCTTTGCATGAAGTTGTTTCCATAAGATGAACAACAGCTTGAGCAGAATTGTTTGGAGAGATGATCAAGACAGTGTGACCAAGTCGGATCAATGCCATTTCGTTGATGACAAAGTTTAATTCTGAAGTGCAAAACATTCCAACTGTACGTAATCTTTTGCCTTTCTTACGAGCGGGAAAACGTTCATTAAGCTTGTTTGCCGCATTTGCAACCATACGTCCCAGCTGACCGTATGTGATCATTTCAAACTCCAATGTTTCATTCTTCCCACGAGCTTTTGATCGATGCGGGAAACAGATATAAGGTTGGTTTGCACACTCTTTAAATCGTATATCCATAAGCTCATTAACGCTGCGAATTGCATCAAGGCTGGATGACCGAGATTTGCCGGTTGAGGCTACAGTGCTAGCATTGGCGCTTTTGGCCGAGATTGTACTGCCAGTCGTTTGTTCAACATCATCGGAATCTTTGGCTGACTGAATTTGTGAGCATGTCGGACATTGTTGATTCGAAGCAGAAGGAATATCTTTGCCTGTAAGAACTCTACTCAAACGACGTAATGACGGCATCGTTTTTGGTGGGACATTGATTTGCTGTGATGTGGAAGAGAATATGGTGTATGCTTGACATGGGCAAGAAATATTGCAAGATCGTCTCCTTAGACATCTCCTTCCGGTTCTTCTATCGGCTCGAACTCGGTAAAAGGGGCCCGGTAGTGTGCAAAGAGTGATCAAGTGGGTTTTATTTGGACCTTATTAAAGACACAGGCAAAAGGGAAACAAAACTGTTTAGGGGATGGGTACCGTTTAGCGATCGACGGTCCGTCCTCCTGACGTTGCTTCGTGCAAATTGACCTGCGGAAAGGGAATTCAATACGGCACCGATGGATGACCGATTTGTCATCTTCCATGACTACACGATGTCATTGTTAAGCAAAATCTACTCAAAGTATGGATCTTCAAGCATAGAAGATGGCATTGCTCATGTTCAAGGCGATCGAGAAGTAGTCTTTAACCCCTCAGAATGCGCCCTTATTTTAGGCAAACTCCTTAATTTCGCGCGATTCGTGATTTGTGTACATCATCAATCACCCCCATGCCAAGACAGGGAATGGGGCTGAGCGTTCTCTCAGCGTCACAGCCACCGTGTGATGCTGATAAGCATGTGCAAAAGTCGAGCTCATTGTCATTATATGACACAATCACCTCTGATTATGTGATCGATGTGAGAAGGAAAGTCGGAATCCCTCCAGCCTGTCTGTTTAGTAGCAATTCTCCACAGGCGCAGTGCATCCTTTCTCCCGTGGAACGCGACAAGAGAGTCTCTTAATACCGAGGAACAGAGATTACCGAAAGCCTTATTAGTAAACGCGGGGGATTGCATATATTAACTTGCACGGCTTTCTCTGTTCAGAAGAATGACAAACTGTTGATCACATTCACATCATCCTTTTCACCTTCATCACATAGTACGCCACACATTGTCTACGCAAAAGAGCGCTTTTTTCCTCTCATTCTCTCACCACCATCACTCATCATGTCATCATTCTCAGCTGAGAATCTATTCTCTGTCAAAGGCAAGATTGCTTTGGTAACAGGAGGAGGAAGTGGAATCGGATTAATGGCAGCAAAAGGATTAGCTGCAAATGGTGCAAAAGTGTACATCGTTGGACGTAGAAAACAATTATTGGAAAAAGTTGCAGAAGAAAACAAAGGAAAGTTTTCAGGTTCCTTACATCCAATCGAAGGTGACGTTTCCTCCAAAGAGTCTTTGGCCAATGTTGCCAAATCAGTCAGTGAAGGATATTTGGATGTCTTGGTCAATAATGCAGGTATTGAAGGTCCAGTTACCCTTTTGGGACCTAAAGTAGGTGAAATGACCGCTGATGAACTCTCAAAAGCTCACTTGGACAGTGAATCATACGAAAGTTGGTCAAAATTATTTCAAATCAACACTTCTGCCGTTTTCTTTGCAACGATGTCCTTCTTACCTCTTTTGGGAAAGAGTAAAAGTGCAAATATTATCAATATCACTTCAATTAGTGGACACGTGAAATGGTCCCAAGACCATTACGCATACAACGCCTCCAAAGCCGCAGCAAATGCATTAACTTCAATGTTAGCACATGAACTCAATTATCGTTCTCATCTCAACATCAGAGCGAATGCTATTGGTCCAGGACTCTATGCGAGTGAGATGACGGCTGATATGCTTGAGAAAGCAAAAAGCGACACTTCTGCTCCCGCTCCTGGAACCGGTAACCCTGCCGGAAGAACAGGAACAGATGAGGAGATGGCAAGTGCGATCCTTTTCTTGGCAACAAACAACTTCGTTACCGGTCAAATCCTTTACCTCGATGGTGGCTTCGTCACTGCTGTTCCTGGTGGTCATTAATAGATGTACAAAATTTCATTCATTTGTTTTTGGTACAATTCCTAAAATACAAAAAATTGATCAAACATGCTCTTCCTTTGTTATTCCATCCAATAGATCCAAAAACGTATTTGATGCAAGACAGAATCTAGAAAGCAATTTTAATGCTTGATGACAAGCAGTGAAATTCTGTCGTAAAACGTTGCACAACAAACGTGTTCTCGTTGATGAATCTGATTTGGAAGTTGCATTGCTTCCTGGCGTATGTCCATCAGTTTTGGATGATTTTTGTGAAATTTTAAAAGATCCTGTTGTGATTTTAAACGAGATAAGAATACTTAAAGCTCCTAAAAAGATATATCGATCAAGAGATGGATTTGCTGCGATTGCCCAAGGTGCCATCGCTTCTGCTACAACCAAATCATCTGCCAAAGATCTTGCCGCGCTTGCCGACGTAGCGATTGCATCCCTACGTTCTTGTTCATCAGTTAAAGAATATGCTCGAAGTTGATAGATGTAGCACATCGTTGCTTCATACTTTACGTGCAAAGCTAAAAATACTGCCCCATGACCTGTTTGATCGTGTTGAGTGAAGTTTGATACACTAAAAAGTGCGGATGCTGTCAATCCTTCGTACGCCTGACTTGCTCCTTGTTCGATATCATCAAGACGTGAGAGTTGTTCGGACGTCAGGGTCGCGAAAGGCAGATCAAGTCTTGTATAAACGTTTGCAATCTCCTGCAAGATCGGTTTGGCAAGTTGTGAGGATGTGAGATTCAAATCAAGCTCAGATTGATGTGTGCTAGGATTGTGGTCTTTGGTTGCCGAAGAAACAAGTTGATGGATACCCACCGCAGCGCTTTGAACGGCAATGCCTGCAGAGATCAATGCGGATGTATCATCCGAATCATCCTGTGTAACAAAGGCTTTCTGATGTAAGTCCAACCACAGATCTGAGGTATGCGTTCCTGATCGAAGGATCATCTCCCCGATAAGGTCGTACAATACCCAGGCTCCCGAATTGATTCCCGCTTGTGTCTGTAGCGATTCCGGTAATAAAGCACACTGTGATGCCGCAATCGTACAGAAAGAGAACGAAGTTTGAACCTCACTTTCCATGTACAGTAGCCAGGATATCATCGCTAGAGCCAGAATGCCATGTTGGGTCGGATGGCGTAATATTGCACCAACGTGTTGCAAAGTATCATCGATGCATTTTTGTAATTGAGGGCGTTGTGAGTTGTGAATGTCTACGTCCTCTAGCCCTTGGAAGCGGATCGCCAGAGCATGGGCGGCATCGGAAAGAGCTTTCTGATCCGGACTATTGGATCTGTGTAGTTCACTTAATGATCCTGCTATAGAAGATGCACGCAGATCTTCGTGACCGTTTGCGGTTGGCGTAGTGTTAACATCCACCAAATATCTGGCATATGTTCCATATACCCTTGAATAAAGCTCTTGCCAAGAAAGATTGCTTAGCTTCTGTAGCGTACTGGAGGAACGTTGACGACGAGCAGATTGAGAAGTTGTGTCTGCACTTGTGTTTGAGTTTGACGGACTTGGTTGAAGGGCAGATTGTTCTGACTCATAGGCAGCTGAACCGCTTAGTTGATTCATCATCCATTGTAGACTATTGAAATCTTCTACATGCGAGTTATCCGAAGGGCTGAAGTTCTGCGGTTGAGCTGGTCCACTGTATTGAGCGTGTTGCTGTCCTGCTTCATAGCCAAAAGGTGTCAATGGCACATTACCGGGTGTGAAATCGGATGGCATTGTAGGCGTTTGATTGGCTAATGCTGGTGGAGCAGTGGGTATTGGTATTGCAAAGTCATCATGAGCTGAAGGATTGATGGATGTTTTGTTGTATGATGTTGCATCCACAGCGCTTGTACTTCCTTCGCTTGGCCATGAACAATCCGTTTGACCGATCATACATTGTAAACATGTCGGTCGTGTGCCGTCACAACGTACTTTACGTACTCTGCATCTTTGACAAGCTACTGCGATTTTAGCCCTTTTTGCCGGTCTTTGAGGTGCGACCATGTTGTTATCTTTGATTATCTCTTAGTTTCCATCTATACAGTCTTCATCGTTATCCATCCACTACTTATAAAAAGATGATCGTATAAGATCACGCTTTAATTCTTTCCGCGCTATCGGTTTAATCAAATCCAATGAATGCTGCAGGCTTCGGCGCAGTTTCAGGCACAAAAAAAGAGGTGAACGCATATATAAACAGCCCCGCTTAAATTTCCCCACGGAACGCAATTAGTCTATTAGAGGAGGATAAGCTGACGTGTGGCTTTAGGGATGGAGATCTTTCATTATAGAGATGCGAAGAACTATGATACAAATAAAGAGTAGAGTACATTCTTGCTGTTTTATTTTGCCTCTTTGGAGAGCCATTGTTCTGGTGATAAACCTGTTTCTCGCTTGAATACTTTGTGTAAATGCCAAACGCTCACACCCATCTCTGAAGCAATCGTCTTGATATTGGTCTCTGCACCTTTTCGTTTGCGGTGTTTGTGTAAGGGTGACTTTGATGTTGGCGTGATCAACTTATGTTGAATTTCCAAGACCATCTTTTGTCTCTTTACCGCAAAAGGGTCTCTTTTCTCATCCGGATTACAGCGTTTACAAGCACGATAACCCAATTGTTGTGCTTCTTTGGCATTATTGGCAAAAACGACATTATTCCTCTTTGGTCTACGTGAAGCACATGTTGTCCGACAATAGATCTTTGTCGTTTTCACACAGTAGACAAATGAATCGCTAGCCAAAGGATTCTTGTCTAGTACAGCTTGCCAGCGGATATCCTCACCTTGGCCGATTGATTGCGGACTGCATGAGGAGGATGTTTGCGGTGCTTCCCCTAACCCATTCTCAAAGATGTTTGACCAGGTGCTGCTACTTGTGGCCGTAAGATTCAGTTGTTGTAGAGTGCATTCATTCGACAATGATGCATTTTCATGGAAAGATGATTCCAATGCATCGTGGATGAATCTCGAAATGACATCTGCTGAGATTGTGTCAAGGCTAGTCATTGTTTGGTCAAGTGAGTGAGAAGCTTGAAGGATGGAACATAATTGCTATTTCTGTCGTGATCGTTTGGGTACAAAATGCTGAGTCTTGTACGCGCGGAAAGTTTTATTTCGAGTTTGAGGCCAATGTTGCTCGAGGAAATGCGGGGGGAAGGCGTACTACTCGGATACCGGTCAATCAATGCGCCAAATTCAATGCATCATTTCCGAAATGAATGGCAACCATGACGAACACTCATACATATGTCATGGTGCCTGATAGAATCAATATAAAAGTCTATTTCCCCACCAAAATAAAACGGAAAGTATGATTCCATACAATTACGGCCGAATAAAAGCGAAAAGAAGCAAGGCGCCGAGTCTAATTTAGCGCGCACGCAAAAATCATAAAAATAAAATAGAGCGGGGTCAATGCTGTACCAAAACCGTTGTTAAAAAAAGGATGACTTTTAAATGAAATCAGACTGTATCTAACTCCGGGGTAAATGCCTTTCTCTCAAATCACAGAATCATTACAATTTTTGGTAAGCATTTGGAAAGAGGGTCATTCAATTCTATGCGCCCCCAGAGAGTTGTCCGACTTGTGCGGAGTTTGTTAGCCACCAAATGCAAAAGAAGCATGTTTTATCCGTTTCTATTTCTAGTGGTTGCATTGCCCTCTCCTATACTGTACATGCATGCAAAAAGGGATCAATGCATCGGCAATCGACGCTTATTTTTTTTGGATAATCTTCTCCGGCATGAATACGTTCATATCAACTTAATTGCCGGTATCTGCACACAAAAGGATCTATCATATAAGAACAAGCTAAATGGCTTTCGATAACTTTTACCATCATCCAAACCCCCACTATAACCATATGATATGGCTGATAGAGGCAAGAGTACTGTCAATGATGGCGATATAACGGTGGAAAATACAAATCGTCCGAATACGCCTTGTGAATCTTATCCGACATCGCAAAGTCATGGAGAAGAGATTGATTATGATCAATTCACACTTGCCAAGAAGCCATGGGCATATAGAGTGACGCCATTCGAACGTATTGTCAAACATCAATATGAAGGTAAAGGAACAAAAGAAGATCCATATCAAGTTACATGGATTGAAGATGATCCGGAAAATCCACTTGAAATGGCAACGATGATGAAATGGATCTTATGTTTTTATGCAAGTTTTAGTACTTTATGTATCTCTTTCACTTCTTCTGCTTATTCCGGCGCCATTGATTCGATCAAACAAGAGTTAGGCGGAAGCGAGATCGTAATCACTCTTGGTATTTCTCTTTACGTTTTAGGATTCGCTTTGGGTCCTTTATTTTGGTCTCCTATTTCGGAAGTATACGGTAGACGATTTTGCCTTTTAATTTCGTTTGTATTCTCTACTCTTTGGAACGCAGTCGCAATCGCAAGTCCGAATATCGCTGCTTTGGTCGTCTTTCGTTTTCTAGCTGGTGCTTTCGGTTCAAGTCCTTTAACAAACGCAGGTGGAAGTATTGCAGACGTATTTCGTGCAAAAGAAAGAGGTTTGGCCATCACCTTGTACGCTTCATGTCCATTTTTAGGTCCAGCGATTGGACCAATTGCAGGCGGTTTCCTAGGAGAAGACGCAGGTTGGAAATGGTTGATGGGATTATTTGCAATTTTTGCTGGCATAGTAACCGTGATGGGGGTCTTTATGAATCCGGAAACCTATGCACCCGTTCTATTACGAAAGCGAGCTACACTCCTGACAAAAGTTACCGGTAAACTTTATTTATCCAAACCGGATATTGGAAAAGATGTCAGTTTATCACATCTATTCAAAGTTGCTTTGGTAAGACCATGGCTTTTACTCGTTTATGAGCCAATCGTTTTGCTTTTAAGCCTTTATCAAGCAGTCGTTTATGCAATTTTATATTCGTTCTTTTCTGCATTTCCGATTGTGTTCGAGCAAGTTCGCGGATGGAGTCCAGGGATTGGAGGTTTGGCATTTTTGGGCATCATGATCGGTTTCATGTTTGGAATTATACTTCAACTAGTCTGGGTAAATCCGACTTACTCCAAAAAAGTGGACGAACACGGTGGAATAATGGCACCACCAGAAGAAAGGATGCCACAAGCGATGGTAGGAGCAGTTGCTTTGGTTTTTGGATTAGCCGTATTTGCCGCAACGGATTTCCCGTCAATTCATTGGATCGTTCCAATTATCTTTTCCGCTCCTGCAGGTTTTGGAATGGTTTTGATTTTTATTTCTTTACAATCATATTTGATTGACGCTTATTTGTTATATGCAGCTGCCGTTTTGGCTGCTTCATGTACCGTTCGAAGTGTTTTAGGAGCCGCTTTTCCAATCTTGGCCCCATACATGTACAATCCCGGCGGACCGCACGGTAAATGTCCAACCGAATCATGTGGAATCCATGTCGGTCCAGGAATTGCGGCATTCTTGGCATTGATTTTCGTTCCTGCTCCTTGGTATTTTTATAAATATGGCCCAAAAATTCGTAAACGTTGTCGATATGCGGCAGAAGCGGATAAAATATTACAAAGTATGCTCAATCCAGGATCAAAAGATGCACAAGAGGTAAAAGAGGCTGTCCAAGAAATGGAATCTGATCCGAGCGATGATATCGAAAAGAACGCAGAAAACATAAAATCAAGTTCATTCGGCCAAATTGACGATATTGAGGAGGAGGAAGAACATCCCCATGGATCAGATAATGATTCAGTAGAGGATCAAATGCGATCCCTATCACGTCAAAAGTCGTATCATTCATCAAGACCTACAAGTGAACAATCACGATAAGATGCGGAAGGAAGGTTTGCATCGTTTAACGAGTTTGACAACTTTTGCTTTATTGCATGCAAAATATTTAGCATTTCACATTCAAGTGTATTTTTATACTACATTAATCAGCATTTTCATCTCATTTTATCACAAAGAAAAGCACGGGTATCATAGATTATAAGATTGCCAAGTGATCAGGCTGATGCTTATTGACGGATTCGTTTGATCAATTTGAGTAATCTGTGACCTTCTACCAAGAATTCGATGGCATACAATCCAACGGCCACACCAACATCGATTTGTTGATCGGAATTGAGATATTCGGTATTTGTTCTGGGTTCGATCTTAGCCAATTTGCCCAGAGTTGCTAATTGAACGCTTGTGAAAACCAGAGCGAATGTCCAGAACGTTAAGATTAAGGCACTCGTTGGCAATAACATCCTATCGGGCAATGGAACGTGCATCAATACCAAGATGATCACTATAGATGCCAAGGTGAATGGGAGCAAGCCTGCACCACGATCAGCGAGATAAAGTCGTACAATTTCCAAGATGTCTGCAGAACGAAAGAGGGAGGTATTGTCAGCTTCTTGGTAAAGATAAATTCACAACAGGCTGCTGGTGGATACTTACTCATCAACAAGGTTGCGATCACTAAGAGCGAATACAAGATACTGAGTGAGCTGGCCAACTTTGTGTGTCGGAAACCCCAAGTGTTAGGGGAAACAACGGAAGGTGAATTGCCGCCATCCTTTTCCAATAAGCCATCATCACGTAAGGTAGCGGCATCTTTCTTTCTGTAGACCAGACGATGCAATGGTGATTTGACGGAGCTTGATTGATTACGCATAGTATTCAAACCAAAAACGATCAATCCTACCAATCCGACCAAAAAGATCCAACTTGCCAATGGAACCAAGACGATATCTTCAAAGCATGTTCTTGGTACACCACCTGAAGAAGAATCGAATGGGAATCCATTATCGTATCTTTTTCCACATAAAGCCCTCATTGGGTATTTGTCTGTAATTGCTGTTCCTGAGTAGTCCATCATTTTGAGAAGAGGTTGTAGGGAGGATGTTGGTGGGAAAAGAAAGAAAGTGAGATAGAGTTGTTCCGTTCAATTTATAGTTATCAAAATAAGAATGCATTTATCCCGCCGGTTTCAATGTAAGATGTCAAAAAATAGAAAATCTGAATTTGGGGGAATAGACTGCATGGATGCATGCATAGCTTAGCTTTGTATTTGAAATATGAGAGAATCAGCTGTTCTGTACGCGTGTTGTTGTTTATCTAACCAGGAGTTACTTTTCATTGTGGCCTGATTCTGTTTTCCATATCCTAGCGTAGAGCAAAGCGGCAGGCTCGGCCACGAGATGAACAATTTGGGGTAAGGTGATGATAAGATACCATTGATGATGTTATACAAATGAAAAAAGGTGATTTATGGAATATAAAAGCTATTATAAGTTGCATATGGATTACAACTTTCACAAGCAGGCTCTGTCGTGTAAACGGCTGGGTTTGCATCATCAGCTGGAGGTTTGATAGGCTGATAATTATCAACATCATCAGTCTTGTTTGACTTTCCTACTGCTGGGTACAAGTTTGCATACTTCCATTGAGAAACCCAGAATTGATTTGCTTGAGAATCATCATCTACGAAACTGCAAGGAACAAGTGCGATATCGGATGGATTTCCGGCTGGGTCTGACAGACCAACACAGTAAGGGATTCCATCACGTCCAACATCTGCCAAGATTTTGACTGGTGAATTTGTAGCAAATTTACCTTGATTGGAGTACATGTTCAAAGCGGTAGAATTGCATTGTCTTCTGATCACGTTGTCTAACAAACGAATTGTTGTATCATTCTCATCATATTTGACAACTTGTAATTCTTCTTTCCCGCTTGCATCCGTTACGCTTTTATAGCCTAGCTTTGTTGAACCTGATCCGTAATAGTAATCACCTGCATAGAGTTGACCATTAACTTCTTGAGCATCATTCTGGCAAGATAATTGAGGTGCTGATCGTACAGTGTTAGAAGTTGGAGCTGCTTGAATACTGCTTGATACAATCAAAGCGACAGAGGCTAATCTGACAATTGTTTGGAAAGAGTGCATTGTGATGATAAGACAATGTTTATCAAAGATGATATCTAGTTAAAGAGAAAGTATCTTTATCAGGTCGATATTTATACCTTTTCTCTCACATTTTGATCAAGTATATAACATTCTATTAGCTGCTATCATCACGATTGTGATTTATGCCATCACTTGGCGTACCTTTTGCACTAGCCACGGATGTCCGTCTTTGAACGGAGACTTGTAGTGCATCATTCAAAACGCCGAATAGATAGAGTGAGATCTTCATGTTGCAATTCGGTTAACTCGGATTCAATGATGATTTCCTTCTTCTGTCCGCAAAAAGAGAACTTGGACTAAACTGCGCTAATGCTGTCTCTTTCGGAGTTACAATGCAGGCATAACTCCACACACGCGTCACAAGCGGACTTCCGACGACAATTTTATTCATTTTTTAAGGTTAAGCACATGTCCCACTTTGTTTGAGAAGAAGAGAGACATCACTTTCATCATGACGCATATAGGCACCGGATAAAAACATATTAAGCTTGCATACCTCTCAGTTATGGATATATAAAGGGGACGGTAACATCCTCGCAACAAGCATTTATCCCACTACCACATCCCCTAACTCCATCCCCCTACCCCTTTCCCCCTTCTTGCTTGACTTTTGCAACAATGACTCGCAACTTCATCTCGCAAGGTTTGATCTTTTTGGCAATCACTCTTCTTGTCACTCAGCAAGTGGCAGTGGCCTACCCATTGGAAAGTCTAGATTCAGTCGTTGGAAGATCAGATTTCTCCATCGATCAAACATCATCTTCTCCTTTTTTCTCACGTTCAAAACGTAGTCTTTCTTCTTCGGTAAAATCCTGCTTATCAAAAACAGGAGCAAAGTTAACATATCCATCAAATTCAACTTATGATAACTTAGCAAAAGCAGAGAATACAAATTACGGCATCCTTCATCCGGATGTAATCGTTTCACCAAGCTCAACACAACAAGTTGCCGCAACTGTTAAATGCGTAGCTGCCGATAATGGAAATACAAAATTCTCTCCTCGTGGCGGCGGTCATGGTTATGCAGCCTATTCGCTAGCAGGAAATGTGGTGATGGATTTCAGTAATATGACAAACATCGTTGTAAATTCATCCACAAAGCAAGTCGTAACCGGTGCAGGAGCAACTCTTGGTCCATTGGCAAAAGCGATGGGTCAACAAGGATTTGCACTACCACACGGAACATGTCCACAAGTTGGTTCTGCTCATGGCTTAGGCGGTGGATGGGGTTACGCATCCCGAAAATGGGGCTGGATGATGGATCACATCGTTGCATTAGAACTAGTCGATGCAAATGGTAACATCAGAACTCTCACTCAACAATCTACCGGCTCAGACGCAGATCTATGGTGGGCATTACGTGGTGCAGGTAGCAACAACTTTGGCGTTGTGACCCACTTCACTTATGCGATGGAACAAGCACCCCCTTTGACCACAAACTATAACCACGTCTATGGCAGCAATGCTGATTGTGCAAAAGTTTTGTTGGTTTTGCAAGATCTCGGCAGTAAGACGGACGCTAACTCCGGCCTGCCTTCCGAATTCGGTGCAGAATTATTGATGTACGGTGAAAATTCTGGAGATGATGGAGCATGCAGTTTATCCGGTCAATTCTTGGGTAGCAAGACAAGCTATCAAAGAACGATGAAGAAGATTAACAGTGCACTTTCTGCTCAAGGCGTTACAGCAACAAAAGTTTCCGCTCAAGAATTCAACAATTGGGTTGATGCTTTGACAAACATCATGGGTAATCTAGATCAACCAAAGGTGTACGAACCATACTATGCTCAAAGTATCATGGATGACGGAACACCTGGCTATACAGCAAGTAGCGCAAAAGCCATCACTGATGCAATGCAGGCCGCAGTTGGTGTTGAAGGATCAGGGAACAGTATCTCTTTCGATCTAAACGGTCCTCTCTCTGCTACCAATGCTAACCCTGCTTATGGAGCCATGTCTTTCAACCATCGCAACAGTCTCTTTTTCAGTCAAATTTACTCGTACGCCTTCCCTGGCTTTAACGATCCAAGCGCACGATCAGACGCACTCCAGAAAATTTCCGCAATCACGCAAGCCACACGAAATGCAAAGCCAAACGGTGATTGGCATGCTTATCAGAATTATATCGATCCTGAATTAAAGAATTTCGGAACGGCCTATTACGGAAACAATCTAAACAGATTGAAATCCATCAAATCAACATCTGATCCAAAGACCATCTTTGACTTCCCTCAAGGTTTGGCACATGCTTAGTCTTTATATGACTGCTCTAATACTGCTCAATTGTACAATATCACATTAACATAATTTTAACATAATGAACACCTTTTTCAAAGCAATATCACCTAGGATTTTTGAGCGTGAGATAGTGTACACTTGTTCAACTTTCAGAGATGGGTAACCAGAAATCCGAATCCAAAATTTGTTCAACAGTCATTTGAGGAAAGCTAGAATAATCGTTCGTTTCGAATAAACCGATACCTTGAAAAATTGAATCAGTCTCTGCATTGGCCAAATAATTGGAAGGAATCATGTCTGGATCAGAAAAAGGTTGGGAGTGACCATTTGAACCGATACTGTTGATATGAGAATTTGATCCTATAGAAGATAAAATTTGTGCAGCGTTTGGATTTCCATCGTTTGCAAACATATGACCTCTTTCTGGCGTAACCATTCTTGATGATCTTTGTGGAAGTTTGAATGAATCCAAATTAGGTGCAAATTGCGTTCCTTCGTTTTCATCATCTTGTCGATCTTGACTGTCATTTTGGTCTTGCGTAGGCTCTTTCTGTCCTGCAGATCCTTTCGCCTTTTTATTACCACCCTTGCCATTCTCGTTAGAGCCATCATGTTTTCTCTTACCAGCATTTGCCATCAACGTTCTTTCTTCGTACTTCCGCAACATTGTCCTGCTAAGAGAAGCCAAACGAGCGGGTGTATGATCAGAAGTAAGTGCAACGGATTCCAAAAAAGTGATACAAGTTTGAACAATATTCAAAATACGTTCACAAACCACTTTATCCACAACCAAAGGTGCTAATTTGATCAAAGAAATAATACCAAAACCAAAAATTGAATATTGCGTATGTGGTGAATAAATCATTGATTTTCCCATTCCTTCTTTTGCCGCTTTTGCAAGACTTTGTCCAGCTTGAATTGCTCTTGCGGTACAAGATGTTCTTGTATGAATCATAGATGGCTTTCCGGCACAATACTGTAGTCCGAACGAATTGAGGACCAGAACGGCAAAGTTGTATCGAAGTGAAGCCTGTTTGGTAACGTAATGGAGTGTTTTTGTATGTATGTCCAACGTACTGGTATCAACAGAGGATGTCGTAGCGGGTGAAGCATTATCAGGCAATTCAACGACAGTAGAATCTCTTCGCTCTACGGGCGAAGTAAAAAAGCCTCGGGTATACCATTGTCTTCTCCAATGTTCCAATTCACCGTTCATGATTCGCATCATCGAATCGCAGTCAAAATCTTCATCCCGGCCGTTGGAATCATTGTGATGATCATCAATCTTGTCCGATTTGAAAAATGATGTATTCAAAATATCAGTTTGCCTCGATACCAACTTCATCAATGAAACAAGCGCAGATATTCCCAAATCCCAGCTTCTTGTCTGTGCGCCACTATACCATTCGTCCGAATCACGAACAAGTCTGACATTTTCGCTCATTGACCAAGGTCGTCCAGCGGCCATTGATAAGCTTCTATCCACGCAAAATGTCATGAGCCAGCAACGTTCACGATTGATTCGTTCGAAGTTTACCTCGTCAGTGCTGGCCTTGAGTGATGAAATTAAGCCCTTCTTCGGTTTGTACAATTGTAATTCCGCTGCAAGACGAATTCCTATTCCTGCCAGAAGCCATGCTCGATCGTTGGCGGGATCATCTGCGGGTAGGTTCCATTGGTATAATAAAAGGAAACCCTGAACGACTTCAACGGATTTATGTCCGGATGTGATGGTGCGTCCGATAAGAGAATCCATTTCTTCTTCTAATTCTTTTCGCATCGTCCTTCTTGTACGATGAAAGGTTGACCCAATATATACCACAACTCCGAATAAAAATGCCGAAGAATTTCCCACACTTTCGACCGTATGCCAATCAGGATCTAGAATGACTGTGTGCATGGCGCAAGAGTACATGAAGATGTGAAATAGATCAACAGCCTCTTCTGGCGTCAATTTATAAGTTGACACAAAGGGAAACTGTTGAATGTTATCTTGAATGAACTTCACGTCCCGAGTCACGGAAGCAGAAGAAGGCGAAACTGAAGATGCATCAAATTGTCCAAAGACGTGATCCAAGCCTGTTGTGTTGTGTATACTTGATGGAACATCTAGCGTATCAGGATGTGCCATTGGAAAGGTTAAGCTTGTGCTATCTTCTCCAGGGTATGCTGGCACACCATTGTTGTTCTCGTGCATTATTGATCCGTTTCCGTTCTGCGATTCATCCAAGATTGGCTGTGCATTGTGGTACGAAGATGATTGCAAATCGAAAGATGGCGGTATTGATTCATTGATGGGTATAGTGGAATTATAAGATGCGTTGGTTTGAGAATTAAGTCGCAGCAAATTTTCCATTTCTTCAAGTCGTTCGGTAAGTTGTTGTATTTGAGCGTCTTTGCGTTTAGTCCAAGGTCTATGCGGACTTCTTTCTTCCACTAAACATTCATGACCTGATCTTCTACAACGTTCGCATGGTCCTTCTTCCGTTGGACCACTACATCGCATCTTCAAATGTTGACAATAAACGCATGCATGACGAGTACGTTTTATTCTACCTTCTTTTGATGCTTTTTCCGCTTTGGATTTCTCTTTTTCCACTTCACGTAAAGATGCCATTGGCCTTAGCCTTTTTGTTACGGATGATGACTCAGACACTTTTGCTGACATTGCGATGATGATGATGAGGGTATTGATGGTTTTAGTCGGGATACAAAGAGTGTGTTCTAGTTCAGGGTGTATAATGTATGCACCGGTTTATCAATTGTGTAGCTTAAATTCTGGCGTAGTGTAAATGCATACCGCACGCATGCTTTTGAACTGCCTTGCTTGTTTAAAAAGTATAAATAAAAATGCGGGGTACAACAGTCAAATACAAATCGGATCGGGCCGTTAATAGATTCGCTTATGTGTTTTGGCGCGAAAAGAGTGTTTGTCAGTCTGTGTCCATACTTTGCTCTGGAGCCGGCACTGGACACAGACCCACAAATGAAGATCGAATGAGCAAATAATAGTATGCCTTCTTTTGTTCCAGTACTACAACAATGTCCAATCAGCGGAAAGCAGCGGCATCTAACACCTGATTGAAGTACAAAGGCGTGGGAAAGTGGACTACTGATCGAACATTCTCTGCTGATTTTAAAGCTCACAATTTTAAGTGCATTTGTATAAAATGATCCTTTTCGGAAGAGAACAATAGAAAAAATACAGATCTTGTATAAGACTAGCACAACTTAACGCGATGTAACATTCATATAAAGTCCTCCCATCGAAACAACAAATTGATCACGAACCGATTGACGGAATTCTTGTACATCTCCAGGTTCGATATCAAAGTTAAATTTAAGTACAAATTGTGCTAATACGATTCGCATTTCCATAAATGCTAAATTTTTACCAATGCACGAAGTTGCACCAAAGCCGAAAGGTGTAAATGCTTTTTCGTTATGTGGTTCTTTTTTCGTTATCCAACGATCAGGAATGAATCTTTCAGGTTTATAAAAGTTTGCTGCATCACGGTGCATCGTCCATGTATGGGTGGATAAAACCGTATTTGCTGGAACATTGATCTCGCCCGGTAATGTATGGGCCAATGTTGTTTCACGTTGTAAGCCTGAAGGTACGGCAGGCCATAAACGTAATGTTTCATTCAAGCAAGCGTTCAACAAAGGTGCATTATCCCGTAAAGCAGCATAATCTTCCAGAATGAATTCTTCCAATTCATCACGAAGGCGTTCGACCAAAGCAGGTTGACGTGCCAGCTCGAATAAACATAAAGCAAGGGTGTTTGAAGTTGTATCACTTCCCGCAACAACGAGTAACATACAATCTTGTTGAATCTCCCTTGGATCGCCTTTATGATGCTTTTCACCTTCTTCTCCCAAAAGATAAGCAAACACATCTGCTGCAACAAATTCACGGTCACCTTGTTTGCTCTTTCTCCATTTGACAGCTTCGGCTAGCCATGCCTCAAATTGTGCAATAGGTGAAGGTAAGAAACGCATAATATTTGCCAAATAAGGTACATTTCCGATCGTGTTGATTGCACGAACGCCCAATTCGACCAATTCAACTTCATGTGAAGTCTTTCCATCTTTGAGTGTTCCAAAAGATCGTCCGAATCCCAATTCTCCCATTACATCAAATCCGAACCACATCAAAGGTTCTTTTACGTCCACTCGACCATCATTCTTTGTTGAAAGCCTGCTAACTTGTTCAATGAACGCTTCTGCATTTCGAGTGATGTTTGGTTCATAAGACTGTAATGCTTTCAAGGAGAATGCAGGATCCCAATCACGTCTTCGCTTGTTATGATCAGGTATCTTTGGTTCATTTTGCAAACTGTGAACGTGAGGGATCATACTTTGAGCTTGATACCATGGTCCTCTGCGTGATTTAGGCGCAGGTCCTGTAGGTCCATAAATTGTTGCAACGCCTTTTGGATCTGCCACTGAAACTTCTCTTGGTCCAATCCTGACCACATTTCCGTATTTCTTGTGAAGCTTTTGAATTTTGACTTGTCTTGATCCAAACCAATCCGTTAAGACCCAAGACCACATGCTTAATTTGCAAGATAAAGGACCAGGAACGTTTCGTAATGGATGGAAAAAGACACGATAAATTGACATTGAAGTGAACAGAGTTGCCAAAAAGATACCAAACATATTTGAAACCACTCCATTTGCTTCATAAGCTGTAATGTGCCATGAATCTGTAATCCATCTTGCTAAAGCAAACCAGCTTGCTGCGAGAATGACAACTACGTGATGAGCATAAGGTTCTTTGAATTGAACCAAGAGGTGGACAGTCAATGCTGTCACAATCGGAGCAATCTTGGTGATTGTTGGATTATAAGGAGTATTATCGAGTGTTAGTTCGATCACCATCTTGTATGATTTATACAATCAAATGGATTGATCGGTTGTCTGAAAGGAAGAACAAAAGCATTTTTATACTATCCTCCTAATTCTTCTCCATCTTTCATCCAAGGACCGTGCATTGAAACGATCGCAAAGATGTTCATTGTCGGTCATAATAGATTCCGGAGTAAGAGGACCTGGTGAGAAGATTAAGTATGCGGGGAAATTGATCTATAAGTCGCATGTACAGAGTTACCCTTTTTCTGGGGAAGAAAGCTTTAAAGTTGTCATTCATACACTTTTGGCGCTAAGCCCCTTCTGATTACCGGAAAGTGTACTTACCGGTAGTCATCCTGTTTTCTATAGCGTATGCTTTATGCCGAGCCAACGGTTTGTATGCGTCCCTGGCTTTAGCAGAAGGCCTTAGCGTCGATTGATTGTTTGATCCGAGTTGATTCTCTTTTCCCGTTATATACCTACCCCGCGTTTGGTTGGATACGGTCAAAGTGCATTCTTTTGCTTCTACGTCATCATAAGAACAGAGTATGGGTCTTGCCTCAATTAAGTTAAAAATCTACGCTACCGTCTTGATCAATTCACTCATATTCCTTGATGTTCACTGTTTTGAGAAGGACCTTGAGATTCCTAATGCTTTAGTATCAGTTGAAGAATGAACAGAAGATGAATTGATTAAGGATGTGTATCTTTTACCGGCTGACTTGTCTAGCGAAAGGAACGATAATTGTGACTTCCAAAGATGATCATATGCTCAAGCAAAAAGGTATAAAAGATCGAGATAAGGCTAACTAGATTCACGAAGCTGAGGATTTCGTCAATACCTAACCATCCTTTCTCCCTATTGATCCAACACATATTATATCACAATGACGTCCGCACTAGCTAACGATGGCTACGAAGAGATTTGTGAGTGTTGCAATTCCATAAACTCTTGTATCTTATACTAACCAATCTTCAAACTTCTAGCCGCACAAAATGTACGAATGCCAGAAGGTTACGTTGGCAACCTTACGCCTTCCCACCATGAAAAGCTTCAACAATTATGGCAATCATTCTTTTCGGTTTGTGATCGTGCAACGGGTACAAAGTCAAAAGGAAATGCTGGTGAAGTGACAGATTGGGGAGTAGATACTGATGCAGTCGAAAAGAAGATGGGCGGTTTCAGTGCAGCAAGAAATGCTGTAAAGAATAGCGGAATCGATCGTGATGATTCTGCAAAAGATTCAGCACAAAAACGAATGGAAGAAGGTAATATGGAAAAACTTTTATCAACTTACGGACCTGAAGCTCTTCGAAACACTTTTTGGTCTTTATGTCAATCCGATCATCCTGATACGACAATGTTGCGTTTCTTGCGTGCACGTAAATGGGATGTTGATCGTGCAACTGCAATGATGGCAAGCACGTTGAAATGGCGTTTGGATACAGGTGTCGATCATATGAGTCATAATGGTGACCTCTTCAACGATAAAGAGATCCCCAAATATATCGATCAGCAAGCAACCGGAAAGGTGTATGCTATGGGCTGCAACGTTCATGAGCAACCAGTCTGTTACGTTCACTTTAAGAAACATTTGATCTGGGGTCAACCTTCAGCTTCGATGAAAAAGTTCATCATCTGTCAAATGGAATCTTGGCGTTTGTTGTTTGTTCCACCAAACGACAAGATGGTTATCTTGTTCGACTGCACTGGTTTTGGTCCACAAAGTTTAGACATGCCAAATTTCTTGTACGTGCTGCAATGCTTGCAATCTTACTTCCCAGAATGCTTGGCTGTGCTCTACCTGCACAATGCACCGTGGATCTTGAAGCAAGCATGGCAATTGGTCAAAGGATTACTCGATCCAGTAGTACGTTCAAAGGTTGTGTTCACCTCTTCCACTGAAGATTTGCAAGAAAACATTCCCGAAGATCGTTTGTTGGAGTTTGTTGGTGGTGACGTTGATCAAAAGTTCGTTTGGAATGATCCGAAAGAAGGTGAAAATGATTCAACTTTGAACGACCGTGATCGTGAAGCAAGATGGTCACAACACATGAAATTGACCGAAGCATTTGAAGAAGTCACCCGTAATTGGATCTCTGCCACTCAAGGTGGTGATAAAAAAGTGACACATGATTTGAACGAGAAACGCAGAACGTTGGCTAAGCGTTTACGAATTTCTCAATTTGATTATGAGCCATTTTGGCGCGGAAAGACTGTTCATCATCGTAATGGTGATTTAGTCTTGACCAACCCAGGTATTATTCAATGGAGATATCATCTTAAAGATGGTACAAAAGTACGACAAATCATTGGACAACGTCAATGTAAAAAGACTTTGGTTCGTGAATTACAAGAAATCGAAGCAGGTGCATCGGTCGACTTTGCTGAAAAACATACGGAAGAAATGATTGCACACGGAAGTTGGGGTCATTGGTCAACCATGGATGATTTACCACCAAAGCCAACAGGTTTCAAGGATAACAAGCTGATCTACGATACCACCGCTCCTGCTTATCAACAAGTAGATACCGTCACAGAAGCACCAGCTAATCCTTCACCAAACCTCAGCACTGGCAGCAAGACAGAGGTAAACCATGAACAACCGTACGTTGCAAAGACTGCCCCATCCTCTCGCGTATTGGAGAAAGATAATCGTCGATCAGATTTCGTCAAAGTGAGCGATTACAAAACTGAAAACACGCCCAATGGTACTGTCAAGAAACCTAAAAAGAAGTTCTTTAGTAATTTCAAAGGTGTCCTTGCTGCTTAAAGTTTCTCTTGCTCTCGGTATCCCGTTTATGTTCTTTCCACGCTCGCATTGTATTCCCGTAGTCCGTCTTAGCTTTGATTATATTAATATCATCTGGCTCTTGGTCACCTGTATGATGATAAAACGATTATTAGACATAAGTGTTGATGTTTCTTATTTTACGCCCAAAGACATGGAAGTCCGAGAGAGCGATACGCTAATTTGATCTTTCATGCGTGCGTGCGGTCCGCGTTGGTATGTCTGTGTGTGTTTATGCAATGGCTATGCTGGATGTATGATTGTAACGGACATGGTGCATACCATCTCTGTCAATGAAATATCTGTGATCCGATCTTTGCCAAGAATAAGCCATGCTGTCACTTTATGTACTTGTCTCCGTCACTAGTCGTTCCTGACAATACCAAGGCGGTGCTAAGGCGATGATGTTGGAAGATTTTTGATTGACATGAAAGGTATTTAAAGCGGGTCAAAATCAACCCTTGTCCAAACAATTCCTCACTTCTCAGCAACAACACCAAATTCAAGATGAAATCTGTTTTCCAATTCTCAACCGCAATCGTAGGTATGGCAATTGCCTTGGCTTCTGTCACATCTGCCACACCAGTCAAACGTTCAGGTATCACATGTACAAAGACGTACGGAGGTGGTGATTTACGCATCACAAACTTGCACGGAGGAAAAGGATCACAAGCAGGTGATCCAAATGACCCAATCACCGAAACGACTGATGGAAACAATTACCTTACAACCAATCCAGATGTAGTGGACAGCTCCCCAAGCAGATTCCAATTTGATACTTGTCAAACTGATGGCTGGAATGTTGATGGTCAATTATTTGGTCAATTGAAGATCACGGATGTTTCAAACACAAAATGTGTTACTGCAATCCCTTCAGACGATAATTGGTCTTTGTTGCAAATCCAAGATTGTGAATCATACAATGGCGGCAATTTGTACAATCAATGGTTCAAAGCTTCTCCCGGTTATGATTCAGATTTAGGTGCATATATTGAACTTGAATTAACGGGAAACCCAAACGATTACCAATACACCAATGATAAGCCCATTGCTGTTTCGCAAAACGTTTCACAAGGCAATGATTTGGTCTTTGTTCATCCGCTCGATACGCCCGTGCCTGTCAATTTGGCATTGTTCGGCTACTCTGAGGCATGATTGTGCCGCAATTGCACATTTTTTCATGATAGACAATGTAGCATCCCTTTGAATCTGTAGCATATCGGTATATCTCTCTTGAATTCCATGGACTTTACCTACTCAGCTTGATTAAAATGCTAGCGATTGAGGATTAGCATATCTTTCTCCACTCACTTTGAAAGAGTTGATGATGCTGTCGATCTCTTTGACGTCTTCTACTTTCAAATGAATGTTGGCAGCATTGATGTTCTCGTTCAAGTACTTGAGCTTCTTCGTGCCTGGGATTGGAATGATGAGCTGCGACTTCGATAAACACCAAGCCAATGCAATCTCACCAGATTGGCAACCCTTCCGTTTTGCAATCTTTTCGATATCCCGAACAAGTTCTAGATTCTTGGCGAAATTCTCACCTGTGAAGCGAGGATGGCTTGCACGAAAATCATCTTTACTGAAGTCTTCTGGTGATTTATATTGTCCTGTCAAAAATCCTCTTCCAAGTGGGCTATAGGCAACCACAGCCGTTCCATTCTTTTCGCACCAGTCTAATATACCATTCGTAAGTACCTCCGGCGTCCAAGGTGAAATTTCAATCTGAACTGCATCAATGTGAGCAACCTTGTTTGCACGTTCAAGTTGATCTAGGTTATATTCCGATACCCCGATGTACCTGATCTTGCCTTGTTCTTGTAACTCTTTCATTGCTCCAACAGTGATTGTCACATCTGTGCCAGGTACAGATCGATGAGCATAATACAGATCGATTTGTTCAACACCTAATCGCTTCAGGGAATCATTGCATGCAGAAAATGCATATTCACGATCACCTCTTTGTTTCATTCCGCCATCTGGAGTAAAGTAGTTAACGAATTTTGTAGCCAAAAACATCTTCTTTCGCTGGTCAGGGTATTTTTTCAAGAATCGTCCAATTTGTTCTTCATTGTAGCCCAACTTTCCCGTTTCCCAAGGTGAATACATATCTGCCGTATCAATCATCGTCACGCCTCGACTAAGACATTGTGTCAATAGCTCATCAACTGTTAGTTGATCGGCAGGCTCTCCATAAAATGCGGCCAAACCCATTGCTCCAAAACCGATGCAACCTACTTGTTCTTTGCTCTTCCCGAAGGAGCGGGTAGGGATGATTCCGGTGGAAGCCATCCTGTACGAGATTAAAGATGATGGTGAGAAGAAGGGATGGGGAATAAGTGGGGTACGTTCGGTTCTATGTGCTGAGCAAGCGGACATATCCGTTAGTATGAAGGGTGAATTATTGTGGCTTTCAGGTACTAGCGCTGTACCTTTTTTCAATTTTCTGTTGCAACGAAAGCAACACCGAAACGGCTCCGTGTTTAAACAATGGACAATGGTACTTGCAAATTATAAGAACACAATCAATTCTCAAGAAGTAAGCATCACATTTTATTTCTTTCCGTTCTCTACAAATGGAATCAGAATGCGAGAACCTTTGCCATAGCTTCAGGGTATCTGCTTCCGCTAACCTTGAATGAGTTGATGACACCGTCGATCTCCTTGATATCTTCAGTGCTCAATTTGACGTTAGCAGCATCAATGTTTTCCTTTAAGTATTTGGACTTCTTTGTACCTGGGATTGGAACAATCAAAGGTGATTTGGACAAAACCCAAGCTAAAGCAATTTGACCGGGTGTTGCACCTTTCTTGTCTGCAATACTCTTAATATCGCGAACGAGCTCCAAGTTCTTTTCAAAGTTTTCTCCGGTGAAACGTGGGTTGTTACGACGGAAATCACCTTCTTCGAAATCGTCAACGGATTTGTATTGACCGGTCAAGAAACCACGGCCTAAAGGACTGTAAGCAACGACTGCTGTGCCGTTCTTTTCACACCATGCCAGAATTCCGTTTGTAAGAACTTCTGGTGTCCAAGGTGAAATTTCAATTTGAATAGCATCAATGTGTGCAACTTTGTTTGAACGTTCAAGTTGATCCAAGTTGTATTCAGATACACCGATATATTTGATCTTGCCTTGGTCTTTCAACTCCTTCATTGCACCGACTGTTTCTGTGACATCGGTATCAGGAGCAGGTCGATGTGCGTAGTATAAATCGATTTGATCAACGCCCAAACGTTTAAGTGAGTCAGCACAAGCTGAGTGAGCGTATTCTCTATCACCACGTTGCTTCAAACCTTCAGGAGTGAAAGTGTTGACAAACTTGGTAGCCAAGAACATATTTTTTCTTTGTTCTGGATGTTTGGCGAGGTATTGACCGATTTGTTGTTCATTATAACCCAATTTACCCGAACTTAATGGAGAATAAATATCGGCTGTATCGATCATCGTTACTCCACGCTTCAAGCATTCGTTCAATAATTCATCAACGGTCGATTGATCGGCTGGAGCACCATAGAAGGCTGCTAAACCCATTGCACCGAAACCGATCGATCCGACTTTGTCGTTTGTTTTGCCGAATTGGCGAGTTGGGATTGTACTTGTAGATGCCATTTTGAGTAATTGTTATTGTCAAAAAGAAGGGAATCTTGTTTGTGGACTTGTATTATATATACCCTTTCCTTCTCCACCTACTTTTCGCCACGAAGAAAATGAATGAACCTTGCAGGTTATACACCTGTCTTTGAAGCATACCCTTCTAGTCGTTATAGCTCTAAATCCGCTCTCGGGAAGGTGGCACTTCTTCCTTCATCTGTGCCGTGTTCTATTTTGGATTCGGCAAAGATGCTCTATCATCTGTGTTGTTGTTAATGGTACACACAATTAACCGTTGATGGTTGTTTAGCCCCGCCCGCTCTAAGCTGGACTCCACTTGGGTCTTAAATCCGCACACAAGTCGTTGACATTGAGGCATCAAACCAGTAGCGGTAATAAGTCGGAGATGTATGCACAAACGCATTGACGTATTCTTGTTCCAATTGCCGCGCTTTCTTTTCTCCGGTGACAGATTACATAATCATAGCTTAAATCCGAGAACATTTCCACATTATTGATTGCAATGCTAGGTTGTCGTACGACTTCCCATCAATCACCATCACGATGACTTCCGTACCTACGAATGCTCTTCATATTCCACCTTCTGATGCAGTCTCAACGGTGAGGTTGATCGATTCAACGTCAACCATTCATATACCCACTAAGCTGTTTATGGAACCTGCGATAAAGGGACATGAAGACTTAAATTGTCCTGCATTCTCGTTTTTGGTCACAAATAGTACTGGAGATAGACATGTCTTGTTTGACTTGGGGATTCGAACAGATCACAAGACAAATTATCCGAAACATCTCTCGGATAGATTGAGTAAAATTTGTACAATTGAAGTGGAAAAAGATGTTGCTGACATCTTGGAAGAATCAAAGGATGATTCTTTACCCAAACCAAAAGATATTGAATCGATCATTTGGTCACATCATCATTTCGATCATACAGGCAATCCACAAAAGTTTCCAAAGCATACTTCATTAGTCGTCGGGCCAGGATTCAAAAAAGGAATTTTACCCGGTTATCCAGCCGATGCAGAAAGTCCGATCCCATCGGAAATGTGGGAAGATCGTGAATTGATTGAAATTGATATGAAAGATGCGAAACGGGGAAATATAAAAATTGGTGATTTCGATGGCTTTGATTATTTTGGCGATCAGTCGTTCTATTTACTCTACACTCCAGGTCATGCTCCCGGTCATATTGCTGGCCTTGCTCGTGTTACACCTTCAACATTTGTCTTTATGGGCGGTGATGCTGCTCATCATGGTGGAGAAATTAGACCAAACGAATTCAGAAGCTTACCAGAAACGGTACAAGTACCATCCAGCAAGCACTTCAGTCAAACATCATGTCCTTGCAGTATCTTGGAGAACTTACAACCGGAAGACAAGGGGAAAAGCAAACCATTCTATGATCCAACAGAAGGGTTATGTGAAAATAAAGAAGACGCACTCTCCACATTGAGGGGAATAGGAAAGTTAGACAGCACCGAAGATGTCTTTATCATCTTAGCACATGATCGAACGTTGCGAGGTCATCTACCGCAATTCCCAAACAAGATTAATGATTGGAAAGAACTCGATTTAGCGAACAAGTACAGATGGACATTCATCGATGATTTCTCACAGGCTATAGATGAGCATGCCAAATGAATAAAATTGTTCGTATAAAGTGAACTATGCTACAAAGTTTGTTGGGTATCCAAATGTTGTTTTTTCTTTAAGGTAATAATTTTGTTTCTCCCGGAACGGCTGCTTCACGATAAGGTTTAAGGGAAACAGGAATCGCTCCAGCATATCCTACATCTCCATGTGCACTTTCCAATTTTTTCGTTATTTTTCCAACCATTTTTGCAATCCAACGATCATTGGCAGCCGCATTAACGGTAACCTTTTTGACACTTTCACGTAAACCGGTATTGACTAGATTCTTGAAATCTTTCAGGCTTCTCACTTGGGTTTCAGTTACTTCCTCGTATGCTTTTTCAAATTCGATAATTTTGCTCGCTTTTACCAGAGCAGAAATAAAGTTGAGTAAATCTTGATCGAAACAAGCAGGCAAGCGAACATGAACGGAAATTTGACAGTTAACTTCATCACGCATACTCTTTTTGAGTAACCTCTCTTCTTGTGCAGCTTTTGGAGCTGAATCAGATCGTCGAATCTTTTGACGATGTTTCTCTTCTGCTTTGCTGCGATCATCTTGCGATGGTAAGAGGTGATCATGATGTGGCAGTAGCATAGATGGCACCATTACGGTCGAATCTGCTCCTCCTAATTGAACTGCTTTTTTCAGATTGGCTTGACGGGGCACTGTTCGATACAGTGTGATTTCTTCAACTGCCATACGACAAGTGATGTCATTATCCGTATCGACAGGTACCAAGCCTTGACCAGTGAAGTCATTCAAACCCACAACAAAGTTTGCGTCGCTCAACCACTCAAACATTCGATCACGTAATTTTCCGATATCTGTGTTACGATCTGCATAACCTTTAAACATTTCCGTTCCTAAAATACTCTGCATCCAACGACCAGATGCTCCCATAGTGATTGCTTCGATGCGAATTGGATGAAAGTATGCAATCGGGTTGAGTAAGAGACGTAAAAGAAGAGGCAAGCGACGGAATAAACGTAAGACCCAAGGTGGTGCTAATTGCTGCAAAGTTGTAACCCGAACCGAGTGTTTAGGAGCATGTTGAATGGACGCTTTTCTGTGTAATTGCGAACAAATTGCTGCTCGAACATGTCTATCATTTTCCAAATTGACTTTATTTTCTGGATCGCTGTCTTTTTTACGTTCTACCAAACGTCTAACACTTGCATCTGCTTTGCGTACCTCGCTTGATTCTTCAATACCTTTGATAATCTTTTCCAATCTAGCCATTTCACTGTCATTCTCTTCATGTACCAAAACAGAAGTTGCTTGTTCAACACTTTCTTTTACTCCAGCATCTTCAGGTGCACATCCATCAGTCATCTTGTCTGCCATTGTCGTCTTTCCTGGATTTGACCAATGACTTTCATCATCTTCACTCCAATCTGCAACACGATCAGGTGCACTTTGGACGGTGGAAGTGTCGGAAAGCGTTGTTGGTGTGCGGTGAAGTTCGTTGTCAGTTCCACTGACCAATGTTGCATCAGTACCAGAGCTTAAAGGATCGTTATCCTGCACAGGAACCACACTTGTACTACTTCTTGCTGGCAAAGGAGGAGGAACTGAAGAAATCTCTGGTGATTGTACTGTATTGCTTCTAGCTGGCAATGGAGGTGGTGAAAGAGAATCATCTTTTGTATCTCTTACTGCCTTGCTTGCCGCTTTGAGTAGAGGTGTGTTTTCATCCATCAGCACTTGACCATCGGGTGAGCGAGTATCTCCCTCTAATTCAGCAAATGTTTGTTCAAATGCACCTCCTTTCACATTTCCATATACGGGATCGATTTCGATTCGACGGAAAAGAGCAACGGTAACTTTGTCTGTTTGTAATGCCAATTCTAGATCATCTGAAAGCTTGATGCCTACTTCGATTCCGTATGCGGTCAAAGTCAAAGTTGAAAGGGATAACTTTACACCTCTGATCACCATCAATCCTGCCACGTCTACATCGATCTCCAAAGCGGGTAGATCGAACAGAGCGATTGTGTCTGAAGCGAAATGAACGAAGTGCAATACTTTTCTCAAACCGATTCTCGTCCATTCAGCAACGAAATGCCATTGGAATAAACTTGCAAGGAAGACCAAAGGCCAACAGAGGGAAGTGAAGATTGCAAAGAATAACCAAGAAGTTGAAGCTGCAGCTTCTGCCAAGTTAATCAAAACCAATAAAAGCCAAATAGGAGCCCAAGCTAATATTCTTGCTTTTGGATGTTGTACTTCTCCGGATAAGAGAATATAACTTAAGGGAGCCGCACCTGAAACGATCCAAGTATAAGCCCAAGATGAATGACCGATGAAAGCCTTTGCCGTTAAAGCAACCAGCAATGCATCTGGCCAACGAGATATGATCAAGTTGGAATTGACCATGATGGATTGTTTGATGGTGGTAGGGAAGTATGCTATACGGACAGCCATTGTTCCCGTTTAGCATCAATGCATCCCTCCACACCCTTTTCCTATTTTATTGTTCGGAAGCATTGAGCCTGAATACGCGGGAGGCACTGCAACTGTCACAAGAAACAATCAGGCACCATTAACATTTAAAGCGCTGCGCCACAACATCACCATGCATAGGATGTCATTACGACTATTCAGTGATTGCAATCACTTTCTCAATTTTGCACGTGTCTCGATTTTGAAGATCTGAACGGCTTTTGACTGCTTTTCTCGATCAATTGTAACCCACCCATCAATAAAGCATTCAGACCCCTAGCATAATAGCATATTTGTACCGCGACAACAACTTGAGATAGCTTACCCTTGGCGGTAATGGTATGACATTCCAGGAGCTAGCTAATGACCATAAAATGAAAAAATATCTTGACCTGCTAAGAATCCTCGATTCAACTCTTTAAGCATCTTGACAAAGGTATAAAACCGCTCAAAAACTCTAAATTCGTCTGGCTCCCTCCTCCCATTCTATCTTTCATTTTTGATAATTATTCAATGTTCTTTAACAAAAACACTGCAGCTTTTTTCATCTTGTTTACCTTTTTGGTAACATATGTAGCAAGCGAACCACTTCAATTGCCACCAAAAACAAAAAATAAGAAACGCACCCCAGGATGCTTTAATGAATCCACTTGTGCGGCAAGAGGAGGTGCAACATGTTTCCCACCGGCAGGCACAAATCCGTGCATGTATGATAGCAATACACCTTCTCCCTGTGGAAAGTAAGTAGAGCTCACACTGATGTGAAGACTGTTTGGAGTAATCACTAACATCAATTTCTCTCCTCATCTCTAGACTTGTCAGATGTGCTTCAAACAGCAAAGGTAACAGTCCTTACAGTAACCCGGATTGCGGTAGCTTGATTGCTCGTCAAGGTATGTATTGTCTTATTTCTCCTTAGTCATTTCACTGACTTCTTCCTCTTCGTTTCCTTAGGTACAAAAGTTTGTCCCAGTGCAAGTGCGCCTGATTCTAGCTGGTACGGTTGCTTTAGCAGTATGTTCAACGACTAGACTGGGGCGTACATGGCTATTAACACCGTGAGCGCTCCGAAAGTTCGACCTCGTTGCGAGATAGCCCCGTGACCTGCGCCCAATCATTGATTATGTAGTCCGAACAATAAATCTTATCCTCTGTTTATTGTTTCCCCGCTTTTCACCGCACTACACTCGATTTGTTTGAAAGTATAAATTCAGACTTGGTATTTTTCTTGCCCCTTTCTTTTCACTGTCATCTCGTTTTATTCGAGCCTCAAAACTCAAATCAAACAAATATACCATATTTAGCAGCTGGACTGCCATGATATCTTAAATGGCAACTTTTATACGTTTGCTTTTTCCATGTCTCATTCTTCATTTAATTGCTTTGCCCGCCCTTTTATCGAGGCCAGCGAACACAATAGCAGGCCAACAAAATATTGGAGCACAAATTATGAAACCGTTGAAGAATGCAGCCCATAGCGTGAACACAGGAGCTAAAAAGGTGATGAATAATGTAAAAGGAGTGGTGCAAAAGGGAAAAGACGAGATACACTATCGTACCTCGGCAACTCAACAACAAGCGCAGAAACATAGTGAAAAATGGAATCCAAGAATCGATCGACTGGCGAACAAAGCCGATGATCACTTTTATAAAGGTGATCTTCATTTAGCAACTGCTCGTAGTTATGTCGATCAAGGTGGAGTAGTTAAGAAAACTGCTCAAGAGCAAAAAGCGAATGAAGCTCAATATAAAAAGCATTATGCTAAATCTCAAGTGAGCTATGCAAAGGCAATTGGAGTAGGTCATACAGCTATTGCTGCCAAGAAAGTAAGAGATACAACCTTTCGTATACCCGGTTTACGCGGTCATAGATAGAAAGATGTGGCAATACTGTCTTTCAGAGTTCGTGTGGCTGAGTACTTCCTAGATGAGAGGCGGTGGCAAAGTAGACAGTTTGGCATCATGCGAAAAGGGCTTAGGGTGATCAAGTGCGGCTTTCTCTTTCTGCACGCCCCAGCCCCGCTGAACGCCGTCTTATACAACTTCGTGAATGAGTTGTGGGACACAAATCGCTCGGGAAAATGCAAATCTTCACCCCACCATCATGACCAATAATCAGATTGCAGCTGGACTGCGAAATAGAGTTTCAAGAGAGTATACAAATGGTCAATCTATACTATATTCGTATAAGGATAGCCTTCCTTGTCTTTCTGCTAATCATAAATATTCTTGAAATTATTTCTACGCCAATAAATATGCCGGAAACGATGCCAAAACCAAAAGTAAGTCTTGGTAAAAAGATCAGCAATATGGTACACGATGCACCGAACAAGATAAAAAATAGTTTAAGAGCAACTGTTCATCGTGAATCAGATAAACATTTTATTCATGGTGAAATTCACAGAGTCAATGCTAATCAAGCTGCAAAAAAGGGAAATCATGCGCAAGCAGCAGCGAGTAATGCGAAGTCTACCGCAAGTTATGGTAAAAGTCTGGCGTACTCAAAAGTCGGACAAAAGACAAAGTTATGGTGAAGCGGGTTTAAGAGGATTAATGGTTTACCCGGGGATAAGAAGAAAAAGACGCGTTTGTTGCTCCACTAATCTTCTTCTTCTCATCATCAACATCATTGGAAAAGATGGTGCTGTCACTTTTGAGATCAAAATGGTTGACAAATCTACATGACCCCACTAGATCATTAGCAGGCAAGACAATCATTGTGACAGGCGCTTCATCTGGATTAGGATTTGAGGCAGCAAAGAAGCTGGCTGTGCTGGGCACTTCTCATCTCATCTTAGCGGTACGTGATGAAGATCGAGGGAAAAGAGCAAAGGAACGCATACAAGAGGCAATTCACAACACCAAAATAACATCTAGGATTGATACTTGGATGCTAGATATGACAGATTATGACAGCATCATCGCATTCACACGAAAAATCAACAATGAATTACCTCGTTTAGATGCTGCAATCTTGAACGCTGCTGTGATGAAAAAGCAGGCAAATTCGTCAAAATATGGATGGGAAGAAACACTGCAGGTCAATACGCTTTCTACCATTTTGTTGGGTCTTCTTTTGCTACCAAAACTTAGGGCAACATCGTCCGTAGCAGACACAGACACACCTGTACTGCAATTCATCACCTCAGCCTTATATCTTCGACAACACTTCAATACAAACGAACAACAAAAAGAAGCTGGAGGGCTTCTTCAGTCGTACAATCCAAAAAACGAGAGCTTCAGCACCTTTGCGCAATATGGTCGAAGCAAGTTATTGATGATGTATGCGATCTCCCATCTTGCAGGCCTTATCTCACGAGATGAAGTAATCGTCAATTTTGTCTCACCTGGTATGGTAGCAACAGATTTATCCAGAGAGCTTGAGATCCCACTCGGATATCTAACAAAGCCCATCTTTTCAACGTTGTTTCAACGATCTGCCGAACAAGGAAGTCGATCTTATGTAAGTGGTTTATTACAGGGCCCTGATTCACATGGTAAATTTTGGCAACATGATGAATTGAAAGATTTCACACCAAATGAGATCAAAGACGAACAAGGCAATAATATCTCATCACAAGTATGGCAAGCTATTGTTGAATGCTTGCAAAAGGATATAAAAGATGAACAGTTGCAAAATGCAATCCAAAGCTTGCAGCAATGAAGCATTTATCCAATTTTAGGGGTCCAACCGTTGTGGCTGCATTTATTGTGAGCTTAATTCTGCAGGGCGTGAGGAGTGCAGGGCATTGTTTAGCGTGGCGTTGCGCCTGTCTGCTGAGCATGCACAGCACATATAGTCATTCATTCGCACGGGCAACAACTTGTCCATTCATGACACCCATCATTGCAATCCTTTCATAGCAAACACATCGTAATGAAGCCAGAGACAAACATCTATCAAAATTTGCTCCCATTGATGGGCACAACACAAGACAATATACGCAGTCAAACTGATGAAGCATTTGACGCATACTTTGATCATTGTAGTGGATCACGAGTAAGTACGCAAGCAGTGATCGCGGCTGCACTCAAAGAAGAATATCCAAAATTGGAACAAGTTGTCGTAACGGCGGATAACTGTAACCTGATCAATTTTGCACAACAAACCGGTCTTGCACAATTTCAACTTTTACAAGATCATTCAAGAAGACAATTAACGCCAACTTCCTTAAGCTTGATCAGATACCTCGCACCTGCTCATCGAACAGAGCCAGGTTCTTTGGGTGTTGAACTTCAATTAGCAAAGTATGCATATCAATGGCAATCAAACGATTTCATTGTCTACTACATCGACGGACGTGACGGGACATCCGCCTATCCGAAACAAGAACTGATTTTCGTCTTGACAAAGGATAAACAAGCGGCATTAGAGTTGGTACAAGCAGCTGGTACTTGGTCAAATGAGCTGCATGGTCAAGTATGGGAATACGATCAAGGCTATTGGAGCAAGAGCAGTGAACTGTACAACAGCTTCATTCATGCCTCCTGGGACAGTGTCATCTTGGATGAAAAACGAAAAGAAGAGATTATTGATGATCATTTATCCTTCTTCCGATCTCGTGAGACGTATAAAAGTCTTCAAGTTCCATGGAAGCGAGGTATTATATATCATGGGCCTCCAGGCAATGGTAAAACCATCTCGATCAAAGCGATGATGCACACTCTCTACACGCTATCTGACCCGATCCCAACACTTTATGTGCGCTCTCTGGTCTCATACGCCGGACCGGAGTATTCTGTCAAGCAAATTTTCAAGAAAGCTAGAGCAATGGCACCCTGTTATTTGATCCTTGAAGATTTGGATACGATTATCACAGAAGGTATTCGAAGCTATTTTTTGAACGAAGTGGATGGCTTGAAGGACAATGATGGAATCATGATGCTCGGCAGTACGAATCATCTTGACAGACTTGATCCCGGTATCTCTCAAAGACCTTCTCGTTTTGATCGAAAGTACTTTTTTGATAATCCAAACGAGAAGGAGCGTGAGTTGTATGCACACTTTTGGCAACGCAAGTTGAAGGATAACAAGAGCATTGAATTCCCGGATAAACTTTGTCCGGCAATTGCACGAATCACAAACGATTTCAGCTTTGCGTACATGCAAGAAGCTTTTGTTGCCTCTCTTTTGGCTATCGCACGACAAAAGCCAGAAAGTACTACAGAACAATCTACAAGTAAGGCAAGAAAAGAGTTCAATGTAGAAGAAACCGACTCGGACTGGTTGCGTCTGGCTGATGATGATGACAGCGACGATGATGAGGAATTGAACAAATACGTCCTTTGGAGAGAGATACAAAATCAAGTCCGCATCTTACGCAAGGGCATTCAAGAAGAAGAGTAATCACGCAAGGGTTCTCACACAGTTCGAGGTTTTATAGCAATCGTATTTATTTCATCTGTACAAATTCGGGAACGACCTATAATATGATCAATTTATGAGAAATCTCTCTTGAAGACTAATGATCGCTTATCTTTGTCATCATCGCCTTTGCTCGATGTGTCTTTGTCATCTGTGCTCTTATCGTCAGATGTTTTTGAATCCTTGTCATCGTCTTTCGAATGCGAAGCTGGAGATGGGGTCGGAGAAGGTGTATGATGCGTGTTAGAATCCTTTGTGCTTGTCGATGTGGTCTTTTGCGAAGCCGTAGTTGCCTTTGCTTTCACATGAGCAGTAGGAGAAGAGGTGGAAGAAGAAGTGGATGTTGAAGTAGTCTTTTTGTCATCCGATGAAGTGGAAGAGGGTTTCTTGTCATCTTTGGCATCTTTGTCGAAGATATCGGCGAGCCAGTTTCTATGATCAGTAGGCTTTGGAGTGGCGAAAGTGCTCTTAGATGTAGTACTTGCAGACGAGGTGCTTGTAGCGGAAGTGCTGGTAGTTGTTTTGCTCTTGCCATCTTTATCCTTGTCTTGGTCCTTGTCCTTGTTGTTTTGATCGGCCAACTTCTTGAAAAAATCATCTTGTTGTTGTTTACGTTGTTGATCGTTTTGTGACAGATTCTTGAAGAAGGTTTGTTGTTGTTGCTGTTGTTGTTTTTGTTGATCGGCATTTGCTTTGAAGAATTTTGCAGCTTGATCTTTTTGATCTTGATTCATCCCAGACAAATTTTTGAAAAAGTCTTGAGCTTGTTGTTGCTTCTTTTGATCGTCAGACTTTGCATCGCCTTTTGCTTTTTGGGCATTCGTAAGGAAAGCGTCAGATTTTTTGTTCTTATCATCCTGTTGTTTCTTTAAATCGTCAGAAGCTTTTTTATCAGCTTGATCTTGCTGTTTCTTTAAATCGTCCAGCTGCTTCTTTGCATCGGCATCACTGACTTTACCTGCCTTCTGCTTAGCTTTAAGATCATCAACGGCTTTTTGATTATCGGTACGCTGCTTGGTTTGCAAATCTTCCTGTGCCTTTTTATCATCATCACTTTGCTTGGATTTCCAATCATCGATTGCCTTCTTACCTGACGCATCCTCATTTTTTTGCTTAAGGTCATCATCTGCTTTCTTATTTTTCGTGTCTTGATCTTTTTGCAAATCGCTTTTGGCTTTCTTGTCATCATCTTCCTGCTTCTTTTTCAAGTCGTCCAATTGTTTCTGAGCATCTGCATCGCTCACCTTACCAGACTTTTGCTTGGCTTTGAGGGCGTCAATGGCTTTTTGGTTGGCATCTTGTTGTTTCTTCTTCAAATCGTCCAAAGCTTTATCGTCGGAAGTTTTTTGGGATGATTTAAGATCGAACATCGCTTTTTGCTGCTTTTGACGGAATGCTAAATCAGCACTGGCTTTCTTGTCTTGAGCGTCCAGCTTCTTTTGAAGATCTTCGTTTGCCTTTTTGTCATCTTCCTCTTGCTTTTTGCGTAAATCATCCAGTTGCTTCTTAATGTCAGCCTCACTCGTTTTGTCGTTCTTGAGCTTCGTTTGTAAATCATCGGATGCTTTTTTGTTCTGTGCGCTTTGCTTATCTTTAAGCTTTTTGGTAGCAGTGGTTTTCTTACGATCATTGGACGTCTTTAAATCGTCATCATCTTTCTTATTCTTTGCATCCGTTTGCTGCTTCTTCAAGTCGTCTACCTTTTTGTCATTTGCGTCTTTTTGTTTGGTCTTAAGATCACCTACTTCTTTGGCATTGGCATCCGTTTGTTGCTTTTTGAGATCGTCAACTTGCTTCTGAGCATCTGCATCACTAACTTTGTCCTTCTTGAGCTTATCTTGAAGGTCACTGATGGCTTTCTTATTTGCAGCATCTTGTTTCTTCTTTTGCTCGTCAAGTGCTTTTTGATCATCAAGTTCTTGCTGGTGCTTCAAGTCAAATGATTGCTTATCCTGCTTCTGTGCAAAGTTAAAAGTGTCCAAAGCAGACTTATTGTCTTCATCTTGTTGGATGTTAAAATCAGCAAGATCCTTTGCGTTATCAGTCGCTTGTTGCTTCTTCAAATCATCAACTTGCTTTTGTGCGTCTGCTGTACTTGTGTTGTTCTTCTTTTGATCATCTTGTAACTTTTGGATTTGATCATTATCCTTCTTTTCTTGATCCTTTTTGAATTGATCAGTGGCTTTTGTCGAATCATCCTTTTGTTTGTTCTTGAAATCGGTTTCTTTAGTCTTTTGACCATCATCAAACGTCTTTGTTGCATTATCAGCAGGTTTGAATAGTGTTCGACGCAGAATGTGGATCCCTTTCGGTACGTTCTCCATAGGTTTCATATTACCCGTTAGTACGAGTGGAGAAGGCTCACGTTTGAGAGCTGTTGCACCCATAGGAAGATGTTCGATTGGTCGCATTCCAGGGCGTAAGACGTAAGGGTCACGTTTAAGTGCTGTAACTTTTGAGACTGTACCTGGTGGCATATGTTCCAAAGGATGCATACCAGGTTCCAAGACATAAGGATCACGCTTGAGTGCCGTGAATTTTGCAACTGTTCCTGGTGGCATATGTTCCAAAGGATGCATTCCAGGTTCCAAAACGAAAGGTTCACGTTTGTGAATCACGGTCTTTTCACTTAAGGCCATTCCATTTGGACCGTAGATAGGATGTGGCTCTTCACCAGGTAGAACTCGGTAAGGAGCTGGTGCAGCATGAATGATTGCTAACAAAGACGTTAATGCCACCAGGGCAATCAACGTTTTGAAAAGGGCAGAGAGCATTTTGTGTTTTTGAAAGAGTGTGTATTCGTTATGTTGTTGCAATTCGACCAGTCGATTGCTATTTGCCTGAGGCCAGCCCAGGTCTTTAAGAAGAGAGATTTAATGAAAGGGAAGAAGGTAGAATTGGGTAAAGTTCTGTGAAGATGGAATGTTATATCCTTTTTATAGTCTAAGCAAAAGTATTTCTTTTGACATTTGTCAGCTGCGGATGGCGTAATACACCGTTGGAGTCACACATGTCACGGATAAGGTGCGAAAAGAGTCCATCGGGAACGCCATTGAATTTTTGACATGTTCATGACATGAGTATAAGAGATAGATCACTGATATGATGTTGTCTAGTATGGATGGCACCTCTGTGTTGTTACGCGTTGAAGTGAATGATCGCTCTTCATCTGCACGCCAACGCCAACTTGTGCGCCGCATATGCGGGTACAATCACACTGCCACAGTGCCTACTTTCATTCGTGCCTTACTAAACGATTCGGTATTATGGCGCAATGAACGCCCGCCCCGTCAGAAGATTGCTTTCATTGTTTAACCGAATTACGTTCATTCCATTGTCTATCAACCGTTGGTAATGATCTTTGTGCCGTTGGGACGACATCAATAGCCTTAACAGAAACACGTTCGGGCGCATCAACGAGATATTCAACAGCTTTTGCCACATCAGTTTCTAAAACAGGTTCAAGTCCTTCGAATACGTCCTTTTCAGCTTCTTTATCGTTAAGTCGATTACCGTGAAAGTTTGTCGTTCCACCAACAAAGCCTGGTCGAACAACCAAAACACGAACATTCGAACCAATCGTTTCTTGACGTAAAACATTGGAAAATCCTTCCATTGCTGTTTTACTGGTATGATATGTTGCTTCACCCATCGGAGGAGCTTCTAATCCTGTTATACTACTAATATTGATAATCGTACCTCGTCCTCCTTTGTCTTGCTTCATCATACTTTGTTGAAGTACAGCATGCGTTACCATTAGGGTGCCCATAATGTTTGTATTGATCACTGTTTGAATATCCTCAATTGTCTGCTCATGAAAAGGTTTTGGTGATCCAAGTGCAAGACCTGCATTATTGACCAGAACATCAATCTTTGTCCATTTTTTCACCACTTCTTCAATACAAGAATGAACAGCTTTTGCATCTCCAATATCTAGTGCGATTGGCCAACATTCACCACCTTTTGCTTCAACATCTTTTGCTGCTCTTTTTAACTTTTCTCCATCTCTTCCAACTATTACGACTCTATATCCTTTTTCGGAGAATAATTCTGCCGTTGCTTTACCGATTCCTGACCCACCACCTGTGATAAAGATTACGTTTGCCATGTTTGAGAATGTGATGGAGAAGAAGAGGGAATCATCGGCATTGATGTGGAGGACATGTGACTTTCGGAAATAGATGAGGTGTCGGAGATAGAATAGGCTATTCCTTAAGATAGGTAAGATTAATCCAGAGATAAGCTTTACACTGTAGGTATCAGTCAATTGGCATTCTTCATCGTATAGCTGGCTTATTGTCATCTAATCTCGGTGGAATCTCGGATCACCCTTACCAAGTAATGAATGAAAACATTCCAAGGTGTATTTACGGATAGAATTTGATGGAATTCTATTTCGCGCTATTTAGTCAGTCAGTCAGACCTCCACTCATACGGTACGGTGAAGCCGTTGTGGTACGGTCGTAAGCGTTGCGCTGCACTGTACCAGTGTTTTGGTCTAATTCGGATTTTAGCTTACAACCGAAGAACGGGAAACCCTCCTTAGGAAGAAGACAACATGGGTATAAAAGGTCATCTGCTTTCACTTCTTGCTACCATCTATAACCCAAATATTCATTCTACATTCAAATATGTCTACAATCAGTATCAGAAGACAGGCTGAAAAGCCAAGCGATCCTTCCATCTTGGGAGATAAGATCCAGCTACCCTTCTCAGGCAAGACTGCCAAGAGTAGATTCATGAAAGGAGCAATGACCGAATATCAATCAAGTTGGGATCAAAAAGATTTGAGCAAGAGAGGAATTCCAAGTGAAGGCTTGATCCGTGTTTATGAAGAATGGGGAAGGGGTGGATTTGGTATCGTTCTTTCGGGAAATACAATCGTTGATGAAATCAATTTGGAAGGCCCAGGAAATCCAATCATGAACAAACGTGTTGCCGATCAACCTGAACGTGCAAAAGCGTTTCAACGTTTAGCCGCAGGCGCAAAAGCTGAAGGAAGTTTGTTCCTCACTCAATTAAGTCATGGTGGACGTCAAGTTGCAGAAGGCTTGAACCCTAACCCTGTTTCTGCTTCGGATGTCAAATTAGATGACAGAATGGGTCATTCGTTCGGCAAACCAACTCCTCTGTCCAAAGAAGGTATCCAAGAAGTTGTTCAAAACTTTGCATTTGCAGCAAAGTATGCATATGATAACGGAAGTGATGGAGTTCAATTGCATGCTGCCCATGGTTATTTGCTAGCCCAATTCTTGGCACAAACAACAAACAAACGTACAGACGAGTATGGTGGTTCATTGGAAAATCGTGCAAGAATTATTTATGAGATCATTCAAGAGATCCGTAAACAAGTTCCTGACCCATCATTCATTTTGGGAATCAAGATCAACTCAGTCGAATTCCAAACCGGCGGTTTCACACCAGAAGAATGCAGAGAAGTTTGCGCTCATTTGGAAAAGCTTGGCGTTGACGTAATTGAACTTTCGGGTGGAACGTATGAAGAGTTAGCATTCTCGCATAAACGTGAAAGTACAATCAAACGTGAAGCATTTTTCTTGGAATTCAGCGAAATCATTCGTAAAGGAATTAAAAAATCCACAATTTGGACAACCGGTGGTTTCCGTACTGCCAAAGGAATGATTGATGCTATTCAATCAGGCTCAACTGATGGTATCGGCTTGGGCAGACCTGTCACACAAGAGTTTGATTTACCCAAAAAGTTGATCAGTGGAGAAGCAGTTGCTGCTACAAAGACTTTGTTGGATGAGAACAACTTTATGATCACAAACGTTGCTTCAGGCACACAAATGCAACAAATCGGAAATAAGATTCAACCTTTCGATCAAGCAAATGAAGAAGATCATGAACACTTTAACCAAACAATGCAAGCTTGGATGAAGAACATGGGCGAAAAGGGTAAAGAAGGCATCGTCGAAGCAGGTTATCCCAAATTGGAGGGCCAGCCTCTCAAATCGTTCTAAGGTAGTAGAGCCTCTTTATATCATTATCTCATCATACTTTATAAATTCGTTATATAGAAATCACATGTACAGCTCAGTACAATCTAATAGATTTTGCAGTTCTAATGACCAGCAGCTGCTTGCGCGAATAAGGCTCCACGTTCCTCACGTTCTTCTAGGGTAAGTTTTTCGTGCTCGTATAAGAATTCGTTGTAGGGTTCCTTCTTTCCGAATTTGACGAGCCAAGATAAATCGTGGGGTAAACGTTTCCAGTAATATTTGGCATGATCGCGATTGGAAACAGAGAAGACGGCATCTAACTCTTCAAGAGATAGTGACTTGGTTTCAGGTAATAGGAAGTAGGTGTATACGAATCCAAAGATGTTCCATGCCGCATACCAACTGAACGCTCCTGTAGGCGTAAAGGCGACGAGCAATTCCGGGAAGGTCAACGACAGAATTCCGTTGAAGAACCAGCACACGCTTACTGCCCATGTCATTCCCAATGTTCGGTGCGCAAGAGGAAAGGATTCAGATGAATAGGTAAAGGGAACTGGTCCTTCCGTGGGTGAATAAGCGCAGCAATGCAAGTACGTTCCTAAGGCGACCATGGCAATTCTTGCAGTCTGATCTTGGATATAGAACGAAAATGCAGTCCAGAATAAGAAGATACTCATCAATGGGAACCCGATCAGCAAAAGACCTCTTCTACCGATTTTGTCGATTGTCCAGATTGCTGGGAATCCCATTATCCAGTTAACAGAGCCCCATCCAAGCGAAGCACCCAATGCTGCAAGCTCCGTTGCTCCCGATAGTTTGAAGATCGTACTGGAATAGTAAGCATTAACGTTGATACCCTGTTAAGTTGGGAAAGAAGATGTCAGTATACCAGAGAATTTACTCAATTGCACGAATCGATACCCACGCAAAACTGTTGCATGTACATGACAAATCCAGAGGACTGGACTCCCTTTCTTATGCGGGGAGAGACAACCATCTCTATCAGACGATTTCTTGACCGTGAAGAGTTCAGGATTCTCTCTGCCAAAACACCTTCATAGGCGCTGTATAGATCCCTTGCTGCACGCAAAGGTGTCTTGCGAAGTTTCAACATAGCTTGGTAAGCTTCTCTATGTTTATCTTTTGATAAATACCATCTTGGACTTTCAGGAGAAAAGAAGACGAGAGCCATAACTGCGATTGGAGGAATTGCGGCTGATCCCAACATCAAACGCCAATTCAAACCAACAATACCCGATTGATCAGGAACATTGTAGAATGCAATATCAGCAACGTATCCCAACATGATTCCAAACGCTGTCCATAATTGCCATTGCATCACCAAACCCCCTCGGATTTGAGAGGGAACGCATTCACTTGCATATACTGGCACAGTTGCACTTTTTGGAGCGATTCCAAAGCCCAAGGCTACACGGGATATGATCAGATTCCAGTATGTATGAGCAACTGCTGACCAGATACACGTTGCAAAGGCGACAAAACAAGTAATGAAAACCGTTCCACGACGACCAAAGTAATAATTGAGAGGTTCGGTAACAAAGCATGCCAAGAGTGCACAACTGAAATAAGGAGCACTATTGATGATACCCGAGAACCAAGTTGATTCATTTTGAATTCCAAATGTTGTAGGGAAGAATAAATTTGCCCCGTTGATGACCGATTGATCCATACCTTGAACTACTGCTCCCAAAGAGCAACAAACAACCAAGACATACAGTTGCTTCGGATGATCCCATCTGTGCGTTTCTTCTCTTTTGATGTCAGCACGATCTGCATCGGTCAAGAGTGGTAATGATTCATACAACAACGGATCTCTTGCCAAAAGAGCACCTTTGTTGAAAAGCTCAACACTGTCAGGTTCACCGACCAAATGAGCAAATTGTTTACTTCTTTCCAGGACTTCTTCTCTACTGAGTAGTTTGAGTGGATTTGCCAAACGTTTTTCTAAATCTGCATTAATTACTGCTTTTGGTTCACCTTGTTTTTCTTCGTCACCTTGAATGCTAGGAGATGAAGTTTCGAGTGCTTGATCTGATTCTACATCATTCGTCATGATCTTTGGATCAGACGTTGATTTATCTTTTTCTTCTTTGTTTTCCATTTTTGCGTTGTCCGGTGGACGGGGGAAGAATGGATTCATTTCATTATCTTCTTATTTATATGGAGCCCCATTGTTCAGATCTTTCCCCCCGTTGTTTCCCCGCAAGTTCCTTCCTGTTGGTAAGTGCATCATCAATCCCTTCGCTTAAGATTTGGGAAAAACAAAAGACCCCGGAATGAATGAAGAGGAAGAGAATCAAGGCGAATTTGCCGAAAAAGACATTGAAAGAAAGCATTGCATGACTGATAATTTGCGTCATAAACCTTGTCAAGGCTGTCATATATATTTTTAGTGCATAAATTCACGCTTAATGCATTACATCTCTTAAGTGCTGTGCAGTCACCCCTGGCGCCAAGACGGACTGCCAAGCAGCTTGATACGCCCTCTTAAGTCATGCCAAGGCAAAAGCGATGACAAAAGAGATCACGATGGGAAAATAATCCTTCCGAGAGGAATAAGAAGACTTTAGCATCTGAAGACGAGCGTGAGAATGTGATAGGGATAGACGATCATCTGGAATCTCGGCATTTCATTCACAGATAAATTGGATGATAAGCTTACAGTGCATACAATATCAATATTGTGCCTGATCATCAGGATGTGCAGAAGATTTGTCCTTCAAAGGAACAGTCAAAACATCAAAACTTATCCTACGACTGATATACTTTGTTTGTTCAGGATGCATCAATCTTGTATTAATCCCAGTCTTTTCACTTTCTTTGATTGTTTTCCATTGAGTTACACAACCACAATTTGAACAAAAATGAAACTCCAACTCTTTATCACCCCAAACGTATGCTTTTGTACTTGCTTCAGGCTTGAGGGAAACTTTGACTTGTTTTGGATTATAATAACCCCATGCTGCACCATACCTTCGACAAAGCGTACATTGACAATCACAAATTTCTTTTGGTTTGTGTGGTACTTCGATTGCGACGTTGCCACAATGACATGTTGCTTTGATTGGTGAAGAGGATGACATATTGATGTGAGAGAAGAGGGATAGGATTGTAACCTTGTTCAATCATGATTAATCCCCCCCCCCCGCATTGAATGCTGAGTCGATTTCCTCTTAAGACGTACGTACGTATGTCAAACGACACCACCAAAACGGGCCCGAAAAATGTTAGCGCGCGTTTATGCAGTCAAACAGAGTCAAGCTAAATAGCACGCTGACTGTATGCAATTCAAAATGATTACAGTATTCATTGCAGGCGCATACATCCAACAACATCACTCGCTCTTCTTGCTCTAGTACACCTTCAAAGCTAATACAGAGTGATCATCGTTGCCAGGTGCTGCTAAAAGATCACCACTTGTGCCTCCCGAAAGAACGATACTTAAATCCGACTCCTGTTCATCGGTAACGGAAATCGGTACAACGAAACCATAAGGCAGATATTGACCCCAAAATTGATTTTGTTGGTCAGTGTCATCAACATCTGAGCATTCAGTCATGATGATTTGGTTGTTTCGACTTGGCACTCTTTGCAAACATTGAGAAATATTATGAGAATTGTAGATCTTGATAGGATTCAATCCAGGATAATATTGCTCGTCGTACTTCAATCCTAAAAATGTGGAATTGCATTATTTGTAGATGATTCCTACTTGTTGGGCATCCTCTGTGACTGCAACTTGCACTGTCTCTTCACCACTGCCATGCGAGAACGTGCCAAACGTGATTGGCCATGAAAGGGCATCATATGTACCATATATTAAACTCAAAATTCCGTATTCTTCATTACTTGAACATAATCGTGCAAGGTGAATCCTTTGAGAGGGACGGCGAACTATGCACAGCTTGCGCGAAACATAAGAGCGGGAGGATGAGTTTGAAAAACATGATGTTGGGGGATGAACAAGAAAAAAGATGTGGGTGATGGTGAATTTCTTAAAGCAAGGATTAAATCTAGACCTTGCTTTTTATACCCTTATACATATTGTCGTCATATCTTGGTCGGAGGCACAGACAAGCCATGTTGATTCCGCTCTGATTGACGAAGTGAGTAATCTCACTTGTTTGTAGAATATTGCATAATTTTGGCTTACGACCGGAAGTGTCCGTGTATGCCTTCTTCGGACTTGCGTGCGCAGTACTGCGCATCTCTCTCACGGCCTCTTCTGGCCGGGTCCAAAGTCGACACGACCAAAGAAAGAGCGATATCATATGACCTCTCCATAAAGGCCAGATACGAGATAAAGATTCGGTACTTAATTGCGTATAGTCAAACAAGAGTCTGAAACAGTACTTTGACTGCATGCGTTTCTATAAATGACAATATGATTGAGTGAGAGTGCATACATACAACATCATCTTTGACTCTCTTCTCTACAAAGTCAGAGCATAATCATAATTACCTTGATCATTTTGAAGAGTGGCCATGAGATTGCCATTCGTACCTCCTGAAAGAGAGATAGCAAGACTAGTTTCCCTTTTTTCAGTGACAGAAACCGGATAAACCAAACCATAAGGTTGATAATAATTCCAAAATTGATCTTGTTGATTGATATCATCAACGTTTGAACAATCTGTCATGAGAATTTGATTGTTACGAACTGGAACTCGTTGTAAGCATTGAGAAGAATTGTGAGAATTAAAGATTTTAATATAGCCTGGATAGTTGTTTTGGCCATCCTGAAATCCAAGATAGGTGGAATTGCATTGCTGATAATAGATATCTACTTGTTGGGCATCATTTGTAACAGCAACTTGTACATTTTCTTCACCACCGCCTGAAGAGGTAGTGCCAAACGTTACTGGCCATGAGAGACCACCATAAGGGGCTTGTGTTAAGCTTAGCGCTCCATAATGATAAGAATTGTCGCATGAGACCGTGCCAGTTGAATCTCTTGCAGTGATAGGTGAGCTGTATACAGCTTGTGCGATACACAAAAGCGAAAGGATAGATTTGAAGAACATTTTGAGCGAAGAGGAGTAGGAAAGAGTGGGTTTGTGTTTTTATCAAAAGCAGACTTCAGATCTCGATCATCCTATTTATCTTAAATGTGTGAACCATGTATCATCATGAAGAAGCCATTATATTCCGTTGAGACCTCCATATAGGTCGTCTGAATTCCGCGGTCATGGTACTTATCCGCAAAAGAAAAAGCAGGTCCGTAGCTTAGTTTTACTCTTTAGCTCAACTTCTCGGCTGGACCTACTTCCCCTTCCTCCGGACTTGCGCAGCGCTGCATACGCGTTCTCCTTCATACGGGCTTTTTTTGCCAGTCACTTTACGAGATAGCAACTGAAGATCATAATAGTCATGAAAGATAGATACATATTGAATATAGAAGAAGAAAAAAACTATCAAAGAATAGAAATTAAAGTTGAGCTTTCTTAAGGGCGATACCTCGAATTTGTTCTGCAGCTTTTTCGGCAATTGCAATAATTGGTGCAGTTGGATGACCACTAACTTGTTCAGGGAAAATACTTGCATCAATCACACGCAAGCCTTTTGTTCCGTGTACCTTACATTGCAAATCCACAACGCTATCGTTCGAATTAGGTCCCATTCTTGCTGTTCCGATTGGATGATACAAAGTGAAAGCAGTATGTGGCATCCAAGAAACAATTTGTTCATCCGTGATTGCATGAATATCACTTGCACTGTATGGCCACCAAGGTGAATCAGGATCATCATTCACTTCAACAGGTTCCAAATATTTCTCCAATGCTTTTGAACGTAAAATTTCCAAACAGACACGAACACCCACCACCAAAACATCACGATCATTCTTTTCCGAAAGATAATTTGGATTGATGATCGGATGTTGGAATGGATCACGACTTTCAAGTTCGATCGTTCCTTTTGATTGTGGTCGTAAGCCGATCGGAACCATACTGAACACATCCGCATTACCCGGTGGTCTACTTTCACCGTGATCGATGAATGCCAAAGGTGCTCCAATAATTTCTACATCAGGTCCATGTTCGCCTGAACCGTAATCTTTCGGTTGTACTTTGCAAGTTGCAGGCATACGAACTGGCGGATCAACCGTACGAATAAATGCAGCAGCTTCACCGACATTTGTCGTCATTGGACCGCCACCAGTAACGAGCCAACGGGCAAGATGAGGTAAAGATCTGAGATCGTTGTATAGGAAATCCAAACTAACACCAGGCTTGGTCTTACCCATCAATCCTGAAGAGCAAAAGTGATCTTTCAGTTCTGTTCCCACTTTGTTGTTTTCCACAATAACCGGAATATTGTGCTTCGTCAATTGTTCTCTTGGTCCAATTCCACTCAATAACAAAGTTTGAGGGGTATTGATTGCACCACCACACAACAAAACTTCTTTGCGTGCTCCTACATGGTACTTGGGACCATCACGTTTTGTTTGCAGCTCTGCTCCGATTGCAGTAGGTTCACTGCCAGTAGTAACATCAAACAAGATCTTTGTGACCATTACACCTGTTGCAATGTGCAAGTTTGAACGATTGACTACATGCTGAGGCAAATAAGCCGTAGCAGCAGAAGAACGTGCTCCACGAGGTGAGATAAATGTTTGGAAGGTGGTAACACCCAAAGTACCAGAAGGAGTATTGATATCACTGTTGTATGGAATGCCAACTTCTTTGCATCCTTCAATGAATCCCTTGTCGCCTACTTCTGATAAGTAAGAATAACCTGTTTCCCACAAACCTGCATTACCACGATGACTAACGTCAACTGGACGTCTGTTTGGGTTTGGTGTGAATTTTTCCGATCTACGGAAATAAGGTTGCATAGACTTGTAATCCCAACCTTTGCAACCGAATTCGTTTGCCCATTCATTGAAATCATGAGCGTCACAATGATGATGCATCATTGCATTCATTGAAGAACTACCTCCGATCATCTTACCACGCGGCCAATATAATTCACGATTTGCAACGTTTGGTTGAGCGGTTGTACGGTAATTCCAATCATTGTCTGTATGGAAAAGTTTACCGAAAGCAGCTGGAATTCTAGTTTCCAAAATTCCACGATGATCTTGACCTGCTTCCAAGACTAAAACATTAATCGTTGGATCTTCTGTCAATCTGCTTGCTAATACTGAACCTGCCGTTCCACCACCGATGATAACATAATCGTAATTTTTGATTGTTCTTTCGGCTGTGCCTCTGCTTGTTGGTGGACCTCTGTCCAAGCTAGGAGTAGCATAATGAGCAGGATTGGTAAGGAATGATTTGTTTCCTAAACCGAATACCATCTTTTGATTTGTGTGTTTTGGGTATGTTTGAGGGAGGAAGGGATGATGGTTGACAGCAAGACTTTTGTATGAAAGGTAAAACGCCAGCAGGCCAATCAAAACCTAATCAGTCCTTTGAGTTTACTCTCCCCACAATTATTAGGAGGACATGAAGTGCACAATACGCGTGTGTTAGAAGTATTAAAATATAAAACTGGCACTTTACCAGTCAAATCCATCACTGCTCGGCCATGCTTCGGGATGCGGGGGAGCGTTAAGCTTTAATTGTCACAAGGCCCAGGCGTGGGCAAAGAAAGGGTATTGTGTGTAAATGAAAATACCGGCTCAGTTTAAAAAGCGGATGAAGTACATTATAATGATTATCGGAGAGGAAGCTTAGTCACCTGCTGTTCTTCGGATAACGGGTTCTACGAGCTATTCTATACATTTTGGTGATTGAGTGAATACATGTTTACAGATAGTGAGTAATTTTGTGAATTACAGTCTAATCGAGATTTCGATGTATCATTCCCGGTCGAGAAGATGGAAGTCTGAGGTATAGATTGATTCGCATTATATAAGCAAAATAAATCTTCTTTTAATGAATTGACGGACTTCACTTCTTAGTTTGATTGGCGGGCACCCGTGGTCATTGGTAGTGCAAATCAGGCTAGCGTATCAAATAAAAGCTTAAACATTTCTGGAGTGCCATGAAAAGAAGAATAGATCTGATTGACTGATCTATAAATAATAAATGTCAAGTACTCAATGACTGTTGGAAGTGCGGGAATCGATAGAACCCTGATTGTGAGTGTTGTTCCTTACTGAATGTGTGCATTTCCACGGTATAAGATGTGTGGCAGTTTAAATTGCATGCATAAGAAGCGCGTCACACAGGAATAGTGCCGTTTGTTTGATTTCTTGGGTGCCAAGAGAATTCTTTGCGTTTCATTCTCTCCTTGGCTCACGGTAAGCACATCAGATCAGCATCAATGCTAAATCGCCAAGACAAAGATTAGAAGAGAAATGGTTCGATTGTATAAGCCATTAGAGATATCATGTTTATTGTGTTGGTTAAATATCATCATGTTTGTTATCAACACCATCATCTTGATTGATCAAAGCAAAGATGCAACGATATCAATACGTTCAACCAGCTTCTCCAGGCTTTTCTCCGCCTCCTCAAAGACCATCATTACCAAATGGAAGTCTGAATAGCAGTCAAAGAACATTAAATAGAAACAGACAATCAATCATCTCTGGTGAGCGATATCCTGGAGCTCAATCAAGTTTAGATGATGAAACATTGGCAGCATCTTCTTCACGTTCAAAGCTTTTGGGTGATAAAGGAGTAGGAAAGACCGATTCAATCGGGAGTTTGTACTCTGATTTTGCAAGAAATGATCTTGCAATAGAAGATGATGATGATTTTGACGATTATGGACATTCACGTGGTTATCGTGAAAGGAGTAGTGGGATAATTTCACTCAGAGGCTGTTTAAACCTTACAACCCTCTTGATAATCTCTTGTGGTCTTTTGATGTTATTTGCCGGTTATCCAATTTTGGAGCATTACAGAAAGCATGAAGCATCAAAATTAGGCGCTTATAATCTTGGAGGAACAAATGGTACCGGTCAAGTTCCAGTAATTCATAGCCGTCTTTCTTTAGTAGACAAAGATACACCACGAAATGCAAGAAGATGGACAAGCCCAATCAGTGGTGAAAGATTCCATCTGGTTTTCTCTGATGAATTTGAAGAAGAAGGAAGAACGTTTTGGCCAGGAGATGATCCTTTTTGGGAAGGCGTAAATATTTGGTACGGTGCAACGGGGGATTATGAATGGTATTCGCCTGAACAAATCAATACGACCGGAGGAGCATTACAACTTACAATGGAAGCCAAACCGTTGAACAATCTAAATTTTCGTTCGGGCATGTTGCAATCATGGAACAAATTTTGCTTCACAGGTGGATACATTGAATTTTCTGCCATTTTACCAGGCGCACCAACAGAGGTAGGATGGTGGCCAGGTTTATGGCTTCAAGGTAATTTGGCGAGACCAGGTTATTTGGGAACGACTGATGGAATGTGGCCATACTCTTATAATTCTTGCGATTCAGGTATTTTGCCTAATCAAACCGCTCCTGGTCGTCCAGGTTATTCGACTGTGACCGGATACGAATACAACGATGGTAAAGTTGGATTGAATTGGAATAACGGTATGCGTACTCCTTCTTGTACATGTTCAGGTGAAGATCATCCTGGACCAAATAACAACGTAGGAAGATCAGCTCCTGAATTGGATATTCTTGAAGCACAAATTCGTGCGAAGTCTGTCGGACAAGCATCACAATCTTTGCAAGCAGCACCATTCGATCCTGGTCACGATTGGAGAACAAACTTTTCCGAGATTTATGATAGCAGCGTGACCACCTACAACAGTTTTACCGGAAATGTTTATCAGTCCACGATCAGTGGTGTTTCCACTATTCCCGATACTGCCTACCTACGAACAGGTAACCGATTCACAACATTTGCGTTGGAATATACGCCCGATTTCTCCCAACGGGGAAGAGGATCGATCACTTGGTATATTGATGGAAAGGCAACATGGACAATGTCTGAATCATCCATCGGTCCAAGACCAGAGATTGATATGGGACAAAGATTGATTCCATTAGAAGCTTTGAGTATTGTGATGAACTTTGGTATCTCACGTGGTTTTCAAGCTGATTTGGATTTTGATACCCTTCAATTTCCTGCAACGATGAAAATTGATTATGTTCGTGTCTATCAATTAGACTCGGAACCAGAAGACAGAGTATCTTGCAGTCCACCAGATTATCCTACATCGGAATATATCGAACGTCATAAGGAAGTTTATATGAATGCAAATTACACAACTTGGCCCAAAGCGTGGCCTAAGAATACACTAGTTGATGGTTGTTAATACCATGCACACACACACGGACACTTTTTTTGTTTCTCTGCACATGCCTTTCGTTCTCATTTGTATTTACTCTAGTTTCGAATGCATGCTTCCCGCCACAAGTTTAACCGGTTAAAGAAACGTTTTGATTCCCGATTTTAGCGCAATGCTTTAAAGTTTAACCTGTGAACATACACTGTAAGCCGTATGCCAAGATGTTCCTCTTTAACATCCATTCAGAACAAATATGACGATCAAATCTGAACCTGGCAAGCTTGAACAAAAGCAAATCAAAACTTCAGCAAGAGGTTATACGTATGGCTATTATACCTCTCCCGCTCAAGATGGAAAGCCCACTTTGTTACTCTTACATGGTTGGCCAGATGATTCTTCGCTTTGGTATACGATTGCGAACGATGCTTTGATTCCGAACGGATACGGTGTCATCGTTCCTGATTGCTTGGGCTATAGTCTTAGCGATAAACCAGATGATTATAAAGAGTACGATTCAAAAGCGATGGCTACCGATTTTGCAGAAATCATCAAAACTGAAGGAATAGATAAAGTTATCGTGATTGGACATGATTGGGGATCAGGGCTAGCCCAAGGATTTTATTTCTTTCAACCTGAACATTGTTCAGCCTTGGGGATGTGCAATGTTGCCTATATCCCACCTTCAACACAAAAGAGGGATATCGTCGCAATGAATGACCAATTTGAAAAGATTTATGGTTATCGTTGTTTCAACTATATGTCTTGGTTCGCTTCAGATGAATCAGATGCGATTTGTGACGCACATGTAGAATCTCTATTTCATCTTTGTCATGCAAAAGTGGACGAAAATCAAGATCCTACAAAAGGAAATTTGTTCACCACTCCAGATGGTATCAAAAAGTTCATACAAGCTGATATAAAACCCGAAACGCATCCTTCTATAACACCCCAATTCAAAAAGCATTGGATAGAAAAATTGACAGAAGGTGGTTTCCATGCACCATTTAATTACTATCGTAACTTTATAAACAGTCAAGGCACACACGACAACAAAGCTGGACCAAAGGTGGACGTACCTACTCTCTTCGTAGGCTATAGCGGTGACCTAGTCTGTCGTGCCGAAAACATTCAGCCAAGCATACAAGCTGGTCTGTTGCCAAATCATACAAATACAATCTTATCAGGTGGACATTGGGGATTGCTTCACGAATCGGATGCTTTCAATGAGGCTGTTCTAAAATGGCTCAAATCTTTGAATGTCTAAGATAGTTTCTATATCGATATATTGTACAATGAGATTGTCGGAACTTTATGTATCAACCAGAATGACATCTTTGGGATCAATTAATTGCTCCCGATCATCTTCAGGTATGGGATCGGCAGGTAACGAAGTGATAGATCTACGAACAGGATGTTGTTCATTCAAACGTGAGATAAATCCAGCCACTTCTTCGCAAATCATCAACGCTTCCTTTTTCCATCCTGCATAGTATCCAATAGCAAAAACATCATGTGGAGCATGAGGCATTTCAAAATACTCCAACTTGTTTCCTTTGATATCTTGCATTATTTTAACGAATGATCTGATCGTATCACACAAGATTTCTGCTCCTCCCGATTGCACATATATAGGCACTGTGGTTGAGAATGGGTATCGTACTGGTGAGATATAAGGCGAATCAAGATCGATTGGAGGTGGTGCAAAAGCATGTGATCCCCAAGCTAGCATCTGCGGTACCAGATAATCCAACTTGACGTTCCTATGTGTAGACAGCTCCTCGACATCTGCTTCTGTACAATAATCAACGCTGGGCGAGAGCATGATACAGGCATGTGGCAGAGTGGGAAACTGATACGGTAGCTCCATCTTTGCTTTGTCGTTACGGTACACTTGCAGATAACGTACCAATCCAATGGCCATTGTTGCACCCGATGAGTCACCTCCAACAATTATTTTGCATGGATCGATTGAGAGCTCTTGGGTGAGGTATAAATAGGATGTCAAAGCATCTTGCATTGGACCAGGAAAAGGTGTAGGGTCATTCTTGCATTCAGCCAGACGATACTGTACCCAAAGAGAGAAAGTTTTCGGTCCAAGGCAAGAATTGAGTGATCGAGCAGGTTTGTCACTGTCGGAAGGTCTTCCTGTCAAATAGATAAAAGACCCAGAATGGAACCATAGAACAATCTTTGACCCTTCTAACTCTTCTTTGCTTGGGACAGATGGGTACCACGTTGCACCGATCGGCTTTGGCGTGACACTTTCGCTTTTCAAGTGCTCGGTATACACCATCAAAGGAGCAGGCTGGATCACGATGAATCTATCCCCAAGCTTACCTGGATTCAGATCAAGCGAATCGACGATCCTGAGGTGAGTGATGATGGTTGAGACAAATTTGATTATAGAACCTAAAAAAGCTTGTGTATATGACCAGTGTCGATTTGAGCGCCAACTTGGTATGATGTTAATGAACAGCATCGCGATAAGATAGATCAATGCAGATATGGCACACAAGAATGACCATACGATCTTACCAGGATAATGCGTCCTCCATCCTGTTGGAACGGTGGAAGGGTCTGTCTCTGTCCGAGTCATTGAGAAGGTTGAATTTGGCTGTGTCTAGTGTCGATTCGTGATGTCGAGAGATGTCTTTCTGTCTGACCTCTCGAAGTGAACGGGAGTTCGAGCACCTGCCAATATGTTCACCGCCTCCTTTCAAAAATTGACAGGTCAAAATCAAGAGAGAAATTCACCTTTTTATGTAATTTTCAGCGTTGTGTTAAAATTCTGATGAAAATCGCGGAGGATGAATGTTGGCAAATTTGACGGCGTGCGGCGTTGACATTGCCTTCGGTGTTTTGCATATCATAACGCCATCTGGGGCAGAATATTAAAAATTTTGTCTTTCTTCCTATTAGTATCGACCGGTTCCGTTGCCAGATATATGAAAGGCTGATGATGGTGATTGTTACGTATCAAGTTAAGATTCAGACTGCTGCTTTCACAATTTCAAGCTAGCCTTTGTTTCTAGCGCGAGTGTATGCGGGGTTGTGGGTTTCCGTATGCTTAAAAGATCAGGCCCCTTCTTTCAACATCAAATTTACACCCATTGTTTGCTTTTCACTCCGAATTCCCACTCTTGTCGTGTACACAGACCCTCTTTCTCACCATTGCCCCGCATTTATTGCAGTGATGACTTCAATATCGCACTTATGAATCTATTCTTTGTCGTCTTTGCCATCGGTTCTGCTCTTGCTGCGTTACAGAAGTACATCTTTGGCATTTTTGGTGGTGCAACAAATACCGCTCTACCTGATCCAAACGTGGATCCATTCTATAAAGTACCATCTTCCATTGCATCGTATCAACCAGGTGAAGTCATCTCATCAAGAGAGGTAATCACACATATCGACAAATCCTACTACAACAAAAGTTTTCAGATATTATATCGTACACAAAATACAGCGCAAGAACCTGATGCAACGGTAGCAACTTTATGGTGGCCGAAAGAGCCCGTATACCCCGCCAAAGTTCTCTCTCTTCACGTATTCACAGATTCCGCTCAGCTGAATTGCAACCCTTCTTGGGCATTCCTCAAAGAAACCGCTTCACAAAATGTATTAACTACAACAGTTGACGCTCCCTTTTACGTAGAATGGGCTTTGTGGAAAGGGTACTACGTTGTTGCACCCGATTATCTAGGTTCTGTCTCTGCTTTCAATGCAGGCTATCAAGAAGGTTATGCGGTCTTGGATGGTCTACGTGCAACATTGAACTTTAACAAACTGGATAAGGATTCAGAATTGGTCATGTTTGGCTATAGCGGTGGAGCACATGCGACTGTTTGGGCTGCCAATCTGGCCAACGAATATGCAACTGAGCTTAACATCATCGGCACAGCACACGGAGGGACACCGGTAGACACTCGTGGAATTTATAACAATCTCATGGGCTCCGTCTGGTCAGGAATAGCCGGAGCAGGTTTATCCGGTTTAGCAAAAGCATATCCAGACTTCAACGAATATTTGATGTCCCTTCTGACAGAGAAGGGAAAGAAGCATTTAGATCAAGTTTCTGCTCCTAATGTTTGTTTGATGCAAATCGTATTTGGATTTCCTTATAAAGATTTTTCATCAGAAACAACACTCAAAACTATACCCCTAGATGATGAAATACCCAAAAAGTTTTTACAACGTGAATCTTTACTGAAAAATGTCAGTGCAAAAGCAGTGAATATACCCAAATTTCCAACATTTCAATATCATGCCCAATTGGACGAAATCGTTCCAAGAAACAATCATGAACAATTTATCGAACAACAATGTGAAGAAGGTGCAAAGATTCAGTATGAAGTTTTACCCTTGCAAGATCATCTTACTACAGTCATTTTGGGAGTACCTGTAGCCATTCGAGCTTTAAGTCAACTTTTTGATGGGACCCTTGATACTTCAAGATGTGGTAAATCAAGTCAACAGCCCATCATCAATCCAGATTCAGCCGAAGTTGATGAAATTATGGGATCTTTGGCAGCTGCCCGATTACGCAAATTTAATGGAAAGGATACCCCGTTAGCTAAGTTTTCATGGTGAATGCGAATATTTCAGAGGACATTTGTAATATTATCTTTTTTATTTTGGAATGAACACTTTTTAGCTTTGAGTATTGGAAGAAAGTTCCTTCTTTTTTCACGCGTAAAGACAACGACTTTAACGGATTGCAGTGGTGGAGGGAATTTTAGAAGATCCGGGGAAAGATTAAGTGCTGCTTGGCCGCTGTGTTGTGCCACTTTAGCTCTGTCTCTTTGTTTTTTCACAGCAACTCCGGGCTCGGGCGCAAAATGTTTTAATGATTGATTGTATTTTGCGCTACTTCTCCATCTCTTTCATCCCCACATCACATCGAGCAGATCACAACACTGAAAGCAATTGTGATTGCTTGATTTGCATTTACTTTTGTCAAGCTTCATTTGCACCGGAGCATGGCAGCATTTGACCTACCAGTGGGTGTAGCACTCATTCAAAACATTATATATGTACTGACATCCATCCTACCCTCCCTCCAATCCAGTTTAACGATACCTATTTATCCTTTTTGCACGAAACCCGCAACGCAAACAAAGCCGCTTTGAAAGCTCAATTGGCTGAAGTTACGGAACGTGCTAAACGATATCGATACGACGAAAATCAAGACGGAATATTTGGAACAGATACTTTGCCAAGTTTAACAATGTCTAGCAAAGCCGATCAAAAGACAACTTCTTCGCAAGGGCAAAGTGTGCCAGTGTCTGATATTGCAAGCGGCACAAGTGCATCCGATAGTGCTGTGCTCACTCAATATCCTTCATCGCTTCTTCGTTTGCTGGTCTTGTTGAGTCCGGCCATCAATGTTTCCGCTCGATTTGTTCATTTGGCAACTTGGACAGGTGGACCGGGAACAGCTTCGCACAGCTTCATGCTTGTGTTAGCATGGTGGGCTATATGTTTGTATGGCTATGAAACCATTCGCTATTGCCCTCAATTGGCTTTATTGGTCGTTCTTGGATTCACCGGGATTGCAAGAGCAGTCGGTATCACTCAAGGCAAACCTGCCAAACAAACATTACATCCATCTGCTACATTGGCATCTTCAGATACATTGAAGAAGACAATCGATAATATCACCGTCCTTGCCGACTTTGTTTCAACTTTTTATACTTCTCTCGTTCAACCGATCAGAGACTTGTTCTTCTGGCATGATTCTTCGCGGACATTTGGTTTGGCCGTTTTCTTGATTTCGTCCTGGCCAGCATGGTTGTTGCTCTTCAGCGGCACATTGGCACAAGTTTGGGATGTCTTGGGACTGAATGCAGTTACTCGATCATTCTATGTCAACACTTCGCGAGTGGTTGCATACACTAGTCCGCATGTCAGAGCAGTATTCGGTCCAATCTTGTCTTCTGCTGTTGTCAAATTTCCAGGCCTGTTTTCACGCCTAGATCCAGCATTAGCTCTACTGTCAAAAACCAATAGCTATGCCGATCGATACGTTGTGCCTCACGTACATGCTTCTTTAGCCACTTTGGCTCATCACATCCCAAACTCCCTCCAACAAGCTTCTGGTCCAAGGATTGGCGTCTTTCCAATTTTGGCACTTCGTGTTCGTCATTTGCTCTTGGTGGGTGGTACGATTGGATTGACATGGTGTTCGCCTTGGTTAGCATTGATCCGTCATGCTTTATGGCGAAGTGCTTTGGTACGTAGATCAACACGTTTGACTTGGTCTATCTTGAGCGGACAAATCTTCTTTAGCCATAGCTCTACTTCACCTTTCCATCAAGGTGGTCGTTTGACAATCGGACCTCATGGTGAGCCCATCCCTCTGACAGATGCAGCGTTGACTCAGGCAAACATTGCAAACGGCAGCATCGATGGTATCAAAAGTGAAAAGGGAGCAGAAAGCAAGACGAATTCGGATAAGGTCAGACGTCATGAAGATGTTGTTTATCAATTCACAATATTTGAAAACCAACGTTGGTGGATGGGTTTGGATTGGACAGCAGCCTTGTTACCTCAAGAGAGACCAAGTTGGGCAGATGAGAGTAACAATCCAGTTTCACCACCTGCTTCTTTCTCTCTACCCCAGACAAAGTCAACGTTGAAGCATACACCTACGTCCAAAGATGCAAATGCGTACACGAAAAGAGTTGTGCGATGGCAATGGATCGATCCCGAATGGACAGTAGCAGGCAGAGATCAAAGGCCATCTGACGCAACTTCATCGGCCGGTGCCGGAAATGGAGCAAATGCTCGTAGGGCTTCGATCGCATCTGCTGCCAGTGCAACGAGTGGCAGAACGGAAGAAGGTCAAAATGCTAATGATTTGATTTCCGATTCAACTTGGTTAGACGTTGATCCTGAAGGATGGCAATACGGTGATAATGGTTGGGATAAGATGAGTAAGAAATCCGGCCTTGGTCGTTATACACGTAGGAGGAGATGGGTTCGTAGAGCTATTTTGGTGGAATTGGTTCAAACTGATTATCATCCAACGCCAGATGAATTGGCTGGTGTGGAAATTAGTTGTGGAAAGAATCAACCTTTTTGGTCAAACGGAAGAAATGACGAAAAAGTGGAAGAATTACAACAAAAGAAGACGGGAGAAAATGTTCGTGAACGATTAGCAAAAGCAGCAGCAAATGGATCTAGTATTGGTACTGCTCAAAATACGCAAGCAACTAAATTGCCAACTTCTACGGAAAGTGATGCAGATCCAACTGCTACAACAGCTGAGAAAGAAGAGTGAACAAAATAAATGCAATATCGATCATGTAATGAAGTGTCTAATAATACAATTCCAAAAAGCTCTATGTAAGTCCTAGATCCGTTCTAGCATTCCATGGTTTTGTGTCTGCTTTTGTTCCTTTGCGGGAGTGTGCTTTTCCGATACTTTCAATCTTGCCAAAGACTCGCAAGAAGTTCCCGCTCACCAAGCCTTTCAATTCGGCCTGTGTCCATCCTCTGCTTGCTAATTCAGACAATAGGTTTGAATACTTTGATACGTCCTCCAGTCCACTGATCGGTTCTTGAAGGAATCCATCAAAGTCTGACCCAATAGCCACCCTGCTCTTGCCTGCTACCTTTGCAATATGCTCGACATGATCGGCAACCGTTTGAACAGTTTGACGTTCCGGTTCAATGGCAACAAAAGAAGGCAGTGCCGGTATTCCAATAACAGCATCTCGACCACTTTTCTCTGAAACAAGTTCCAAGATTTCATCAGGAACGTTGCGGGTATGATTGTTGATTGTGCGTGCGCCACTATGAGTGAAAACGACAGGTGCTTCTGAATGTACAATAGCTTGCTTCGTCGTATCGTCAGATGTATGAGAGACATCAACAATCATTCCTAACCTATTCATTTCGCGAATAAGCCGTTTTCCATATGCACTCAATCCACCATGCAAAGGTTTTGCTGCTTCGTTCTCACTAGAGCCTGAAGTATCGGCAAAGGCGTTGTGACAAGTGTGTGTCAAAGTGAGATATCGAGCTCCTAAATCATAGAATGTGCGAAGAGTACCTAACGAATTTCCGAGTAGATGCGCACCTTCAACACCGATAAGATGATTGATCTTTCCATTTTTGAAGTTGTGCAGTATATCTTTTGGGGATGTGGCTGATGCGATTTGATCCGAGTATTGTGCAACAAGTTGATGGGTAATATCAATTTGTTCAAGCGTATCACGAACGCTATTCGAAGGTTGCAAGAAAAGTCTGTTTCGTTCCTCTTCATCTTCATCGCCTTTTGGAGAATCTTTTGGACATGGTGCAAATGCGATACTGAAGAATCCACCTGAGCCGCCTTTTTGTAGTCTCTCAAGATCTACATGTCCGCTTAGTGGACCATCATAATCTGTTTTGAATAGATCATTATGATATCTATATCGTAATACGACTGGTAGATCCACATGAAGATCGATTAATGGTTGATGGCGTAGAACATTCTTTGCGATACGATCTGCTTGTGATTGAGAGATTTGATTGTGACCAAACAAGAACATTTGAAATGCTAGCAAGAGCGAGACTAACTTTTCAAATACAATCATCTTGTCTTAAGTGATGGTAGTAAGAATCGAGCAAGGGCCTCTTTTGTATGACGCAATTGATAATATATGCACACTATAACTATATCTCAAATTTAAACACCGGTATAACGTGATTGCATATCAATATGATAGTAATTGCGTCTATCAATAAGAGCAGCCTCTAGATACCCGAAAAGAGTGATCAACTCTTCCATGCAAGAAATACTCTATCACACTCGCCCCCGGAAATGGATTTGATTCGGGTAGTTTTCCTGTAGCCAACGCGGGCTTCCGATTAACGCGTATCGCCCGCGGGCTTATAAGTTGCAATTGGTTACTCGTCTTTTACCCGAGAATTGCCTCACCAATTGTGTGGGTTTATGGTGAGATGCTGCATGGATTCATTCAGTTGGAACTGCATCCTATGCAATTGCTTAATTCTTAGTTTAGCGTATGGTTATCCTTACATCTCTAGTCATGAGTAGCCCATCGAAGAAATAGTCGAACCTAACAATCAACATCATTCCCTGAAATGGATCATGGCTTGATATAACATTATACCAGACAAAATGAATTATAACAATCAATCAGCAGGCGATAATGGTGGAATGCGTCAATACCATGATCAAATAGGCTCGCATCCACAACAATACCCTTTTGCAAACGGAAATGAAAGCTTCAATTCATCATCATTCCACGGTATATCTCGCCCTTCTTCTGCATCTCATAATACAAAACCAGGACATATTCGTACACCACCTTCGGGGCAATACTTTACTTCTTCACCCAATTCTTCCGGTACATTAGGTGGCTATGGACCCGCATACGGTCAAAGCACCAGCAAAGGCAACAGTCCCGGATACTCGGCAACTCATCGTGGCTCTGTAGGAGGTGAGACAGACACTCTATTCGCTTATGGCCCCAGTGCAAGCGGAATTGCCAGTCCTCGATCCGGGATGCCGTTTCAGTCTAATCAACAGATGGCATATTCGAATAGCCAAGGGCATCACATACAACCCTATCCACCGGCAAATCTACGTCATACACCTCATCCTTTGGCACAATCCGACATCCCACAAAACACCAAGCAGTCAGACTCGCCTTCTTCTGATACACCTACACAATCTCAGCAACGCAATGTAGGCGTAACACCTCTACGACGAGGACAAGCTTGTCAATCCTGTAGAAGGAGAAAACTCAAATGTGACGCACAAAGGCCTGTTTGCGGAACATGTATAAAATCTAGAAAGGCGGCCGCTGTTGCCAATCATGCTTCGCCAGTTCCCGATGGAGATTGTGTATACGATGATCCTGTTCCCGTTCCTCCAGCACCCGTGCCGTCATCATCATCCTCTGGTAAACAACAAGAAAGTGCTTATTCGCCTTCGACCCTTTCAGCCAGTCCAGGTCAAGGTGGTGGTGGTGGAGGAAATACAACCTCGAGCGATTCCAACTTTGGCACGCAAAATCGTCCTTCGATAAAAAGACAGCGAACAAGCGGAAGTGCGACAGGAATGCCCGTTCGTGATAGTAGACCGTTCAGTAGAGGAGCTACTGAAGGAAGGGAAAGCAAAGAGAACAAGAATGAAACGACAGAACAAAAGGCTACACGTCTAGAAGCGAGGGTGGCAGATTTGGAAGATAAATTACGTCAAGCAAGAGCATATGGCGTTTCAGGAAGTGCAAGTCATTATTGGGATGCCAATTCAACTCCGTACAGATGGAGAAGTCGTGCCTCTTCGCGTGAGCCAGAGCCAGAGGAAGCCTTGAAACCTGCAGTGCCAATCTTGTCAATGCTTTCACCTTTATCGGGACGGGAAGAAAAGCATCGAATGCGATACTTCCAAAGACCTGCTGGTGTGAATATTGGTTCTTTGTCCACAACATCATCCATGCGAACAGGAATGGATGCCGAGTATCCCAACAAAGCATACCCATCAATGCCTCGGCGTTCTGATGCAAATGAGGGTAATAGTGATCGCAAAGACTCAGCCACAGAAGTCGATACCGATCCTATGCTGGTTGATTCTACCAAATTGGAAAGTGGAACGGGAGCAGGTGACGAATCGTTCATGCAACTTTTGTGGCCCGGATGGAGTAATGATTTGCCCAGCTCAGAAATCGTTACTACATTGTGCGAAATCTTTTTCCGTTTGCACCCATTACGCACGTTGGTGTATAGGCCAACGTTTATGTCTGGTCTTTTGCTACCGATTCATCATCCACACAGACCGCATGATTCGCTCATTCATGCAATCTTATGCGCCGCTGCTGATATTTCACCTTATCATGACAATACAACAATGGTCAACGGAATGCGCGATCGATTCGTTACAATGTTAGCCGACCCTACCCACCGACCAAATGTACAGCAATCAAATGCTCCGAACACATTAACTTTCAAAGAATTCCATCTGTCTAAAGGACGTCAAAAGATTGAACGTTCGTTAATGACAGATTTCCGGAACCCGTTGGATTGGCTGGCCGGAGGGACGATTATCGTGTATGTATTGTGGAATGAAGGCAGATTTGTTGAATCGTACTTTTTAAGTGGATTCCTTGCAAGAGCAATTGCGCCTGCCGGGCTGGACAAATTACCTTCTCGACATTTCAGCCCAGCAGGAAAAGTACGTGCAACTCCGGGTTTGTTTGGTGATGCACATGGTTTGGAGGAACATGAACGTAGAATGGTGTTGTGGCATACATTCTTGGCCGATCAATATACAAGTGGACCGCCAGGCTTTTACGAAAATATGATTCACGAACAGGCTGTCTTGACTCATTTGCCATGTTCGGTGAATGATTTCTTGGCAGGCAATGATGTGGCGCCCAATAGTCAAACTTTAAGTTCAGCAGATCTATTTACGACCGGTCATTTGGATGAATTTACCTTGCACATCAAATCTGCCATCCTTCTTCGTCGCGTTTGCACTTTGAGCTCCCGATCTCAGGGACTACGAAGCAAGCCACCAGGCGTTCCGATCATGGACAAGCAAATCGACGAATTCATCTCAACTTTTCCGCCAAAGGCTTGGTTCGAGTGCAGCTCAGATGGACTCAATGCGTATTCTAATATTTCACTGGCAATGATTTATCTTCATGAGCCCTATCTCTCTCGATCAAGTTTGTGTACCGTCAAAGAAGCTGAACCCGCACCAACATCAGCCAATGGAAGAATACTACTTGCCGTTGAAAAAGTGATGCAAATGCTCCACCAACTCGTCAATTCATCTTTGGATTTTGCATTACTACATCCACAAATGTTTTTGACTTGGAGCGTTTGTGCACGTATGATGGGGAAAGATATGATTTTATTGCAGAAGCGAATGCAACCGCAAGAAGTGCAGACCGATAGCCCAGCCAAAGGTAATGCAGAAGGAACAAAAGCGAAAACGAATGGATCGAAAAAGACGAATTCTACTAAACCACTCGTGCCGGATGAAGGTGCTGCTTTGCATAGGGTGATGGAAAATTTGGCTTTGATCGTTGGTGCACTTCGTAGGGCAGGTGTAAAGAGCGTCAAAGCGAGAAGATGCTCTGAATTGGTAAGCTCAGTTCGAAGTGGTCATTTACATGAAATGTTTTTGAGTCATTTGCTGTACCTTGACGGTGTCATTCCGGTCGAACAAGAGGATAGCTTTAATGGAGAAGGCCTGAATAATTCATCAATGCTCGCATTAACACAAAATCCGGCTTTTGATGCAATGTTACAATCCAATGCGATGCCTTCAGGTGGAATGAGTGTTCCGATGATGATGTCAATGTTATCCGATCCAGCTCAAGGTGCCAGTACAATGTTTTCTCAAAATCAACAAAACCAAATGCCTGAACCGGATAAATTTGATTTCAATGCATTCACATCAAATGGATTCAATTCTGATGGAGGAACTGATTCTACTCAAGTTGTTGCTGATTTACTCTCTGAACCTTTTTTGGTGGATGAGAATCGCTTGGAAACTGAAAACAATCCCGCAATTTCTACGCAGAATGAGCCAGGATTGGAAGTTTTTAATCTCTAGGGTGGTGGTCTGATACCTTTTTCTCTGCTGTGAATGCCCCACACGATGCTCTGCAATTCTTGCTTATTGTACAATACTGATACATGTGCTTGTATAATGTACAGAAATGGAAAAGTTTACTGTTTATGGCAAATAAGCATGATAATCTTGCTCAGTCAATTGATATGCCCAATGAAACAGCGTTTGTCGTACTACCGGTGTGATTGTTTCGTCATCCCATGTTGCGCCAGCTCGATGAATTTTAGCCACTAACGACCTCTTGAACCGTCCTGCCGGTCCACATGCTTTAAGCCATCTTCCAATCTGACGTGCATCATCGCTCGTTCGTCTACCTTGGTAGAAACGAAAATACCACTGCCACCAGCCTCTGTAGTCGGGTGCCCGAATCCAATTATTGCTTTCCCATTCTTCCAATGTCTGACCTGCTTTTACGCCGAATCGGTTCACCTCTGGATCATAGATTGTAGACGTAAGATGTTCATCTTTGTTCGTAATACCCTCAAACCAATCATCTGGAAATTCGTACATCTCTTCTTGTGGGTTAAGCTGTTGTTTCGAAATTCGCGAATAAAATGGTCGAAAAGCGGTTCCTCCAAATATTCCACCTTGGATCATTTCCTTTGGCGTTACGTTTGGCATGAAATGTCGGTTGTTGTTCTCGAAAATGATGTTTCCATTTGGCTGTCTTTTTGGAGGTGAAGGCGCATCTGCATACACTTCTGTTTGGTAATCTTCCGGTTCAGGTGGTGGACTAGGATTTCGAAGCTTTTTCAGCTTTGGCATTACGTATAGATCTTGTTTGCTATCTTCATCTTCGTCGTCTAGCTTTCTCCTTCCTCTTCTTCCTGAGTTCTCATCATCTTCATTGTAGGATATGGAGGATTGGGCTGACAATCGTGCACTCTTTCTTGAAGGTTCTATGAATGTCATTCTCTTGGCCGGATTGCTTCTTGGTCGTTTGCTACGTGTGACCCTGCCTCCTCCCTGATCCTCCTCGTCAGAGTCTTCATTCTTCCTAGTCGTCTTTGGTGTTTTTTTGACCTGTAGCTTGTTTCGTGATGGCTCAGCAGGCTGTGACGGGTGAAGAAGGTTAGAGGGATCCCATGCAATTTCTACATCATTTTTGACTCACATTCAAACCTAGACTGAGCATAAGCTCCCTATTCTTTCGAATGTTCTCTTGTCTTTCTCTTTCGTATTCATCGTCGGCCATGGTAAGATATCTAGATGGATGATAGTGATGAAGATTGTGTTACCATTGCCTCCACAAGGTTGCATGAATGTATGCGTCTTAATATTCTATAAGAATAAACGCGCTTTTGTTATCGTGTATAATCACGTGTAGACAACACAAAGCTCAAATCTTCTCAACTTAAACGCGTTGGATGGTCATCAAGAAGAAGAATGCATACATTTACTCTATACTATTAACAACTCAGTGATCGAGCAACATGTTCTGTGCAAGTGAGTAATGCTAAGAAGACATTCTCACACGTCTCCATTCTGACGCATCCTCTCTTCCTTAACAGTCTCGGGCGAGCCTCCAGTAACACCGGTGATTTCGAAAAAGAGTGGATTGGTGTATGAACAACGATTGATCCTGAAGTACATACAAGAGAACGGAAAAGATCCGATAACGGGAGATACATTGACAGAGGATGATCTAATAGAAATCAAAGCAAGTGAGTATTGATTCATGTCACCTTTCGAGAGGATGAAAACGAGACCTAAAAATACATTATCAACTAGAAGGCTGTTGATGAGCATGTTTCATACATGCGATGCTTATTCTACACTAGCTGATCGATTGCGAATCAAGAATGCGTGCTGTTAGAGCTTTGACTGACACTATCTTGCTCATTCCCATAGATCCAAAGACCGTTGCACCGAGACCACCGTCACATTCATCCATTCCGTCCCTACTTTCGACCCTACAGAATGAGATCGATGCATCCGTCTTGGAAACATTCACACTCAAGAAAGCATACGACAGTGTCAGACAAGAGCTTGCACATGCACTATATGCCAACGATAGCGCAAATCGTGTGATTGCACGATTACTATGGGAACGTGATGAAGCACGTACAGCTTTGGCAAGTTTGCGAGATTCGATGGGACAAAATGGTGCTACTGGAAGAGATGCGGAAATGACAGATGCAAACAATGCATCCACTTCCGAAATAAGAGGAATGCCAGGCTCATACATTGCCACGATTGATGAAACATCTGCAACACTTTCCTCTACAAGAAAAGCTAAAATGAAACGAAAACCAGAAGGATATACCCAAGCATCCAGCGTATCGCAATTCGCACAGCTCGAGAGCGTGCCCTCCTTACACACCACAAGATCTCCCGGAGTGACTGCATTGGATGTTTCACTAGATGGAGATCTGCTCTTGACAGGTGGGAAGGATAAGCAGGTACAGGTATACAGGAGATCGACCGGCAAGACTATAGCAACACTAAAAGGACATAGCGATGCCATCAATAAAGTACTATTTGTCAGATCTTTGGTCGGTGTAGAGTTCGGCAACATATCTGAGAACGGAGAAGTTCCTGAATGGGCGGTCAGTGCTAGTGCTGATCACAGTGTGCACGTATGGAAAGCGGATGGGAATGAAAAGAATGCATATTCACTTGCCCATTCGATTACATCGTTCAAGAAAGCGATCACAGGACTGGCCGTCCATCCTTCAGGACTGTACTTTGCAGCAGCATCAGAAGATGGCACGATTGGATTTTTCGATGTATCATCTGGCGAGCGACTTCTACAGATCGAAGCCTCGCACCAGTACACCAGCCTAGACATTCATCCTGACGGAACCCTTCTGGCTGCCGGCACTTCGTCTGGCTCCGTTGTGATTTACGATGTCAAGACGGGTCAAGAGAGTGCTTCGTTCAGCTCAGAGTCATCAACCAGTGTCTCTTCTCTAAATTTCAGTGAAAATGGCTATCTATTAGCAAGCGCGACATCTTCCATGGTAGAAATATGGGACCTACGTAAACTGTCAAAGTCCGGAACGATTGCAGTGGAAGCAGCTGATGCGAAAGGAAACCCTCTCCCAATCACCGTTCAATTTGACCCTAGTGCTCAATTTTTGGCCGTTGTCGGATCTGATGTTCGCATTTATGCTAATAAGACATGGCAGCTATTATGGTCTTCCAATGATGCTCATTCTGCACCAATTACGGACTGTAAATGGAGTTGGGATAAAGGTGCTCTGTTTACTTCAAGTTTGGACAGATCTGTTCGGTCTTTTGCTCCACAACAGAGCTGAGAGACGGACAAAGTATGTACTGCATTAATGTTCTGTAACTACTTTCTATCATCTTAAATTGTACTATTGGCTATCTCACTCGATGAAACTTTGGAAAGTAAGAATTATAATGTTTGGAAAATCCATGTATATAAGTTGAAATGCAAAACAATGTCCATGAGGTATGAAAAGCATGAGTTGAAGCAATGCCAAATGAAAGAAAGAGGCACTCTACAAGAGCAAGAAAGTGGTAAATTAAAGCATGAAAGCAAGAGCTATAAGCAAACTCTTAAAGTGCAAAGAAAGCAAGGATGGCGCCCAATCCCAATGTAGCAGAGAGTGTTAATGGCATATTTTGTGATGAGAGGATAGACGAAGCGCCAGAAGAGCCGCTGCCGGAGGAACCAAAGTTACCTGCTTTGTTTCCGCTACTGCTTCCGCTTGAGGAGCTGTTTGAAGTAGGGTTTGTATCTCCCGGAGAAGCAATACCACCACTTCCTGAGACATTACGGTTGGTTTCCACATAAGAGTCACCCAATTGCAAGCCCAAGCATTGGTAGATAGGCTCAAGTGTTTGTTTGGGAGTATGTGCTAAAGCCATAGGTAGAACGACTTCAGTTGCCAATTCGACACTTTGTTTGTACAAATCGTGTTCCAAAACAATATAACCGGTACTCAAAGTGTCAGAATTGTTCAAAATTTGTGTAAAGTTACCAACAACAGAAGCAGCGCTAACCTGACCTGCTCCGATACGCCAATCGTTTGTGTCGTATGTCATTGTATCACTTGTGCTAGTCCACATGATTGGTGTTAGACCCAAAATCTTGCAAATTGCACGAACACGATCATCGATATCACCGTAAGGAGGACGCATGGTAACAGGTGTAACACCGGTAACTTGACGAATAACCTCCATTGTCCAAGCCAATTCTAACAAAATTTGTTGATTTGTTTGTGTTGTCAAAGCAGGGTGAGACCATGTATGAACACTGAGTTGATGTCCGTTCATGTATTCATAACGCAATAAATCTTGACGAGAAAGAGCACGAGAACCAACGATGAAGAAAGTTGTTTTCAAATTTTGTGATTCAAGGTAATCGAGCAATTGAGGAGTGTAAGGAGATGGTCCATCATCGTATGACAATCCCCAGTGGTTCTTTTCCGGGCAAGCTGTGATATCAGAAGGTGCAGTGTGTCCACCACAGGTCCAATATCTGTTTGCAGCAGCATTTGCGCCGAATTGACCGTTACATGTTCCATCAGTGATGGGAATGTCTGGAACGCTTGAAAGATCGTATTTAGCAATGAATTGTTGTGATAGAGCTAGACTTGGATCAGGGCTCTTGTCCAAAGCGGGGAAACTAGAAACAACAACTGCACTTTGACTTGGCAATGGAGGAGCGTTTGAGATGGAAGGGTTTTGTGCTCCACCGGTGTAAGTTGTCTTTGGTGGCACTTCGGAAACGCTTGCATCTGTTCCACTTGTGATTGTGGCAATGACTGAACTAACAGAAGCGGGAAGAGTGCCACTGAAAGCAGAGAATGCACCTGTCGTTTGACGTCCTTGTTGACGTTTCACGGCAAAATATTGAGATGGCGTTGGGTTTGGCTTGCGTGCTTGTAATCCTTGACCGTCATTACCGGGTTGTGCTACATTTGGTAAAGCGGATGACAAAGCGACAAAAGAGGCCGCTAAGCCCAAGAAAGCATTAACTTGGACCATGATGAGGGTATGTTTGGGATTAGGATACGTGAACTGAGAGAATCTCGTAAACTAAATCTATCTTGATGGTGGAAAGAGAAGAATTGAATTGAAGCACACACGACAAGAAAAGAAAACGGGTTCAATATCATATGTTTTACAAGTGAATCTTTCTCCAGATCAACATTTTCATACTGTCATTCTGCTGCCAAGCATTTTCCGTTTCTTTTGTTCCCATTAAGACCAATCACGCAGAAATCTCCATTACGAATGAAATACATAACAGTGTACAGATGCGTGTATTGATAGGGGCGCAAACAGGAACCTAAAAATTTAATATCTGCAAGGTTAGTAAACAGTTTGATTGAGGCGTTTAACCAGTGTTTCCTACTTTTCGAATTCGGAAGTTTCCGTCTCTGGGGGGCAAAGAGACTGTTGATCACTTCTTCCAGAGTATAGGCGCGCGTCAACCCTTGATATTCAATAGTCACCAGGCCAGTGTAAAATTCAAAACCCGAAATAATCGCCTTTTTCACCGAAATGAATCTCGACTTTCATTTACCCGGAGTCCTGAGCTTTTGTGCATGATAAGCCAAATGCATGCAAATTTTCATTGCTTTTTGGGCATACAGACAGTCAATTTCATTCCCGCCTAATGTACAGCCACTCAGAATGTCAGGCGTATCAGGCGTGTACATTTTGATACGACAATCGGATCTTGGCGTCCGTTAATTGACATTTAATGCATGCACATAAGTGACCACTACTATGAATAGTCCCTGCTCAGTCAGGCCCAGCCCATACAAAAGATTTCAGTCTTACAACAGTTTCAGTAGCGGTCATCATTGGCGTACAAAAATCCCTTTAGCTTCTCGTATAGTGATCACCGCAATCCCGCCACTTAAATTGTGCTTCGAGTTATTGTTGTATTGTGCATGATTCCATTTAAGGAGGATAAAGCCCGTTCTAAGGAAGGATATGTGGTTACATAAGCATATTCAATAAAGATTTGCATCTTTGACACAGAGAAAGGAGGATCAATGATTCTACTTCTTATTTCATCCTACAACATCACAACATTCATCATCACCATTAGACTTCACAGATGCATCTCTCTCTTTTTGAGATTAATAGACTGAGTCAGGCTCGCTCCAATTTAAAATGTCAAGACATCTTTCTATCAGCCATCCTTTGGTATGCAATAAGCAGATCAACACAACCAACACTTTCTTGTTCATTAGCAACAGCCAGGAAGTGCAGCATTCCCATTACAAACGCGCCCACGCCGCGTACAACGCCTATAGAAGGTAGAACGCCCCCCGCCCGCCAAAGAGGTTGGGTTGATGTGCTGGAATGCATGTACGCCTTAAATTCAAGAAGAAATGACAGAAGTACGCGTTCCAAAACGATCTGAGCGTTGTTTGTGTGTCAAATTGGAAAAGAGACAGTAAATCCTTCCCTCTCCTTGCCATCATATCAGTCTATCCAGCAAATAGAGACCAACAGTCAAGATGTCATCCGATCGTGATCTCTTTTTGGCTTACGGAGCTTTGATGAGCGGTGCAATTTTGCCAATCTATCATGGCTCATTCGCATCTTTACGCACACCTTTGTCCACTCAAAAAGCATTGAAAAAGTCACGCAAAGGTGAAGATGATGAAGATGATGATGAAAGTGTCACCCTTCCCGAAACATTAACAGCTGAAGATGCATATTGGCTTCCAGTAATCGGTTCAGTGGTCTTGTTCAGCATGTTTTTGGTATTCAAATATTTGGATAAAGTTTGGGTTGATCGTGTATTGGGATTCTACTTTGGTTTCGTTGGTACATTTGCAGTTACAAAAGTATTCTTACTTATTGCCAGAGGAACAGGTCTTTTACGACAATTCACTGCTTCTCGTTTCCTCTTAACTCAAACCAAACCTGACGCAAAAACAAAGAAATCGCAAACTGTCGATATTCTCGCCCTTCGCGTAACAGCTCTTCATCCTCCTATCGTATTGGCTTCGTCCGGATTGGTTGTTGCATACTTGCTCACTCGTCATTGGATTGCAAGCAATGTGATCGCTCTTTCACTTTCGCTATCCTCCATCTCGATGCTTTCACTCGACTCTTTCCAAACAGGAGGAATCATGCTTATGGGTTTATTCTTGTACGACATCTTTTGGGTTTTCGGCACAAACGTGATGGTATCCGTCGCTCGTGGATTTGATGGACCAATCAAGATCGTTTGGCCAAAGAACTTGTTCGCTGGCTTGATTGACAGTAACACAAAATGGCAAATGACAATGTTGGGTTTGGGTGATATTGTGATTCCGGGAATCTTTGTTGCACTCGCTCTACGATTCGATCAACATCTGTACGTCAAAAAGCATCCTAAAAGCTTGATCACCAAGAATGATACCGGTTTCCCCAAACCTTACTTCCATGCAACTATGATTGGTTATGTTGCTGGCTTGGCTACTACAATGGGCGTTATGCATTTCACCAAAGCTGCTCAACCTGCTTTGCTTTACCTTTCACCTGCTTGCATTTTGTCGGTCGCCTTGCGTGCTTTGCAAAGAGGTGAATTACAACAAGTTTGGTCGTGGAAAGAGGAAACAGAAGATGAAGATGAAAAGAAGAAATCTGCTGCTAACAAGAAGAAAGCCATCAAAGATCAAGCTGAAGACGGAGAAGAAGAACAAGAATGGGAAGGTGTAGATGGAGAAGGTACTGTTTCGGGATCGGAAATTTCAAACAAGAAAGGATCCACTCGTCGTCGTGGAAAGAAATCTTCAGCTGAATAGATATGGGATGCTAAAAGTGATTTTTCACATCATTTTAACCCTCATTTGTACTATCTATGCACATCAACACAATACAAGAAAATGTTAAATTAGTTTCATTGATGATATACAAACGATACAAGCCTGATCGCGAAGCGAGTGTGATAATTTGTGCTGAAAACAATATGCTGAGAATACAGAAAAAGACAGAGGCTACAGAAAGAGAAAGGACAATACACATACATAGTGGCGGACAGAATTGAGGATGAAAAGAAGGGATGGAGATCGCTCAGAAGACCATCTCAATCTCCTCTTCACCCAATGCTAATGCTGACCAATTGTTCGATTTGTGTAAACTGGCACGTTCGAGGATAAACTTTCCTTCTTTGTACCTTTGACTTGCTTCGAATGCACGAAGGTAAGACCAACCAACGCTTCTTTGACAAGTTGCACAGCTAAGGTCAGCAACGGTATGTAACCCAGTCAAAAGTTGTCGGTCTTCTTTTTGACCTGAACGAATGTTCAAGATTGAAAAGAATAAGTATGCCTTTCCATCCCGACCTGAGAATGCTTTTGAGATTAGTTCATCTTGCAAGGCTAATGTTGTACCGCAACTTGCACAAAGGTAAGAAGGACTTTCTTCAAAAGAAGTCAAGATTTCCGTTCCACATGAAGGCGTTGCAGGAAGAGCGGAACGATCATCAATTGCTCTACGTTTGCCCAAAGCTTTTGTACTTCTTTGATACAGCAGGTCTTCTTCTTGGACTGATTTGCTGTACTTTTGATCTAATTCATTATCCAGATCAAACAATGCTCTTCGAGCTAGGTTTAGTCCTTTTTGATATGCTTCAAGCTTTTGATTCGTATCTTCGTCTACATGTGTTGTTGGAGTTGCCTTTTCTTCTTTGCTTCCTTGCATACATGCTGCTGCTGCTCCTAATGGTGAATTAGGCATGGCCAGTTGACTGTCCCTTCTGGCGAAAGGTGATCCATACCAAGAAGGATTTGTGAAAGCGCTTGCATTTCCTTCATCTTCATCTTCTTCCAAGATCAAGCTTTCTTCGTCATCATCTTCATTGGACCCTTGATTGATTTCAGCAGCAGGTTGTAATTTGATTGGATGCTGCTTTTGGTGTTGTTGTTGAGTAGGCGGCGGTGAAAATCTTTGTTGAATGCTAAATGAGAATTGACTTTCTGATTCACTTGTTGATTGTGAAGAAGTTGATAAAACTGAAGTTGGTGAATTTGCCATTTGAATTGGCATACTTGGCCAAGAAGGAGAAGGAGAGGTCATCTTTTTTGTTTTGTGTCACAATGCCAAAGAGTTGAATGTCATGTTCGTCATCAAGACAGAAAGCTTAGTAGCTCCTTCTTCCCTTGGAAATGTTTATTTGTGACAACAATGATGATTGTGTGTGTGTGTGATCAAAACAGGAAAGTGGGTGCCGAGCCCATTCATAAGAAGTGTACTAATTTCCGGTTCAATTCGGATCAACAAAAAGGGGAACGCCCTTTATCCGTGCGGCCAACAGTTGTGTGCACTTCTATGGTCAGATCACTTCACCAAAATATTGATTTCATTATCTCCCTTTTAAAAGTTATTACCTCACCTATCGATCAAAAGACGTGCGTGCGTGGGGTGCGAGTGCATACGGATAAGTCTTGAAGCACTAAAGCACATACACATGCACAGCAAAGAGCCACAAACTCTTATTTTTGCATACGCTTGCATCCTTTTGCATGTTTTAGTGCCAAATTCAACGTTTTACATGGCAAGCATGTGACATCCTCCGACATGCTCGTACGAGCGTGGCAGCTAGCACATGTTGACTGTATAAAATGTGAGCCACGGACTATCAGATAAGGAACGACGATGTTTAAAGTGTCATGATACCGAAGAGGAAGCCATCGTCATTGTCATACTTCAGAAAGGGGCATTCCATCATGACCTGCCTGAATTCAAATCAGTAGAATATGAAGATCACGTGGAAGAATACATTCAATAGTCAATAGAGAATGAGCATTCCCCTTGTTGGATGATGACCCTATTGGTGCAGGTGTATTTTAATGCATTACGATTTTCTCAGCTGATTTTTAATAAACATTTCACTATTGGATCGCATGTTCGGCTCCTTTTCTGGTTAGTCGGCACAACCCTACTAGCTTAAACGCGCTAAATCCCTTTAACCCCAGGGTTGCTTGCCAATCACCGGCCTTGAACAAAACACACAGCTAAAGTACATCACTCTTGTATTTCATCAAATTTAACTTTAATCACGACACTTTTCAAGAAAACAAAAAGCTTCGGTCTTCATTCTCGCGGATTCTTCTTTGTTGACCATCATATCACCTCAAACACTGATCACAATCATGGCTTGCCCAGTCAATCATCCTGCTTTTCATGCTTTGATCTTCTTATTAGGCATCATCGTTGTTCTTTCAAGGTATGCTCGTGCTGAACCAATCTCCAATGCAGCGCCTCAATTGGTCTCTTTTGCAGGTCCAGCTCTTTCAGAAGCTATGCAACATTTCGTTCAAGATCCTTTACCCGTAGCCGCTTCATATGCCCAAAGGCTGCTATGACGACGAGTCGTGATCGTTCGCAAGTCAACACACAAGCACCTTGCCATGATGTATTCTACCTGTTCAAATCATTCAATTTTTGCTTCAACAATTACACAATTATGATACAAAGGTGAGCACGCAAGCTTCTTTTCGAAGACAAAAACTTCTAGCTGACACTTCTCAAAAGCTCTTCACCTTCTCCAGAAAATTTGTACCAACAAAAGCTTCATTAATCTGAATACCCTTGGTTTGCCACATCGTACACCCAATCAGACAACCTTGAGCACAATCTCACCATAAGGCACATCTTGCTTTGCCGATAATTTACGTGCGGTCACCAACGACAAAACCTGATAAAAAGCACGAGCAGCAATGGCAGGCTAAAGATGAGGAAAAGAAGAAATCTGTCAGTATGCCACTTGGACTACAGCTCACACCTTGCATACGCACTTGGGCATCAGATACAGGCGCCAAATCGCTAAACATCAACATATCGTCTTCCTTTAATCCTGCTCGGATTGCAGAGACGTAATCGAGAAATTGCACATTCTCTTGTTCTGCCATTGCTTGACTGCTCAGTTGCTCTTGTGCCTCACCTTCCTCGCCACCCAATTGAAAACCTTCTGCTGCTGCAATTCCGGCATCTCCAGCATTAAGAGTAGTGCGACGATGGTCTGGTGTACCATGACTGAGATCACTACGACGACTGATTCTACGAATGCCACTTGGAGTTTCGATATCAAATGAACGAGTATTTATCCCTAATGTAGTTTCGCCGGCTAATGTTGTATCATCGATACCTGGTAAGATTGTTGAACGACGTGCCCATGGCATTTCAATTGGTTGACTATCCATTCCAGCTCGACCAATTTCAACATCCCAGTCATTGGCATTATTATCCAATGTTTGGTCTGGGAATCCACTTTGATCACCATCAAAGAAGGGCATCTCTCCATTGTCAGCCTGGAAAGGAACTTGTTCGCCTTGACCAAAGTGATCGTTTAAATTCCCATCCAACCCTTCTTGGTACTCGGTAGGAGATGCTAAGCTTCCAAGTTGAGCTAAACGTGCATCCATGCATGTAGTCCAAAGCTGAGTCAAAACGTTTGAGCCACTGAAAACAATACCAGGACCAAAAATGTTTGTTCGTGCAAGTTGTTGTGCTTCTTTGATCAGTTGACGTTTACGTTCTTTTGCACGTAGAATTGCCATTTTCTCCGCATAATTTTCTCCAATATTTTCGATTCGAGCAAAACTTAATTCTAACGAACGATCAGCAACGGCAAGACGAGGTCTTTTGGCCGGACGTTCATCTTCGTTGTGTTGAGGAGCATTTTGGTCCTGTGCCTGAGGGAAGCCATCTTCCATAGGAATGTCAAATCTTTTTCAGAATAATGTCAGTAGACATTCAATACTACCTTCGAGCTTTACTCACCCAGTGTCGTCTCCAAGAGCATTGAGATCGAATCCACCTGCACCAGTGGTGGTCATATCTAAGTCCTGGCCTAAATCCAATTGAATGCCATCTTGAAGAGCTTGAGGTAAGTCCAGATCATCCAATCCCAGCATACCGAGATCGGTTTGATGACCCAAAGGAGTAATTTCACCAGGACGCATGATCGTGTTTGGTTCTGCTGTATATGGCTGATGTTGAGGGGTAAAGATGCCCAGACCATGGTCAAAACTACCTTCACGAGCGCGTCCCAAAGATTGTTCATAGAGACTACTTCCAAACATGCTCAAACTATCACTAATCGTGTTTGAAAAATCACCAATTTGTGAAGAGATTTGATCCTCCGTCAATTCGAGCCAATCAACACTGATGGAAAAACCGTGACGATGCAATTCTGAAAGGCAGGGCGCAGTCACGGTTTCGTGTGTATGTTTTCCACGATTAGGCAAATCGATTGCGCCTGTATCTTGACCCACAACAGCGATTCCTCCGATCGTCTGAACAACACCATGAGGTGACTGTAAGATAGCTTTGCGAATTGCATTATATGCGCCTTGAACGTCATGAGCCCAGAAATCAGTCTACGGAAAGGATTTTTCGAGAGGACCACTTAAGCAATCGCGAATGTATGCGCAGTTGATGGCATCTACTTACTTGTTTGTTGTACACACGAACTACGCCGTACATCAGAATGCCTGATGTGCGCAATGCCAATGGCTGTGCAGGTCGAGCGACCTCATTGCTGATGAGAGAGAGAGCGCATGAATAGACTTGGTTGTATTGTGTTCTAACTTCAACAAACCTTCAACTTACCATGTCTTGCGCACGTCAAAAGAGACAATTTCGCGTTTTGAGATCTTTTTGAAAGCAGTTGCGGTTGTATTGCTCATCGTACTGGCAAGCCTGTGAATTTGACACGGATGCATGCTGAGCAACAGTGATGAGAGAATGTTTGAAAATACGAAAACTCACCATGCAAGGTGCAAGCCAGCAGCCTGTTTGCTCAAGAGGTAATCTTGATTGTAGAACATCTTGATGTGGATGAGTGAGCTGATGATGGAAGATGGGATGGAGACGGAGACAGATGTGTGAACGAGGAATACGTACAATCTTTCATCGACTTACACGGTTTCATCATTTCACGCGACGTGAATTGAGGTAGAATGCCTCTCCGTCTCATCAATCGCCGCTCTTCAGATCTTGTAGGATACAATTGTATGTTGACTGAATTGCTATTCATTCTCCGCGAAATAGAATACAATTGACAGATGGATTAGGACTTTGATCGATTCACGGTACACGGTCGTCACTCGTGTTTGGCGTCAATTCGGTTGATTAATTTGACGCTTAATCGGGCGGCGTTCTGCGCGTGTGTGTGTGCACCCACATCCTTAACGCAGCGACGCATAATTTTGACAAAAAATCGCCGGCGCACGGACGAAAATGTCAATTGAAGAATAAATGCATTAAATATAAACTTCCTCCTCCTCTTTGAGTTCCACAACCACACTGGCCGGAAAGGTGGGGCGATGGATTGCAAGGTACAAGTATGGGCAGTAGACATATCAGAATTCAAATTATGGAAAAATGACAATATCAAAGATGATGGTTTAATCGATTCATTCTTGCCTACCAAAGAAGAACAAGATAAAGTCAGGAGATATGTGCGAGAAATTGATCAAATTCGATCTTTGACAGGCAAGATTTTGGCACATTATGCAGTCTGTTCTACATTCGGAGATACTATTTGGGGCGATATTCGATTTCAAGTAGGTCAGTCAGGTCGACCTTACCTTGCAAAACCACAACACGCTTTCGACTACAATATCACGCATGATGGAGATTGGGTAGCAATCGCGTTTGCAAGACGGCCTTCCCTTCAACAATCTCCACCTTTTTTCACTTCGATCGGAATTGATGTGATGGAAGTCCACCTGCCTTCATTCGAACAGGATGCTGAATCTTTTGTTGAAACAATGGAAATTACGCTGACCGAATCTGAACGGAAATGGATTCTCGATACTCAACCTGAAGATAGCATTGCTTTGGTAAATCATCAGGGTGTCTCTGGGATTGAATACCAAAATGCACAGGAATCGGAACGATTGCGACGGCTATACACACTTTGGACGTACAAGGAAGCATTCACGAAAGCGCATGGAGTTGGACTTTCATTTGATTTCTCTCGTCTTGAACTTGCCATGTGGAATAGACACACACCTCAATCTTCAATACTGTCAATACAACCTGCACAAAGCAAAGGCAATCGTGATGTAAATGCAAGCGACATTTCAGATACCCAAAACTGCCACTTTGACGAAATCCACTTACCGCCAGGGGAGTTTCATCGAAGCGTCTATCTAGGAAAGGAGACCATCAAAGGTGGAGGGACAGGTTCAGGTTCAATTCTGGTGATTTGCTCACGCAAAGATGAATTACAGGTGTCACAGGTACCGCATTCAGGAATGACTGCTAGCCAAGCTGAGAAAGAAGGTCTTGTAAAAATGTGGACATTAGAGGAACTGATGGTAAAGTCAAAAGAATGTATGAATGGAACCACAAAGGCAGGATGATCAACATCGAACATGGTTCTTCCAAGAAAGCTGAAATGTATTATAGGCCCAAGAATATATAATAGTAGAGTTTTGCTATTGGTGACTATTGACCTCACTTCTGCTCTCCCTTGCCCTTTGTAAAAGATGTGCACATAAGTCAAATCCGATTGCTTCGTCTGCCAATCCAGTCTCACTGGTTGATTGCGGTAAAGACCTTGGCGGAGACACCAATGAGTCTTGTACTCCCATCACGCAAGTTGCAGCTCTGTTTGGATTTTTGGGGATCCGACGAGGTACTGGTACTTCTCCGGTATAGTTTTGATTCTCTTCTGCTTCACTGAGCTGCAGCAAAGAAGGTTTCTTGGGGTGTTTGCGTCTTGGAATGTTGCTAGGGCGAAGGACAGGACTGTATGAAGAATCTGATGGGATGAGCTTCCCTTCACTTTTTGGCATATCGAAAGACTCTGTTGAAAAGGCCGAACGAAGTTGGGATCCATTTTCGAATCTCTGGTATTGATCAACTTTTCCTCTCCAAGCAGTTCGGATTTCAACGGATTCGGAATCGTTCTCCAGAACACTAGTTGCATCCATGGTGGAGTCCAGGTATGTGCTTCCATAGTCATCTTCATTGGCCTCCGAGGTATTGTGATGCTCTTGCTTCTTTTCGGCACCACTTGCTTGTAAATACCTTTGCAAATCAGTTTTCGCTGGCGCTTCCTCTCTGATATGAAGGAAATCTGATACCCTGACCCTGTGATACGCTGGTTGGATGTCTGTATCAAATGATTCTTGGTGGTATTGCTTCTGTTGAGCAAGTAGTGCTTGCAAAGCTGCTTCTCGATGACTTCCGCTTCTGGCGTGTTCTCTCCAAGCACGTAAGCGTGACTGTCGATTTCGTTCACCCTGATCCGTGAGCATCGCTTTCAATTTCGTCGAGAGCTCATCTCCTGTTTCGATCCATAATCCTTCTGGTCTACTGCCCCAATCTTCAATTGTGGAATCATTCGATCGGACAGATCCAAGTGCTTGTAAGCTCAAATCTCGGGTACGACGGGAAGGAGTAGTGAAGAATGCGTCCGATCCATTTGTTTGGATTAATGATCTGTCCATCAAATCAGACGAAGCTGCACTTCGATCACCATCTTGAACGAAAGCGGGAGTTGATGCACTGCGTGCACTCATCGTTCTACCCTCAAGACTGGTGTGACAAGTGGCGAATGTTTGAGATTCGCTGATCATGCTTGCTTCTCCTGGTGTGTAGTATAGTGAGTTACCCTCTGAGAACGAAGCAGTTATCCTCTCTTCTTCTTCCTGTCTTCCTGTTCGTCCATCTTCTTCATCTTGCAATAAATACTCTTCTAACACATCTTCGATCGGCTCATGATACTCGGTATACCGCCCAGAGCTTCGTGAACCGAACGTGCTGCGGCGCAATTGAGGACCGTATAAGCTTGACTTTTGTTGTTGGCGCTCGTCGAATGAAGAATTTGGGTGTATCGTATCATTCAGAGGAGAATGTGTAGATTGAAGAATGGGCATGCGTGCCTGAAGATCAAGGTTGAACAAGATTCGTTCTGCATCGTGTCCCGTAGATTCAACGAGTGTACCATTCGAAGAAACGGCTGGGCTCATTGATATAAAGTTGCCTGATGATGTGATTGCCTTGCCAAGAGCCGATCCAGGAGCAGCTGAAATGGAAAAGGGATGAGAGATTTTACGAGGACTTTCTGGCAATCGTTGTTGCCAAGCTTCTTCTAGTCTTGGGCTGCTCGTTTTGCCGAATCTCTTGAAGTGTGTTTGAGTCGTCTGATGTGTAGCATGGTTGGCTTGCACAGCAGTCACGTTTCTTGATGAGAACAGAGTTGACCACCGTTTGGGATCCAATACGTTACGTGCTTTGATGGTGGATAAAGGCACAGAAGGATCTGTCCTGCCGCGTTGGTGCAGTTTGATTTTGGTGAAATGTGGTTCTTGATTTCGTTTTCCGTCATCCTTTGCGAGAGAATGAGGATAAAAGTTGGTCAATTTAGGTGATTGAGGTGCTGAAATCGGATTAAAGACATTTCTTGTTTGATGTGCAGCATAAAATGGATCATCAGCAGAATTCTTTTTCTTTTCGATTAGCGTTGGTTCTGAAATATCATTTGTTGTGATCGCAGAACGAACATGACGAAGATTGCGTTTTGGTGATGATTTGACGGTATCGCAAGCATCAAAGGAACGCATACCGCCAGATGTACGGTAAGATCCACTTTGCCTTGCCATTGCGCGATCGATGAGAGAAGGTGATTGAGGGTAAGCCGGAAAGAGTAAAGTAGGTGTTCTTAAGTCAGAGTCAGCCTCAGCTCTTTCTTCTTTACGTTGAAAGGATGCTTTGGTCATATTTAAAGGAGGCAGAGATTCGTTTGCTTTCCTTCTCATTTTTGCAGGTTTCCAATGTATGCGTTTGAGGGTAGTTTGTGATTGTTGAAGGATTCTACTAGAAAGTGCGTTCAAGAAAATGTGGTAGTGATGGCGTGATAAAGGAAGAGATATAGCATCGTTGAACACTCCTTTCGTAGATTCAATTATCGGACCCGGATCCTTCTCATACGGGCCAGCTTTGTGATGACGAATGAACGGCGATTGCTTCGAAGATCGACAAGGGACCATCCAGCGGCTCGTGGCTTTGAAGGTTGTCACGAAAACCAATTTATATCATCTTTGTATTGCATAATCTAGCCAAACGGCTTCCAACATTCTGCATCGGTCAAAACAGATTTTATGCGAGAACAACCCTAAATAAAATTCCCCGAAATTTGCCTATGTGGAACGGAACAGAGTGATGGGCTGTGTAATTGGGTATGGAAGCGAAGACGGCCAAAAATAAACTTTTACTGGGCATTGATTGATGTATGTCTTGACATATTCAACCACATTCATGCGCCTCTCTCTCTCTGCTGTTCCGACGGCAATCTCCCCATGCGGTCCCTTTTGATTGATTGATTGTCACCGTGCATGAACGCCCAATTTCCAATCACCGACGGACGGGGAGGCTACTGTACAAAATTCTATTGAATGGATTTACTGTACATGTTTGTTTTCATTTCCATGATGTGCCAATCTTTTGTAATAGATCAAAAGCAAGCGAACGTGGATCTGACAAAGGAGGCACAAAGGCCTGTTCCGCTTCAACAGAGGAAGGTGCCGCTCCTCCTTCTTCTCCTTGTTGCATACCCACACTGGATAATGCAAATCCATCGGGTAAACCTTGTATTGGTTCATATAACCGCGCACAGCCACAAGTTGCTTTCGTCATCAATGTACTCCTTCCGCCTTGACGTGGAAGAACAAAGAAGACGAATTGACAAAGGGATGGATACAGATGGTATAAAAGTGCTTGCTCTGAATGAAGCATGGAAGAATTCTGAGATACGTCATCCAAATAAGACTGTAATGCACCACCGTCGTCTCTCCTCTCTTGCAGTGCTACCTGCAACGATCCCGGCCAAAGTTGTATCTTGGACAACTTCATCAGAATATAATTAATCTCTTCATCCCGTATTCTTGAAAGAGGTGCAGACCCATACAGCCGAGTGTCTTCAATATACCTTTCCAAAGTCGATGAGAACCGTTCCACGAGAAAAGGTAAAGAGATCGCAGCAGTTCGACGGAATTGTCTATGACTTGATCCGCTTGCCTTCTTCGAACAAAGCAAAACCAACAAATCCAAACACCAATAAGCAAATGCTTCTCTTGGCACCTTTAATCCGGCCACCAAGCCTGCTACTTTGCCCGATTTGTCATCCTCCTCTTCTACGCTGGTAGAATGACGTCTTCCTCGATTAGAAAGAGTAGGTGATGCAGGCGCACGAATTTGTGAACGATTGTCGACACCTTCCATCTTTGAAGTATCTTGAATTGCTTTGACGAGTGTTTCAATGCAACCTTGTGGTACGTATTCATTTCCCAATTTCGGCCATACATTCCGTTCTATAGTACTCAAGAGAATCAAATCAAACACTTCTTCTGCATCTTGCTCTTCTACACTCATTTCCAATATAGGCGAACAATCAGCGGTCAGAGCAGCAGCCAAAGCAGAAACCATACTTGCCCAGATGTCTTGCTTCAGGCTCTCTTCAACTTCAACTTCATCCAAATTTGCACATGTTGATCTCACCAACTTGCACAATGCAATCAGACTACCTTTCCATAATGGCGTCGCCTTTTCTGCAGATGAAGCTTGCTTTTTGGGACAGTCATAACGAAGCTTCAAAGGGATTGCCAAGGCGAGGTAGATCTGTTGTAGAGCGCTCGAGCGATATACCTCCTTATCTTTTGACCACTGGTCGAACAAAGTGACAATATGATCGGTAGCATACCTGTTCAAAGCAAGATAAGTCGCACCTCCTGCATTGCTTGGCACGAAAGCCAAAGAAGAATATTCTGCCAAATCCATCAAAACACGCGAAACGATCACAGGTGATAATTGCAAGCTGGCAATTCGTGTAGTGATACTGGCTTGCAAGGCAGTCAAACGTTCACTGTCCGAAATACGTTCCTTCCCCTTTGCGTACATTAACGCTGTTTTGAGACAAGATAACATCACGTTGACTTCATCAGAGCTTAGTTCGGTCATCAAGGCAGCGTACAATGGTGTCACTGTTTCCACATATGCCAGCAGATTGGCTTGAGTGTACGTTGCAGGGATGCTTTGAATATTATTACCGATCTCGCACCAAACGCTCCAAGCAGAACGCATTGCTGCTTTTATGGAATCTTGTTGAGACGAAGGTACACTGTGGATCTGCAGGATATGATGAAGAGCTTGAATGGAAGCTTGTGAGACAGAGCTTGGCCCTGCTAGGAAACCTTGCTTGATGTTGACGAGAAGCTGTTGCCAAACCTCTGTAGCAGTGATCAGCTTTTCGACAAATACTTGACGGATTATCCTTCCTGTATTGGTAAAGGCCAGAACGCGGCTTTCATCCCATTCTTTCTTCAACCCACCATCTTTCGTGCTTTGAGAGTTGGTGTGCAGACTGTCAAGTAACGTCAAAAGGATTTCACCCATCACGTTGACCTTCCATACCTCCTCCGATAATACATTGCCATACTGATCCAAGATATTGAACAGAATTGAAATCGCACCATTTCGTACTTGAAGTCGTCTATCCTCCGTCAATGTACGCACATTGGACAAGATATGAATCCACATATCTTTCATATCTGTACTCTTCTCCTCTCCTTCGCCTTTTCCTGCACGGGAGCTGACTTCTGCTGTGATTCCCCAAAGGGTACCTCCTGCTGTAAGGGAAATATTCACATCTTCGTCCTGTTCACTAAATCGTGTCAATGTCTCAACGCATACCTTCAGCTGATTTTGATCAAGTCTTGATAACAAATCCGAGCAGACGATTTGCATGGCATTGAATGCAACTTTGATGAGCGGAATATTGCTGCGATCTTCTTCGGATTGGATTGGTTTACAGGTGGCAGCAAAAACAGAAAACAGCGTCTCCCATCCGGTTTGTAAGCTATGCCCGTATGTTTGCAGAACGGTCAAGAAAGTTTCGATACCATTCTTGCGAACGTCAATGTCTACAGGTGATTTTCGTCTCCCATCCAAAATACTTTGCTTTGCTAGAACTTCGATCGATTGATTTTGTACCTGCACCACTACTTCTTTCGAAGGCTCGTTCAAAGCAGAAAGAATGAAATTGTCCAGTGCAGTGGCAGCTTGCATACGAAGGCTTGGACGTAAGGCATACTTGGATGCCAATGTGAGCATGTGCTGCGTGACCAAATCCCATGCTCGCTTTAATTCTGGCGAGTCTGCCAATCTTCGTACGTTCAACATAGACACCGTTGCCAGAGAAGAAAGCGGAGAACTTCGATTCAGAACAGATGCCGGTGCTTGTCTTTCACCATGTTCTGCTAAGCCTACGTGATCCGCATCAAGCTCACACAAAGCTTCCATGAACGGGAGGAGCGCAGAATCGCCGAGGGAAGTCGTATTTTCAAATACCTTGCCGACATCGTTTAGCAATGTAGCATTGTCAATCGCCTGTAACGCTACCGGTCTTCCAGTCGTTGAGTCAATTCCAGCAGCGGATGAAAACCCTGCCGGAATGGTGGATAGAGCAGAAATGGACGCCATACTTGGTTTTGGCTTGTATGCATCAACATTTGATATCGACGATGTATTCGTTTCTCCAGTAGCACCTGCTTCAGAGCTCTTTCTCCTGTTGATACTCCTTCGCAAGATGTATTCAGCATCACAAAGTGTTTCCAAAACATCCCGCCAATGAGTTCCTAAACTTCCTGAGAGGTAGTATGCGATTTGCGTAACAGCTTTTAAGCATGCTGCATTTCGTTCGCTCAGATGAGCGTCAACTTCTTCATTCCCTGATGCACGACTACGCATTGATAACAATCGTACCATCACTGTTTTTGGAATAGCAAATCGGGTCAATGAAGCAATCAAAGCATCCCGAGGTGAGACTAGACCCAGAGCTCCTGTCGTGTTGGTGAAATTTCTTAATGCGATCAAAACTTCAGCAAAGAGAAAGTCGTCACACTTGGCGGAAAGGAAGAACGTGAAGCTATCCAATAGAGGAGCCCAACATTGCTGTACCATATCGCGCACTACTGCAACCTCTTTGTGGTCTTGTTCTGGTAGCGAGGAGAAATCGAGAGAAGGAGGTGCTCGAGGTGCAGAGCGTGGTCGAGTGTTGACGAATCGAGAATAGACTGGTAACGCAAATGCTGCTAATGATTGTGCTACATGTACCAATGCTTGCAGAGCCAAAAGGTAGATGTAAGTTGAGGGTACTTGCGGAGCATCTGATTTGTCCAGTTGATCGATCAACTGTACACTCGGTACACTTGTTTGACTTAATCCAACAGCGGTCATTGCTGATACATCTGTGCTGCTCTTCAATCCAATTGCAACACTAGCCACTTCTGCAGCAGTGTTATAGATACCTGAAGAGCTTCGTCTGCCTTCTCCTTTAGCGCCGTCTTTGTGTCCCTTTGATGCTGATTCGTCCATTTGAAGAGAAGCATCTGCGATTCCGATCAAATTTGGTCTCTCTGTTGCTAGATTATGCAATGTATCGACTAATTGAGTGAATATAGCAGTAGAATTGGGCTTGCTATCGAACCATTTCCACAAGTTCCGCATCAGAACACCATCAGAGCATAGACTTCTAGTCGCTTCGATTGCCAAGACACGCTGCCACGACGGTATATGCTCTTGAGCTGAAGGGATAGCCTCGGATGATGAAGAAACTCGTCTGTTTGAATCGGAAGGATTTGAAATGAACCGTAGTAGGATGCTCATCAAGATTTCTACTTCAACGACCAGTTCTGCGCTGAATTGGCGTAGCAAGACGAACAGTAATCGTATAAGTCGTAGCGTTGTTGGAAATGAAGGCTGTTCATTGAACGCCTTGATAAGCAATGGGCACGTTGATTGTCGTAGACAGAGTAGAAGTTCTGGATGGGTATCTGGACGGAATAGATGTGCATGATTGGTCAGGACTGATTCAATCAACTCCAACGTAAATGTTCGTGGTAGTGATTGTAGACCCAAGAAGGTGCTTTGATCATTATTTGCAAGTGCATTCAGATCTGAGATGATCAAATATGCATCCCGGGAGCACGGGAACAATGTGACAGATTCGGAAGTGCCGGGTAGGGGTACAGTCATTGTCGCCAATGGTGCAGAAGCTGCCGCATCTTCTCCTCCAGATTTGATTGCATTCAGAATTTGATCTTCATCTTTCACTTTTTCAAATACCGTCATTACCGCTTGACGTAAAGTGGCAGATGCTGTTGAGCTTACTACTCCGATTCTACTTTCTTGCAGATTGAAGCATAATCGTAAGGTTTGAGCCAAGACGTCATAATGTATTGACTCATATCCACTCAATAAGCTTGATACGGCTTGTAAGACCTTCAAATGTACCTCAACATCGTTGCGAGATTCTGTAACGTGTCCAAGCAAATTCACCAATTCTGGACAATCTTCATCTCGCACGATTCGTAGGCCAATGACCCTCTGCAGCAAGCCAACTGCAATTCCTACTACTTTTGGAGTTGATGTCTTTCCTTGACATGCAAGTATGATAGGTTGTAAGAGTATATTATCCTTTAATTGAATTGCCTCTTCACCTTTAGCTGCCAATAAAACGTCACCTTTTGTTCGTAAAGATGTTAAAGCTGCGTCACTTGCTATTCGAACGTCTGGACTTTTCCTCTTTGATTCTGAGGATAATGCTGTCAATTCGGACAGCAATAGCTGTGACATGATGAATTGTGGAATCCTCTCTATGATGGTGAATGTTAAAGGAAGTGTATATGATAAATGGGTCCAATTTTGTTTAATCCTCGCACGGCCTCCGCGAAAGTACGCCTTAAATTTAGCACCAAGCCACACCAATCAAAATCTGCAATAGAAACGTGTCAATGGGATGGACAAATTCTATGGCAATCACACTAAATCAGCATTTTACTTGATTGACTGAGAATGTCACTGTTCAATTTACATTAAGACCATCTACTCATCATTGCCATTCAATTCATATCCCGATTACCATGCCTGAACGCCCATTTACACGTGCCACGCTCTTGGCCATACGCCAAAAGAATGATAGACGCGTTGTGATTGAATAAGAAGATGCATCCATTAATCGCGTTTAGACTTTCTTCTTCCTTCATCATACAACAACAAACATGCCACCAAGGGAAGATCGTATCATAATCCTAACAACGGGTGCACGTTGGACAAGAGCTGTTCATGGAATATATGAGTTATTTCAACGTCCAACAATTCAAATACCAACTCGTGTAGGAAGAAGGAATAACACTTCCACATCCTCAACAATCGATTCCAGCGAATACATCGTTGGAGCAGAATTGGATGAATTAATCGCACGACATGAGCGAATTGATGTAGTTTATCCAATCAGAGGTGGAAAAGTGAAAGATTGGGATGCTCTTTTGGCCATTTGGCGACACATCCTTCTCAATCAATTACACCTTCGAATTTCGCAAAATGATTGCCCTCTGCTTGTCTCTTTACCGCCAAACCTTTCGCGAGATGATCAAGCATATGCTACCAGACTCTTGTTCGAAAATTTCAACCTTCCAAGCTTGAGTATTGCAGAAGAACCTATTTTGAGTTCTTATGCTGCCGGTGCTCTAACTTCTACTGTTGTCGACTTTGGTTGGGAAAATTGCACAGTTTCACCAGTGATGGAAAACGTTGGTGTAATTCATACTGCCGTTCAACGTTCAAGCGTTGGAATACGGCATATCGCTCTTTATCTTGCCCATCTTTTGAGCAGAGATGAAAGTGTAGTACAAGCTTTGATCAAACTTGATGCAACCCGTTCAGCAAGAAGTACCGCTAATGTGGATCAAGAAAGTGCAGGCGATCTACTTGCAATCAGATTGTTTGAATTGGCTGTTGAATTGATCAAAGAAGGAAAAGTACGAGCTGCAGGTCAAGGAGGTGAAGGAGAAGGTGCTCATGCACGTGGGCGACATCGTGAGGATGAGGCAGAATTTGATGTTGCAGCTGCATTAGTAGCAGGACGTGAAAAAGCAGCAATTGAAGAACAGGAAAGGAAAAACAAAGCTGCTTTAGAAGCTGCAAATAAGGCAAGCGAAGAGACGGGCGTGGCCGTTCCTGCAGAAGCAGAAGCATTGACAGCCGCAGACGGAACATCGGCTGATGCACAAGCAGGAGCGACTGACGAGGAAGGATCAGAAACGATCGTCTTCCAAGGTCTACGTGTTCGTGTATCTCCTGGTCCATTACTGCAAGCATCAGAAGTTCTTTGGGACCCAAGCGTATTGTTGAACATGCGAGGAAGTTTGGCTAAATCTTCAGCCAGATCGATGGGACAGTATGACTTCGGCATCAATGGTTCTGTTCATGAAGATTTCACAGTCATGCGTTCGCTAACGGAGACTATCTCTGCTGCAATCAACAGTGTTGTGGACGTAGACCGTCGTCCGCAATTATGGGAAACACTTTTACCTACCGGAGCACCGGCAAAATTGATTGCAAACATCAACACTGCTATCGTTAAAGCATCACATGCATATTTGGCCAGTAATGCTGATAATGCACCTGGAACGACAGCTTTGGCAGGCTTTGGTGGTGGTGGAAGTACAGGATTGAATTCTGCTTTGGCTTCTGCTGGTCCTACTTCGCGTGAAAGTCCGGGTATGGGAGGTGATATTGAAGGTGGTGCACAACCAACAACGGCAAGATGCATCAAAACGCCAGACTATTTTGCTGAATTCAAAGATCGAACAGATTTAGCACCATTTTTGGGAGCGACAATATATGCTAAATTAGCATTCACCGATCCTTATGGACGCTTGGTCACATCTAAAGCTGTTTACAACGAGAAAGGTCCTTCGGCATCCTTCCTTATCTCTGCTCCGTCATAGAAGATGTATGTATTTATTGCAATGAAAAGAAATGTCCTTGTATACAATAAATATTTCAATGTATGCGAACGAATGACACAACCCAATCGATGATCCATTCTATCCATCCTCCACGATAGTCTGCATCACGAGAAGCGGTTGTCAAAGGTGCATATCGTAGGGATCCAGTGGGCAATTCTACTATCGACAAACTTTGTTGTTCTTCGTCATCCCTGGCCAGCCTGTCCAAAGCTCCATTTGCATAGGCTGGTGATGATCCTTTGCCTCGTTTTGGTAGAACATGCGATGGTATTATACGTGCAAGGCTTGCACATTCAAGATTACCCAAATGAGCGGGAATGGTCCAAATTCGTAAAATCTCACTATTTTCCACGCCTTCCGTATCCTGTTCGTTTGGTTTTGTAGAAATTTCATCTGAGAATGGATTTAATGTTGCTCTATCCAACGGCTTGTTCTCTTCGAAATGTAAGACAGCTTTTAGAATGTATACTGCCGATTGCATAAAATCATCACCACCCGTTTCCATCAAGACTGCATCATCCAGTAACCATTGTAATCTGCGCCCATAACGATCGCTCGATTGTGCTTCGAGTAATCGCTTTAAAGCAGCAAAGAATGGTCGAACACCAATGTTGGACGGTGTACAGAATCGTTTACAGAACGTTTGTAGATCCTGTAGTCTTCTTTGACGAGCTGAATTACTTCGTAGGTGGGCTTTGTCTTGTTGAGAGAGGGAAAAGGGAGGTAGTTGCACCAATAGACTATGCAAGTATGCCTGTCGTCTTTGTGCTTGATTGGCATGGAAGGCGGACCTTCTCTGTTCTGCTAGTCGACCAAAATATTCCTGCTCGCTTTTTGGTAGCTTTGATTTGAAGAGCTCTAATTGTGCTGTTGGGTCAACTGTATCACTTGGGCTGTTAGTATCATCCCGATAAGTGATCGGAATTATCGATTCGGGAGAAGAGGTAGTGGTTGATGACTGTGCTAGATGAGCGTCAAACAGGCGTATGAATATTTCGACATCTTCCCTTTTGGGAGTATTAGCAGATGTCATCCTGGGGACAATATTTGTAGAAAAGAAGAAAGGTGTGGAGAAAACGTTTCAAATTTAAGGCTTAAAAGTTGAAAGGTGCATACACTCACTCTACATACAACACGCGTACAGCTAATCATTCTCATTTTATGACGACGATTTACATATGATTGGCCCTATACTCTTTAATGGCACCTTCAAATCCATCTTGATCAACAATGAAGCCAAGAGAAAGAGCATAAGAATTATCAAATGCACGTGGCCAACTTGAAACAATTCTCTTGCATGTCTCATCATGTTCAAATTTGATCAAAGCAACAGCATCATCTCCTTTAACGTTACGTAAAGCTTGAATGATATCATGCACAGAAACAGTAAAACCGGGTAATTGAACACTTCTTGACCATGGCAAGATGTTCTTGCTTAGATCAGTGTTTGAGAGCAATTGCTTGGCTTTGACAAAGTTAGCGAGTGTCGTAGAAGGTTTAGCAACCCAAACGCCAGTTTGCTGCAAAATTGCATCTTCAAGACCACTTCCGATAGGACAAATTGCTTCTTGTCCTGCCAAAGGCTCACGAACGATACCCGAAACAAATGCAGATGTTGCACGAGAAGGTGGGCCCGGACGAGGAACGATTGTAGGAAGCTTGATTGAAATTCCATTAACGAAACCTTTTCGAGTGTATTCCGTAACATAGTATTCACAAATTAGCTTTTCCGTTCCATATGCGCCTTCAGGTGTACATGAAGTTGAAGGTAAGACTTCGTCAGGTAATTGTCCACCGTAAGTTGCTACACTTGAGGTAAAGATGAAGGTGATTGGTTTATCTTGCTTTGTTTTTTGATGACGTGCTTTCTCTAGTAATGCTCTTGTACTGTCCACATTCACACGCATTCCCAAATCCCAATTCTCTTCACTTCCTAAACTCATGATTCCATGCATAGAATAAATCACATCTGGTTTACCATACTTTGTCGTGAATAAAGCTTGCATGTTGGAATCATCACTTAAATCCGCTTTGATTGTGATGCATTCTGATTTTGTACCTTTTAAGCTTGATGGTATTTTTGGTTCTACGATATCTGCTAGAACAAATTTGAACGATGTTTCTGGTTCCAATTCTACCAATTTACCTGGCAACAATGAGCCGAGCCAGCCTCCTGCTCCGGTGATTAGAATTGTTTGTGAATCGATTGCCATCTTAAGTTGTTGTGCTAAGGAGCGAGATGGTGTTGTCAATAGATTGTTGATATGATGATGATCTTTATATTTCAACGTGAGAGAGTATAAGAGTGGGGGGTGAACAAGATTTGATATGGACGTTGGACTTATTCGGGCCAAGGAGGGCGTCAAAATATTAGCCGAGTACGGAAGTCCGTTCGGAGTGGGTAGGGCCGAGAAAAGGTCGTTAAGGAGGAAAGATGGAAGTGATCGGATAAAAGTTTCTGTTTCCTTGCATTATAGTAACCTTCTTCCGATTCTCCGATCAAATACACCGAGATAAGCCTGAAAAGAGAGGAATGTTATGCAATTGATTTCGTTTGTTCAACGGGCTTGCATTGCATTAGCTTCTTTTCCCCCACGCGGAGAATGCGGGGTTGCAATAACGGCAACGGCCAACAGTACTAGAAACAATAAGAAAGTGGCAAAACACTCGATCAATGATACACTTTGAGTAGTTGAGGGTCCGAAACAAGATGAGGATGGGAATGATTTCAGTACCTGAGCAGAAGCGAATTCAACATCATGAGAAATAAGAGGAGGAGGGGCTTAAATCTGTATCAGAGCAGAGGTAAACTCAAGATCATGGGAAATATCAGCCCCGGCTAAATGATCGATCCAGCTTGGCTATATAGTTACAATGAAAGTCAAGCATTGGGATCACATCTCCTCTCACGCACACATCCTCGTCAACTCCAAGATGTCCATCTTTCACAAAAGCAAGTTAACTGATGGCAATCAAGTTCAAACAGCCACTTCTGATGTTCAATCCACGCTAGAAATCGATGAACATGAAGAGAAGAAGCTACTTAAAAAGGTCGATGCTCGCTTGATTCCTACTGTTTTCTTCATGTATTTGGTTTCTTACCTTGACAGAAGTAACATAGGAAATGCATATACGGGAGGAATGGGAAAGGAATTCAACATGACAAGTCAAGACTATTCGATCGTTCTATTGGTCTTCTTTATCTCGTACGTTTTATTCGAACCGATTTCAAACGCAATTCTTACCCGTGTTAGACCAAGTATTTATCTACCTTCTTTGATGATCTTATGGGGCATTCTTACAATGTGCTTTGCCGCCGCTCAATCCTGGCAAGCTATTGCGGGCCTACGATTCATTTTGGGTATCTTGGAAAGTTCATTTGCTCCTGGTGTTTTGTTTTTATTATCCGCTTGGTATAAACGTGGCGAAATGGGTCGTCGATATAGTTTATACTACACAGCAGTTGCGCTTTCAGGTATATTCGGTGGTTTGATCGCTGGCGGATTAATCAAAGAATTGGATGGTGCCCGGGGTATTCCTGGTTGGAAATGGCTATTCATCGTTGAAGGTGCAATTACTTGTTTTGTTTCAATAATTTCAATTTTTACACTGCCAGACTTTCCTTCTACAACTCGTTGGTTAACAACTGCGGAACGTGCTTTGGCTAGCAATCGTTTGATCAAAGATTCGGTTGGAGATACCCAAGGCGGAGATAAAATTTCTCACAAAGAAGCAGCAAAGATGACATTTACTGATTGGCGTGTTTGGTCATTTGTTCTCACATACATGTGTACAACCGGCGCTCAAACCATTCAATACTTTATCCCTGAACTGGTCAAAAGTATGGGATATACTGGTTACGATATTCAGTATTTCACTGCTCCCATTTACACGGTCGCTTTCGTTTCTATTCTCGCTTTTTGTTTCTCTTCGGATTATTTCAAAGAACGTGCTCTCCATCTAGCAGCGGCCTCAGCACTATCAGTCGTTTGTTTTGCTATTTTGATTGGTGTACTCAACAATACAGCAAGATATGTTCTCCTTTGCTTTGGCGTTGCAGGTGTTTATGCTGCTTGTCCTTTGGTCAGTATTTATGCAGCCAATGCAATCCCATGGCCAAGTGAAAAACGTGCAATTTCATTAGCCGTGATCAATGCATTGGGAAATAGTGCTTCAATTTATGGTTCCTTCTTATTCCCAGCAGGTGCAAAAGATCATAATCGAACCGGTTTCGCTGTTACAATGGCTTTCATGGTCTTGGCTTTTGTTATGGCTTTCTTCTTACGTTTCTTTTTGGCAAAATATCCTTATCCTGAATCTCAACAAACACCAGTCGCACAAGTCTACCCTGATGATGAGGCAAATGCCGATGGAACCGTACCCGTAATGAATAGAAGCGAAAAGTAGTGTATTATTCTATCATCTATCTGTAATCATGTCTTTCTATTTTCAATTGATTGATTGGATCATATTTATTGTGTGCTATTCTATCTGACTCTCTAAGCTTTGCCTTCGCTTCCCAACAACTTGAAGAATCTCTTGCAAGCTTTTTCGAATTCTTGCATTCCGCCTTCGTATGCGTCTGGCAACCCTTGCCTTTCCATATTCTTTTCCCAATACTGCACTTGAGGATCACGAGCCCAAGAGTTTACATTGATCTTTGTGCATCCTCTTTCAACACAATCTTTAAATAGCTGATCGGATAGAGTATCTGTTCCATGCAATACAATGATTGCATCACTCTTTGTTCCATTTCCAATCTTGCTTTGTAATTCTTCCAAGAGATCCAAACGGAAATTTGGCGGGTTGATATATTGACCATGAATGTTTCCAATACTTGGCGCCAACAAGTCAACATTAAGTTCATTCAAAAACTTTTCTGCTTTTTCGGGCTTTGTCAATGCACCTTCTGGTATCGTTCGTACGCCTGCTTCTCCTCCAGCCAATCTTCCAAGTTCCACTTCAACTGCCATTCCTAGCTTCTCAGCACGTTGGCAAAAAGGTTTTGCCATTGCAATGTTTTCCTCATCTGAATCGTGATGACTACAATCGATCATGATCGAATCGACAGCAGCGCCTTTTTCGGCAAATTGAAGAACTCTTTCGATATCTTCCTCTGTTCCTGCATGATCAACATGAACCGAGATTGGCACTTTGGCAGAATGACATGCTTCAATTACAAAACGTGTGAAATAAATTCCAAACTGCTTCATCGTGATTGGAAATAGCTGTGCAATCGCTGGTGAATTTGTTTCTTCGGCTGCCCTGATCAAAGCAATGACGCTTTGAGCATCATAACAGCTTTGTGCAAGGATAGCATATTTGCCTTTTGAAGCAGCCTTCAAGATCTTTAACGATAAGTTCTTCTCTGCAGATAGTGAAGATGGCATCTTGATTAGTCTTTGTGGTGATCAATGAGAAAGGTTAAGAAGAAAGCTTTGAACATTTCGGTCGAGTATTTAATGCAAGCACACGACTCAGGCGTATCGGAAAAAGGTTATGCACGCATGAGCCCCCTATGAACCGTTGTTGCAAGCGTGGGTACATCGGCTAAACGCTTTCCCCGCAACAACGGCCAAAGTTATCGGAGTGGGGGAAATTCGGATCAAGGTCTGTTTTGCCGAATGAATCATCTGGAATGTCGGATGAATATCAATGCCCTCATACGATACCACACATCACAATTCGGATTAAACGGACTTCCAAGAAATAATCCTTATTGCATCTGCACGCGAAACTGAGCAAGCTAACTAATTACATCAAGGTACTTTAATCACAACTTTTCCAATTGTTTGATTCGTTTGTAATCGTGCAAATGCTTCTTTGACCTGCTCCCATTCAAATACGGAATCGTTGATTGGTGTAACTACTCCTTTGTTTACCAAATCTTCCAGAGTGTCCATCGTCTTTCTCGTTCCAACGCCTGCCGGTCGGACATATTTTGTAGGCACTCCTCCAAGCCAAGTAGGCAACAAAGAGTAAGACAAATTTCTCCTAATTGCGGTTAATGTGCCTTGACTTGCATCGAATCCAACATTGACGTATGATGCACCTTTCTGTAAAATCTTTGGACTGATGAGCCAGACGTCATGAGAGTTGACACAGTCAATAATTAGATCGAACTTTCCGTCCTTTTCTGTTGCGTCCTTGAGATTCTTTTGGAAGTCTTTACTTCGATCTGTACGATTCGGGAGGAGTATATTAGCAACCTTTCATTCAGTAGTTCTTCTTCACTACTCACAGTCAAATGTCTCATCAGCACCTCTTTTTGACACAACATCAAACTTCGTTTTACTGCATGTAGAAGCAACGAAAGCACCTTTATGTTTCAATATTGGGATTGCCATCAATCCAACTGTTGAACTGCCACCGCAGACTAACACGCGAGGATTCTTGTTTTTGTTTTGGAAAAGGCTATCTGCTGTTTCGATCATAGAAAACGCAGTTTGTGCTACAGTTGTGATTCCTGCAAGATCGATTGCTGATAACTGAGTTGGTCGTTTGGCAATCGTTTCAACAGGACAAATAGCATATTGCACCAATGTACCTGCTCCGCTTTTGATCTTTTCCGTAAATTCAATTTGACCATACACTTTATCGCCCACTTTGAACCGAGTGACAGATTCATGTGCTTTAACAATCGTACCGGAATAATCTTTTGCTGCAACTTTCTTACCCCATAAAGAAGGGAACATTTTCATCGCTTTCCAATCGACTGGATTGATCCCTGCTGCTTCAATCTTTACCAATACTGTATCTTTTCGTAATACTTTTGGCACTTGAAACTTATCTTCATATTGTAGTACATCTTTTGGATCTCCTCTCTTTGAGTAAGTGATTGCTTTGCAATGATCTGGAATGGATGTCATTTCGATTTGTGATGATCATGAGTGAAAAGTTTAATCTTCATCCACTAACAGATAATACGCTTAAGCAAATGTCAAAAGAATACGACGCGCTGACGTAATCCTTCTTCCACCATCTTCTTATGGCAACCAATTAAGCATTCACGGTCCATAATCATCAAACCGATTCGAATGTCTGCCATTGCATTCTAGCATTCCGCACATAATGTGCAGCACAGCTTCGATTAATTTGCCAAGAAATCGCCGCAGTGTGTCCATCGCCATTTACCGCAACGAAGAAGAACAGCGCAGATAAGTGTTGTTTATGAAATTCTCTCAGCTCAGCATGATCGGTGCGCACTCGGTAAGAGTGTTTCATCTGCCCTCTAGCAACAAGCAGAAGGTTTGTAACAAAGCTCCTTTGCATTGACACTGCATTCTCGCCATCCCGAGTTTACAGCAATGCTGTTCAACAAGGAAGTATTAACCAGAATGAAATGCTCTCCTGTACATCACATACACAGCCTGACACCTTCTCTCGGTGTATCAGCACTGCGCTCTCTATATTCCACAATCCGAGACACAGCAACCATATACTAACATTAAGTTATGAACCGAAGTGCAGTATTTGCAGGTACAAGCGAAGCACAGCCTGTCACTTTGCGCGGTGCGTATGCATCGCATCCCTTCTACTCTTGTAAGTTGCACCTCTTTCAATTTATAAGAAAACAACACAACAGCTTCTCGTACGAACGAGTTTGTACAGCGTAGCATAGCCTGTATATCCTTCTTCGTTACAGCCACTTCAAGTGTCATCGATACACAACGTACATGTATGTATGCTATAGGACAAATGTTTGTCTTATTCAATATTCTCAAGCAGCACATTGAAAGGTATATAAAGAAGCATTTCTGACTCCTTTCCCTCCTTTCTTCTTCATCCAAACAACTCTTCAGTAAATCTTACAAATCTTCTTCTTTATTCTAAACAAATCGACTGGTTCGAAAATGAAGTCTCAAAGTATTCAACTCATTATCCTCTTCGTCGCCTTGTGTGCCCTGAGTGTACATGCAGCTGATAAAAACAAGCAACCCCCACGCTTGACCGAACAAGAAAAGAGACGTTTAGGAAATCGAGAAAATTGGGAGAAAGACCAGTGGGGTAAAGATGGTTACAATGTACGTACTTCTTCACCAAAAGGTAATCATCAAATCAAAGGTGGTGATCATGATGCTGGAAGCGCTTATGGTTCGGGTTACAATAGTGGTCAAGGTAGCGTTGGTGGCAGCAGTGGTAGTCATGCGGACTCTTCCTCTGGCAGTAAGAGAAGTTTTAGCTTTTTCAGCCGTAACAAGAATTAAGAGTATCAGGATCACAATGTAGCTTCCTCAGAGATATTGCTGGTCAATAATCTCTCTCAGCTTGCTGCGTCCAGGCGATATTCAAGCTACTCAAATTTTCTTTGCAATTTTTTATTTCTGCTTTTCAAGTCTCAGAAAAAATCTTTAAAATTCCAAAACAAAGTGAAGAAAAAAAGATATCTATGTTCTAATTCCTTTTATCTCCTCTATCCTTACTTATCTTGTATCTATCTCGCTACCTCATGACTTTTAATCCGATTCTGAACCCCAAACGACTGGTCTTAATAACAAGTTCTATAAATCTTCGTCTGAGCAACAGTCTAAGACTTCAGCTCCCCCATTGTTGCTTTCAACCTTTTTTTTCTTTTCTTTTCTCGTTTTCCAGATATAGGTACAGAAAATAACTTAACTCTTTCAAGTCTATACCTATCTTGTATATTCCTTTCTTCTCTGTATTAATCATGACATTTTCCCTGGTGAAGAAACTGACTCGCTCGACTGACAATTGAGACGCTCTGTCGCATTCGAGCCCTCAATTGCCTCAAAAAGTACCAAGAAAACAAATATTGCCCTTTCTCACATCAATTCAGATTGGTATATAGAGTCACTTTTGATGTTATCAGAAGCAAGTTTATGAGGTGAGATCATCAACTTAGCGATATTCTTGGCCTTCTGCTATCCTGAGTGAGCAATACTTACACAAGTTCACAGCATCAATTGAGTTGATTGACTTTCGCATAATTATCACAGCTTCTTCTTTGGCTGAAGGTGTTTACCGTCTTACACAGCATATATCCATACTTTACTTTATCCCCGGTGTATATTCGGTGCTTTCCTTTATATGTTCAAAAATAAAAAGGACAATAGCATCGTGGCTAAAGAGGAAAAGTGTATGGACAGAAATAATTTATTTCAGCGTATAAGCAGTGAAATTCATACCATCATATATACCGATAGAACTAAAAAGCTCTGAAGCAAAGCACTTGAAACCCATACACAGCATCTCCTTTTGCCCCGTGCTTTTTATATGTTAATAGGCAGAGTTTATCACCGACTGCGATTCTCAAGGGTAAGAGAAAGAACACAATTATGTAACATTGCACAGCCCATCGCTTCCTCTGCTTATGCGATTAATTTCTATTGTTTAAAGAAGTTTATGGCTGTTACGAAGCAGCACACTTTGATAAAGTTCAATTGCTAACAACTTCCCACTGCCCAGCTGTAGTCAACAGCATAGCATGACATACACCGAGAAGATCTATGAAAGGTATATAAAGCCTGTCTTCATCAAGATTATTTCCCCATTCACTATCAACATCTCAAACCTCCACCTCACAACACTTGATTCAAAATGAAGTCTCAAAGCATTCAACTCTTTCTTCTCATGGTGGCTATTTGTGCCTTGATGGTGACTTGCATGCCTGCCGGCAAGTTGACCGAAGAAGAAAAGAAATTTCTGAGCAAAGAAAGTAATTATGGTGCCCAAGAATGGAATGCCCATGGTTACGGAAGTCAATCAAACCAATCTATTTCGTATGGAACTAAACATAGCACAAGTGGAAGTCAACCTTTGAACGTTCAAGGTCTGGGCTACCAAAGTAGCGAGCACGTTTCTCGCAGTAGAAGTGGACAAACTCGTCATTCTAATCATGATCAAATCAAAGCTGCATATTACGAACATGGTGGTCATAAACATTAAGTTCCTTGTATTTACTGTTGATCAGATAACTTCATTCCTTGCTACGTGCAATGTTTCTTCGCTTCAAAATCAAAGTCAGCTCAGTCGAAGGTGTAGAGGAGAGGTGAAATCTGAAGGTGAAACAGATACTTGTGTTTTGCCATGTTGTAGGATTTCTCTTTAATTTGTTTATCCGTTGATTGGTTCAGATGATTAGCGTATTTTTAGTTGGTAAGCTTCTTGTGCATCTTCTGGCACAAAATGATTCTTATGCGGGAATGATGAATCTAAGTTTAATTCTCCTACGCTGCATAGAACCATTCACAACGTGTCCAGCGCAGAAGAACAGCGACTGCCATAGTATTATTTCACCCTCCCCACACTTTTGCTTCTATTACGGGAGTCGGATTAGAAAAATAGAAGCTGAAGGGAGATATAATGCATGAGAGCATGCTGTGTTGGTGTGCATCACAAAACAGATTTTATCGGATTGAAAAAAGATCTGATACAATTTGAGAAACATAAGTAGGATACACCTCTAAGTTCAGATCATTTGGAGTAGATTTTCTTCTCTTTCTCTCATTAACACCTTCCCTAAATTCACAATCATCCATAATGTCAGAACTTCAGGCCAGCGGAAAGTCACGAAGAGGGTCACTTATAGCACTTCTGTTCGATAATGTCATTTCACGTCATTACACTTGGCGGCTTTTGGCTACGAGCTCAATCTTGACATTAAGTTCAGCAAATTTTGCCTTTGATAATCAAGGTTTTAGTCAGGTATGTAAAAGAATAGCTGATTTGCAAGAATGTTATCACTTACTAATTTAGTATCATTTTATCAAGACGCAAGCAATGAAGCCGTTTCTCAAACGATTTGGAGAATATTCACCGAGTACCAACAAATATGCACTCACGCCACAATTCCTGTCATTTTCCAATTCATTTCCACTCCTTTTGCTGTGTTGCGGTGAGTTGTCACGAAGTACGAAAAGATGAACCAAAGAAGTCTAACAACTCCTCTTATCAGGTATCGTGATCGGAAGTACACTCTCATCAATGTACGGTAGAAGGGTTACAGTGATGGTGATGTCAATTTGGGGTATCATTTGTACACCCATAATCGTGACAAGTCAACATAGAAATCAAATCTTGGCGGGACGTTGCTTGAATTCGATTTATATTGGAATGGAAATGTCAGTCATTCCAATCTTTCAATCAGAAATTGTACCAAAACAAGTTCGTGGCTTGGCAGTTGCAAGTTATCAACTTTCTTTTGCTTTTGGAGGTCTGATCATGTCGGGAATCTGTCATAGAACGTCAACCATAAACAATGACTGGGCATGGCGTATTCCATTTTTGTGTTTCTTATTCACGCCTACGATCGTTGCAACTTCTATCTTTTTCCAACCTGAATCCCCACGATGGTTGGTTTTGAAAGGTAAAAACGATCAAGCACGTCAGGCATTGATTGCATTTCGTAGGAAAGGATCAGATATCGAGCATGAATTACAACAAATCATTGAAGCTGTTCGATTGGAACAATTACGGAATCAAGAAACGGCTGCTTTACACGCAAGCGGAGGAGGTAAGAAGAGCAAATTAGCAACGATAATAAACGAATATGTTGCCTGCTTTCGTTCACGTACAAATTTGCGTAGAACTTTGATTGTGCTAGCAGTCAACTTTTTTCAACAATCAACCGGTCAAGCTGTTGCCGGCTTGTACGGACCAGTGGTCGTCCAACGATTGGGAGTCTTTAGTCCTTTCAATTTCGCTTTGATTCTTACTGGTATTACAGGATTCACATATCTCTTCAACATCACCTTAAATGACAAATTTGGCCGCAGACCTTTCTTGCTCACAAGTGCAGCTTGGCAAGCAGTATCACTTTTCGTCATCGCAGGAATGGGAACGGTTGAAAAACGATCAGAAACGCAAAATAAGGTTCTTTTAGCCTTCTTGTTTTTGTTTGCGATCGGGTATTGTATCGGTTGGGGTCCACTTTCATACGTAGTCTCAGCAGAAACGCCAAGTCAAGCATTACGTGATAAAACTTCAAGGATGGGTTTCGTTGTTGCAGTAATTACACAATTTGCCGTGGTATTTTCATTACCTTACCTTCTTTATGCTCCTTATGCAAATTTGGAAATGAAGGTTTGCTTCATCTTTGCTCCTATTGCAACCCTTGCAACTCTTTGGGTTTACTTTTGTTTACCCGAATGTAAAGGGCTAAGCTTGGAAAGCCTTGATCTTTTGTTCGAACAGCGAATTTCAGCCCCACGATCAACAGCTTGGGGTAAAGCTCACAAAGAGCAACCAATCTCATCTACCCGTGACGGTCATATCGTCGGTGAAGGAGAAGAAGTTGAAATTAGTGCAAGCTCGGAAAGCGAGAAAGGCCAATCTGATATCAAAGCTGACGATCCCGGGATGGTCGAACTGGCAATGCATCGAAAAGAGCCACTTTGACACTATTATCCTCGATTTCTGGTCATTCTGTATCGTAATAAAGCATGATTCCATTCTCTCATTAAAGCGTCATTACTGCGATTGAAAGTATGATACAAATTATAAGCGAAAGCTGAAAACTTAAAGAGCTTTGCAACCTAGGAGCAGCACTTTTTCCTTCTTTTGTCGGCGGGGTCGTACTAACATTGTTTAGCATATCCACAGCTGAGAAGATATTGTTTTGACTGGGTATATCGTAGAAGCTGATTCACAAGAAAGTCAGTCTCGTCAGCATGAATTGCATTGAAGCTTAATACCAAAGTACTCACTCTACCATGACATACGTTGGCCTGACGCCCGTCTCGATCGTACATCGTTGCACAGTCGGGACGATTGCATTGGAGTTGTTGACGGCAGCGTTGACCATTGTAAGATCATCTTTATCAGGTGTTGAAATGCCGAGGTAAGAAAGATCTTTGACGTGATTATGAAAGGCAAGATTATCATTCTTGGTTCCTCGATCCACACTGCAATTGAATGGCAGGGCTACGAGAAGTGGAGATATGTCTGTTAGCAGGATGTCAGCTCTGAAAATGAATTCACACTCACTTAGTTGGTCATAAGGGTTCTCCCATATATTACTGAATTCTTCAATCAACCAAGGCAATTGAGTGAAATTTGCACCATAATCCATGATCGCAATCGTACGTTTACCCGAATCGATCAGTTGACCGAGTGTTGGCCAATCGTTCCTTGATGTATGCTGTGAAGAAGGTGAGAAAACATTGGTTGAATTGAAACCTGCATATTCAAAACCTTTTTGCCATCTGGTGACATTGACAGAATCAGGATTGGTTACCAAGATTGTAAGAACTTCGCGTGGATTTGCATTTAGCCAATTACGTGCTTGAAGTAGCCAAGATTCTAATGATCCTCCATCTTCCAAATAACAGGATGTATGACATAGAGATATTCCGCTTGGATTTGTTGTTTCATTAGTGGGATAGTCGTGTCCTTGGGCTTGCATAAGTCGAATGCCTTTTACCAAGCCATCAGAGATGTTACTAAGGGTCGAGAGTGTGAGCAACCCGAGCGCTTCCCTTTGCTTGTCTACTCACCTGTATTGATTATCGCTTATTCCATCACCATATGCATAGCTATTATGTGCGCCTGCATATACTACATTAGCATAAGATACGTTGCAAAGAGATGCATGTCCGTTACAAGTTGCAAGAGAGGATGAGGTTGGTGCTGGTGCCAAAGGAGATGTTTTGCTGGTCGCAGGAGCTGAAATGACGAATTGCAGAAAGGTGAAAAGGTGCAGGATAAGAAATGCTAGGTTCATCGTTATATGTTGTCGTCAAATGTCGTATTCTGGATATGTTGATTAATTTTAATTCATTACGTGTAGAGTATGTCGGAGAGAGGGGTATAAGATGATGGTGGAAGCCAAATGAGTTTTTTATGGATGCCCATCTTTATTCCCTCCTTGCTGGCTTTAAAGAGGTTCAATCATACGAGCTAAGTGATGCACCTTTTCGGCGAATTGAAGGTTACCCTTGCATGTTTTGCTTTCTTCCCGCTTTAAAGTGCCCCTAACAATCATCCTCTGCAAACAAACAAAAAGGCAAGAAGACTCTAAACTTTAATTTACGCGAAATAGATTTCATTGAACGCGTTCCCCACGAAAAGAGGCTCGTGCGTTTAAAGCTACCGGCTAAGTAAAATTGTATGCAAAGGCGGCTATTGACCGGCTCACTTTCCGGGTTCAAGTCATACTTCTTCATTTCTTCTTCTTCCCCATACTGCCATCTTGTCTATTCTCCCACAAGATGAGCTCAAACGATTCTTCCTCTCCTCGTCGTAATAGAGGCGATGTATTAACAACAGTGACCTATAAGCCTTATCCTACTGTACAGGCATTAGGACGTGCACCTTTACATGGTCCTTCGATCGAGCAACATGTCGTATTCATTCTTGGCGTTGGACCTGGATTAGGTTTGGCAATCGCACAAATCTTTGCAAAACAAGGATATACAGTCGCAATCGCTTCACGCAATAAACAAAGACTCGACGGATGGGCAAAAGAGGTGAGTAGCTAATTGAGAACTTCTATTTTAATGGAGGCTGACTATATGCACATCATCCCATTTTCAGCTCGATCAGGAGATTAGATCGGCCAGGAAGGCGTTAAATGTTGCTGTGAATGACAGCTCACCACAAAGTGTTGCATTCGCATGTGATGTTCTATCACCTGAAGCCATACGAAAGACATTTCAGGATATTGCAAATACTTGGCCAAATAAGCGAGTTGGAACTGCAATCTTTAATGCAAGTATACGCAAAAGAGGACCTTTCCTTGAACAAAGGCCGGAGCAGTTGCAAGATAGCATTCAGGCCAGCATGTAAGTGAAGGGTAGGGTTTTGACATATATGTATGCGGACACTAACATCTCCTTCTTCATCAGCACTGGAGGATTCACATTCATGCAAGCAGCAGTCGCCTCGATGACAAAGAATAACGAAGGTAGAGGAGGAAGCATCTTAGTCACAGGCGCAACGAGTAGTATTCGTGGCAGAGAAGGATTTGCCGCATTTGCAGCGAGTAAAGGAGGATTACGTCAAATTTGTCAATCTGTTGCAAGGGAATATGGTCCACAACATATTCATGTTGCCCACATCATCGTTGATGGTTTGATTGATTCACAGCAAGCTCGTGACTTTTTAGGATTGCAAAAAGGACAAAGGTTTGGAAATGATGCTGTTTTACGACCTGAAGAAATGGCAAAAGCTTGGTTATTCTTGGCATCGCAAAATGAATCTACTTGGACGTTCGAGATGGATATGCGACCAGCACGTGAACATTTCTGAAGAAGAGGGTCATCAATATGTATAGTAAGAATAAAAGCAGGTCAATATGATGCACACTTTGAAGTTGGAATTCTTCTATTCTCCTCGGTAGAAGGTTGTAGAATAGCAAACCGCGGAAAGTAAGCCAAGGTGTCAGAGGAATGCTAAGCCACATCAATCATTATCTTATCAAGCATGTACTGTTTGATGTCGATCAATGTGTACCCTGTGGGCTTACGAATCTAATGGTACGGTCGAACTTGTATGCGCACGTTTGGCGGAGTGTTTTGAAGCAGGTACGGGCGTAAGAATTTCTCTGCATTCCCGCCTTGCGCTGCGCCTGTGATACTGCCCCGGCTTTAGATTCAACGGAAAGCGCCGCGCGGTGTTTATATCCGAAGCGAAGAAAGGGTCATGTCACATAATAGAAGCATGCGGCTTAAGCACAATCTATGCTTCAATTTGCGTCTTTGCTCAAACTAACGTGAGAGTATGATGATCAGTGCGTCAAAGAGAACTTTTTAATTAAAAACACTTCATCAAGAAAAGGTATATAAGTAACTCAACTTCTTCACTTCACAACCCCATTTATCATCAACCACACAAAACACAAACAACTTCAAAGACTTACTATCTCACACCATTAAATCATCACTCAGTCATGTCGGCAAAACGAATCATCGTTACAATGGCCACTGGCACACAAGGCAGCGGCTTGATCAGAGCACTTGCAAAGCGTAATCAATCAACACCCAATACCTTTGAAATCTTGGCAGTAACTCGAAGTGCACAATCTGGCAAAGCCAAGAAATTAGAAGCATTACCTGGAGTACGTTTATTGGAATCAGAATATATTCCAGAACAAATCTTTGAAAAAGCATCAAAAGATGGTCCAATTTATGGAGTTTTTAGCGTTCAATCTGCTATGTTACTTCCTTCTCATGTTCCAAAAGGTGTAGAAGGTGAAACTGTTTTGGGAAAAGAAGTTGCAGATGTTGCGGCAAAGTATGACGTCAAACATTTCATCTATACTTCCGTCGATCAAGGTGGATTACCCAAAACTGAAGTTCCTCATTTTGAAGCAAAACGATTTGTAGAGGAATATTTGGCAGAAAAGCACGCTCAATTACCTAAAACGATTTTAAGACCGGTTGCATTCATGGATAACTTTAGTACGGGCGAAACGATGTTTGGCAAAGTGATGAACACAGCTCTTGTCACATTGACAAAGGTACCTATTCAACTCATTTCTGCAACAGATATTGGTGAATTTGCTGCACTTGCATTCGAAAATCCATCTGAATATATTGGCAAGACGATCTCTCTAGCAGGAGATGAATTAACACCCGAACAAATTCAACAAACTTATCAATCCGTCAAAGGATCAAAATTACCAACAACATTTTCAATCTTTCCCAAATTGATCACATTCCTAAACAAAGATATGGGCTCAATGTTCAAATTCTTCAACGATCATGGATATAAAGCAGATATTGCACAACTTCGTCAAACTCATCCAGAATTGAAGACATTTGAGCAATACCTCAAAACTGAAATGTAAATGCGGATTTTGCTTTATCTTGGCTATTTTTGTATCTATTTATATCCTTTTAATTTATATGATATCATCTCTCTCTATCTTTCTTGATTGAATTGTGATACAAGTCGGTATCCCGAACTTGATCGGTCTACCGAGATATGCTAATTTCGGTGCCAAGTCGGTCTAATGTTCAAAGCCACTTCATAAGTCTTTTTTAGCGCTGCCTTTTATATCCGTTGGTAAGCTACCATAAAATCCGGGCCTTCTCCTTGCACTAAGGCAGTGACTATCCGGGGAAAATGAAGCTTGCGACCCTCTCTAATTAGAGAAGGATATAAAAGGAAAGGCTTTGAAGTTGGCCAACGTCTTCCTCTTTTCCATCACCATCAGGATGACAGCACCACACACAGTACAAGCAAGTATGGCAGACACGCACAGCCTTCGAGAGATAATGTCTGTAGGTCAACAAAGTCATACACAAAGGATCAATCTGTTGCGCAAAAAGGTTCAATCATTTTTTGCTCGAGATGGTCCTTTACGAAGAGATTATGAGGACTTCGCTATCTTTTCAAAAGAGGCAAGCTTGATGTTCGCATACATATTTGCAGGATGGAATGATGCAACGGCAGGATCTTTATTGCCGGCTATTCAAAAACAGTATAATTTAGGCTTTGCTTTGGTCAGTATGTTGTTCGTTGCAAATTTGATCGGTTGGATTGCAGCGGCAATCGTTACGCCTGAAGTAGTGAAACGATTTACAGTTGGAAGAAGTTTTACTATCGCAACAGCAGTTGCCATCGTTCCTGCGGCTGCTATTGCTGCAGGTTCGCCCTTTCCTGCAATGGCTGTTATGTATGCGCTTTTTGGTCTTTCGATCGGAACGATGGAAGCTCTGGCAAATGCATGGATTGCTGCAAGACCGAATAAACGTATTCGATTGAGCTGTCTTCATTTTTCCTATGGCGTTGGTGCATTATGTGCTCCTTTAGCAGGTTCTCCTTTCGTTGTGGCAGATTTGGACTTTCATCATTTTTATTTTGCTTCTTTGGGTTTATGTGTTTTAAACACTTTATTCGTAACTGCTTCTTTCAAATTACGCAAAGAAGGTTATCCTGGAGAAAAGGAAGATTCCCAATCTGTACCACAAAGACCTGAAATTATTCGAACGGGATCAGAAGAACAAATTGAACTACAAACACTTTCGGCAAGACAACAAACAACAAATGATGCGATCACACCTCAAACAGAAATAGAAGTGGATGAATGTGTTAGCGAGAAGAATAGTGAAGTTGCATCACAAAGGAGTAGAAGTTCTGCCGTTTCTGTTCATCCTGCTCCTGCTCCTGCTCAAAGACAAGAATCTGCCGGTCCATGGAAAATTGTTCTTCGTCAAAAGGATACACACATTTTTGCCATCTTTTGTTTGTTCTACGTTGGCACAGAAGTTTCAATCGGTGGTTGGACGTCCACATATATCATTCAAGTTCGTGACGATATCGATAGTAGTGGTCATATCGTTTCAGGTTTCTGGGCAGGATTGGCGGCCGGAAGGGTGATGCTATTGCCCATTACAGACTTCTTCGGAGCTCAATTGGCTGCTCTGATTTATCTTTCACTTTCCATTGCTTTACAACTAGTGGTCTGGTTCGTTCCAAATGTGATCGCAAACGCAGTAGCAGTTGCCATGATGGGAATGCTCTTGGGACCTTTGTTCCCAATCATGATCGAATTGATTAGCTTACGTATCATTCCAAGATCCGTTCAAACTTCTGCAATCGCTTATATCGTTTCTTTTGGAAGTGCAGGCTCGGCCTTGTTCCCTTTGATCTTCGGTTTGATGATTCAAAGATTTGGTCCAAAAGTTTTACCTCCGCTTCTGGTTGCTACTCTTTCTATTCAAATCCTTATCTTTTTGGGTCTTGGAATTCCAAAAAGGGGATCAAACACCGGTGAAGCACAGAGGTCACTAGAATGAGGATGATATCAACCTGCAAGGTAATATACAAAAAAATATCATTCATATTTCACAGTCATCAGTACATCATCGTGATTAAAGTATTTGTTTGTAGTCTTGTCGGTTGAATTGCTGCTACCACTTCGATATCAAAGAACGTTGAATTTGTTTTTTGTACTTGAACACGATGTACATCATTCATCATGATCACATATTTAAATGAGGTCATTGTCTCACTCTTCATTGGTCTCTATTAGCATCCGCACACAAGTTTCTTGCATCTGGGGCAATATTTAATACTGTTTGTTGAAGTAATGCGACCGGGGCGACCAGTATCATGCGTGTGATGTGCTTCCATGAGGCTATTCGGCAAACCAAGTGTGTTTTTCATGGAAGAGTCAGGTGTGTGAGAGCCATTTGCATTGAGAGCACTTGTCGGTAAAGGTGCTTGCAAGGTCATTTGGACCATGCTGAGTAAGGTCTATTAAGAGATCATCGATAAGAATTACTTTTTGGTTTTCATATACTACAGTGACCTACCATTACCATCATAGGGATGACGTTCAATGAGAAGAATTTCATATTCATCCTAGAGTGTTTAGATGAGGGTATCTAAATGATGTGGTAATTCAATCTTCAAATGATTGTGTGAAGATTTAGATAACTAAAAATGGATTATCGTTCTTTTTATAGCTTTAAGTGTCTATCATCCTTACCAGAAGGCGCAAGTTGGCACTGCATTTATCTATTTCTTCTTGTATAGCATGCTCAAATACTTGCCGAAGGAAGAAGGTGCATCGCTTTCTTTTTTCCTGCCCTCTTAGATTAAACATTTGGCATCTATTTTCCTTTAGCCTTGACTCTCATTGCTGTGAAAAGGAGGGCTCAGCAAAGATGTACATTTTTCACGCTTTTTTTGGTAAGTACAGTATTTCTGAAGACTACTCTGCTATGAAAGTACGTAAAAAACTTGGTATGCTTTCAGACTTATATAGGTAACCGAACGTTATTCTAAAGAGGTTTGATTTAAGTCAAATAGAAACAAAAAATGGTAGATTTAATATACCAGTGTATTATATTGCGCACCGATTATGGTATACATATATGCTCCCTATTCAGTCATTACATCGGCAAGGGTCCTGCTTGCATGTAGGGCAAACTTTAACACTGCCTGTTGAAGCAATGCGTTCAGGACGACGATGATCGTACGTACGATAGGTGTGCACAAGTGTACTTGGCAAAACAGAAACACTCTTCATAGAAAAATCAGGTGATTTAGGGCTATTTGGTGTAAGGATACCCGTCGGTAAAGGCATTTGTAATGTTACTTGGACCACGCTGAGTAAGGTCTGATAAGAAAAACTGATAAGTATTGCTTTTCATTTTGATTGTATTAGAACGACCTACCATTACTACCACAGTGATGACATTCAATGAAAAGACTTTCATATTTATCGTTTTTTAAGTTGCTTAAACGTGAGTGATGTTTTATTATTTGAATAGTTGTCATAGAATGTAATCGATCGAGAAGATATATATCGCCTCTTTTATACCTTTCAATTCACACTATTCTACAGAGATGGCGCAATTGAGCACTGCTTTTATTGACTGCTTCTAGTACTTACATTTGCTGCTTTCTCTATATATGACAAAACGTTTGCCGAATGAAAGAGGAAGTAACGCCTATTCGTAAACAGGAAGCATCGGTATCAGCGCGTCCAATGACCCTCTCATATTAAGGATTTTTACATCTACTTCCTCTTCTATTAGCCGCGATTTCCAGTCTTTTGATTACAATAGGATTTACATCAATGCTGTGTATTTCTCATGCTACTTGAGCGTGATAGATACAGCATTTCTGAAGACTACGGTCTTCTAAAAATAATTACAGAGTTTGGTATACTTTCAGCCTTATATCGGTAGCCGAACGTTATTCTAAAGAGGTACGATTTAGGTTTAATTGAAAAGAAAAGTAAAAGATTTTGACATAACAGTATATTATATTGAGCACCGATTATGATACAACTATATGCTCCCTATTCATTCATTACATCGGCAAGGATTACGTTTACAAGTTGGACAAACACCAACGCTACTAATCGCAGCATTACGACCATGAGAGCCAACAGCCGTACCATTGGTGTTTTGAATGCGTACGATAGAGCTTTGAGTGGTAATTGCACCATTCTTAGTATTTGGTACAGTACTACCATCCACGCTGAGACTACCTGTCGGTACAGGTGCTTGCAAGGTCATTTGGACCATGATAAGCAAGGCCTGATTAACAAGAGGATGCAATTAGTCAGTAAAGCCCTTACTCTTATCTGCATGGAGTGACATACCATTGCGAACATAGGGATAATTTTCAATGAAAAGAAGTTCATGATTGATTTCTTTTGATTTACTTGTATATTACTCTGTTTATGTGCAAGTGATGAAAGAGGGTAGACTTAGATTGTAAAACTACTTTTTTTATACCTTTTAATCTTCCTTACCTTACCATCTGTATGCGGTAAATACTGATCTCAATTGCACCTTGCTATACGGTATGCTACCATCAAGATAACGTTTACCGCTCTTTACACAGGATTCACTGCTTTAAACACAGGATTCACTGCTTTAAACAAAAAATATGTGTATCCTACATGCCATGACCGAATATATGCCGAAGAAAGGGGCGAAGAGCACTGCTTTTAAAAAGTAAGCATAGGCTGAATGATCTTAACGTTATGCCTGGTCCTATTGAAAGATGTCGGTCAATCGTGCTTTGAGCGGTAAAGTTGAAAATGCTCGTGCACAAATCAGAGATATACGATTGGAAGAGCGTAATATTTATATCGGAAAGGATAAGAAAGTATTCCTCGTTCACACAAAGCAAGGTATGCGGGTCAAAACTCAGTTGACTGATTGGCTCGTGCCAAGTATGATTGCAAACGCAATTGCAGTGGTTTGTATGCGAATGCTTATAGGAATCAGAGCTCCAGCTGGTTGAAGTTGCGTACTTTGTAACTCATGGCTGTACATGCTCGGCTTAAATTCATTATGTCATAGGCGTCGTTCTACAAGGGGACCGCCTTGGTTATCACCCTTTCATGCTTCCGCATTCCGAAGTAAAAACGAAAACCGTGGCTTTTGCATTGTCGATTTGGTGCCTAATACATAAACGGGGGAATTCTTAAGTGCGAGAAGTAAGAATGGCGGAGATAGTGTGTATGTGCAAATGTTTTCTCCGCGGTTTTTGTGCAGCGCAACGCAAGTGGCTTTGTGCCTGAAAAAGTTTTATTCCCGTTTGTATTGCTTATGCCCGAGTGTAGGCCCGTAATGTGAGATGAAGCTAGTGATTCTCAAATCGGCGATAAAAGGTTTGTGCCACTTTAAGCGTGTGAATTGTTGTCCGGTGTTAAGAGACAGTGATGTGCCCGCGCACTATTTTCATTCATGCAAGGTAAAGAAAGGATCCATTACGTTCCTTAGAATGAATGAATGCTCAGCATAACTTTTTTTACACCGAAAAAGGATCAAAAAAGTGATGAATTGCAAAACTGACAATATGCATTTGCTCAGCACTTGTCTATTTCCGCTTTTCTTCACATTCTCGGCGTCAATTTGAATGTCATTCTTAATCTGATTCCGCACATACTTAGTGTATTGATTTCTTGCGGAATCTCGGATCACGCTTAGACACAAGCATGAAGATGCATATATGCCAGCTTTCACCGTTAATGTTTGATTGACATTCTATGTTAGATCTTGTTCTTTATCATCACCATCAACGCAGCAAACATTTATATCTCAAAATCATCACCAAAATGGCACCAAAAAGAAGATTAGACGAAAAGAGGAAATTGCAAAATCGTGAAGCTCAAAGAAGGTTTAGAGAAAGGGCTAAATTGAGAAATGGAACGACAAAAAGAAGCAGTGAAGAATCAAGTGAAAAGGGAAGTGTATCACCTGAAAATACACAAGCTACCGCTTCATCATTTCCGAATGCCTATATGCAAAAGGATGATTTGAACGCTACTTCAACATTCATTCAAAGCATTTTTCAGACTGCCACCTTGGATTCTGTTGGTGGGAATGACTCTTTACAGAATGCATTAATGGCAAGCTTGACTCAACTCAACAAAGAGATGGATAGATGCGATAAAGAAGATATACTGAAATATACAGCAACACAAAGTATAGAATGTGAAAGGAGAGAATCCTCAACTAGTGGATCAAGTATTAGCATGGACTCAACTTCTCCTTCTGAATCTACTTATTCTTCACCTAGCAATCAATCTTCCTCTTCTACTTCCAATTGGCTTGGATTGACTATTAATGAAGAAAATCCTCTCGATCTTACAGGCGTAACCGATTTCACCACGGAAGATTGGTCTCAACTCATGGAACAAATTGTAGATCCAGCCTCTTTGCAATTACCCGTTGAAATGCAACAAGATACTTTTTCCATTCCAGAAATTGAAATTCTTCCTCAATCTCAAACGATGGTCTTGGCTTCTCCCAAAAAAGTTGATACTGTCATTGCTCAATCAACACGACTGCCTTCACCATTAGGAGCAGATCAACTTCTTTTACCTCGATTACACTTCATGCAATCGGCTCAACTGAATGCGGATAAACTCGGTCTGACGTTTGATTATCTGCACAACTGTAATGCAATCAGTACAATCAGTGAAGGATGGTCAAGGTTTCGCAAGCAATCACGATTTGATATTGCCAAGATCGATCCATTGAAAGCACTCCAAGTTTCCAAAGCACAATATGACATTGTTGCATATGCTGCCAACGCACCGGATATTTCTCAATTGATCGAAAACAAAATCAGAAAAAGTTTACGAAACGGGCCAACAGCATTACAGTTACGATCAGAAAATGAATGGAAATGGGACAACGTTTCTGAGAATATGAAACCAACCGATATTCAATTGAGTGTCGAACATCATCCTTACATCGATGTCGCATTTCCATGGAAATCTATGCGAGATAAAATTATCTTGTTGAGTGGAATTTTATTCGAACCGGAAAATTTATGTATTGCAGCAATGTATGGCGATCCTTCAAGCGGAGAACAAGCATTCAAAATATGGGGAGATGATCCTTCCAATGAAATGACATGGGAAATCAGTGAATCTTTCATCCGTCAATGGTGGTTCTTGATCGATAAATCAATCTTACGTCAAACGAATTGGTGGAGAAGGCAAAGAGGAGAAAAGTCAATCGTTGAAGAGAAAATTGTATAATTTGGATAAATAAAGTTGTTTCTTTGTAATTGTAGTATAATCATAAACAGTATTATTTGTTGTATATAGCTTTAGCTGTCAATATCATCACTCCTCCATTTTTACTCTTGACATATGCTCGACCCAAAAGTGCCCGTCGCGCAGCGCACGCAAAGTCCGCGGGCTTGGCTTACGGGCTTATCTTGCATGCATACAGAATTAAACAGTATTACATCCTAACTTCATTGCCATCAAAAGTGCTTGAAAAGATGACGATATGACGAACGAGGCTGAAACGTCAAAGACGAAATTCAAAAGGATAAGGGCGCAATTATCATGCGATCGATGTAGAAAGATTAAACGAATGTGCGATCGACAAAATCCATGTAATCGTTGTTTAAAGGATGACATTGAATGCGTTTATGATCGTGCTTTACAGATACAGGCTGCAGCAGAAGAGATCAAAAGAGGGAAACGGAAGGCTAGTGATGAGATCACGCCACCAGCAAATCGATCAAGACTGGCTAACAACGGAATAAATAATGGCACAAGTCCAACGAATCCTTCTAGAGTCTGTTCATGTAGCGGAACAGATGCGTATAATTCGTCTTGGGTATGGAAATTTCTCGAAGAACCCACATTCCTACATCAGGTAGTGGACCTGTATGTGAAAGAGGCTGATTGGATCTTTGAGCTTTATAATGGGTCACGTCTAGAACGATTGCTAAAGACATGTACGGACCCTATCAACGAAAATGCTTTGATATGGAAGCAAACAAAGATCTTTGCACTTGCCATTTTAGCAATCACTGCACAAATGTGTCCTACCGAAACTGAAACAATTCTTTTATTTTGTGAAGGCCTTGATGCGGGAGAAGACAAGCGAAATTCCGGTCATATCGCCTTAGCAGCATACAACGAATGCGTTCGTTCCATCGATGAAATTGGTGATTCTACCCCGGTAGCAAGCAATTGGTCACTCGATCATAAAATGTGGAATGCAGAAGTATTTGCGGCTTCTTATCTTTTGAGAAACGTTGAAAAGAATAACGGACAATACCGCAAACAAAGCGAAGGCGTCGTTTTGGATTTGACAAGAATGCAACATGCGGGAATGTTTCGTCAGGGCTGTAGACCATGCCTGCTGGAACAACATTGGGCTCCCGCAGGATTCTCATTAACATCACAAGATTGGCCAAAGCAACATGAAGTCCTTTCACATAACGTCTTTTGGGCCTACTATGTTCTTGATCGATTAGCAAATATGCTGGGAGGATCTGCATATTACATTCAACCTGCACATACGAACATTTGTTTGAATGATGTTTTCGGTCATACGCATATCAGAAAACTCAACGTGATTCCCAACAGTGCAGAACAACATGAAGTCTTGTGCAGTATGGGTGTTTCAGTCACCCAACCAATCATGTCAGCATATTCGGGAGCGAAATGCAGATTTTCTGCTGTTTGTGGTCATTTTATCGACAGGCTGGCGGCCATGTACACTTTGAATTTCTCTTGGCCATCCGACGCGGAACGATTGGTGTCTGACTTGGAGCGGGATATGAAAATCTTTGATTCGTACATCATTCCAATGCTAGACGATCCTGCTGACAGATTTGCAAAAGCAAAACAACTGACTCTTTCGCTTTGCATAGAAATGTTACGGACAAGCTTCTCTCTTCAAATGACGACAGCTTTTGCTGCTACGCTTTACAATCAAGCTGATGTGGCTTCTAAACTTTCACCTGCTGCAAGAGAAGTGATTGATTGGCAATTGCATAGAAGACGGTTAGAAGCGGCAAAAACGTTGATCTTACGTGTAATTTCCTATTCGCGTACTGTATTAGGAATCAATGCGAATTGGCCTTACTTTGCTTCTTCGATACGGGAGCAAGCTCTTTCAACGATGGAAATTGTGGAGCAATGGATAGAGAAACCGATTCTTGATAAAGATGTCGAGAGATCTCGTCGGATCGTTTTGCTTGATTCTTTGCAAAGTGCTATCAAAGGCAGGAATTTCCTTGTTCTAATCGCACGTAAGAGTGAGCTTTCTCTAGTTCACAAATTCAATGAAGAGGTCAGTAACCGATGTCTCGATGCAATTAAAAAGATCTGCAATGACCAGAACGCTCTGACGGATGGACTTGCTAACAGCTTAGCCGACAGCAACGCAATTGTTGACGATCACAAACTTATGAAAGCCATTCGCAAGGGTGTTGAGAAGCATGCTGAAGTGGTCTCATCAGTAGTACCCCACTCCAACCCTGGCTTATCGGATGGATCGGATAATTCTTCAACAAATACGAGCAATACAACTCCAACAGGTGATTCATCTAGTGTTGAAGGAGCAATTATCGAACCTTCTTTCTCATGGGACAACATCTTTGCAGATCTTTCTACGATGGAACATCTATTCAACGATTATGGCATTCAAATATTCCAACAACAAGAAGACGGCAACACTGTAATATTATGAGAGAAACGGTCAAGCTTTGAGTTCTGTTGGGATACCGGCAATGTGCTTAGCAAGAATTTGTTGAATTTCTTCGTAAATTTCTGTTCTAGCTTGACGATCTGCCGTACTTTCTGGTCCAGGTTCTTCTCGGCAATTTGATAAACGAATCGCATCACCTTTTTGTGGTGTCCAATTGTACTTTTTTGGATCATCAACGCTTGCCAAGATTACCGTCTTTGTACCGTCCTCAGGCGTACGCGGTTTGGTTTCGTACATGTCTTCGTTCTTCTTTTGCTTTTCGTCCAGGACACCATCGTGTGATTTCTGTGCAAATTCGGTTTGGGTCAAGCCAGGAGCGGCAAGCCAAACGGAAACGTTCTGTGGACTGATACGCTTTGCATATTCACGGGCGAAATTGGCTCTACATAGGTTGGAAAGGAGGTTAGTGATCGGTATTGCTCTGTGATCATGATTGAATACACTCACAAGTAATTCTTCGTTGCACAATAATGCCAGATTTCTTGCTCTTTAGTGATTTCCCTGTCAACTGCCAGATGCTTCACGTAACCTACACCTTCGTGTTTTTGGGAAACATCATCTGGTATGTAATATATACCATCTGTGCATGTGAACACGCTACGTGTTTGTACACCTTCTTTCTCTGATGTCTTTTTCAACAACGGATGGGTCAGTAAAGCAAACTGAGAAGAAGAGAGAACGTTTGTTTGGGCACTAATGGAGGAGGAGAGAGGTCAGCTTTTGTATATTTAGTGCCTATTGTATTTTAATAAACTTACACTGTTTCATATCCATCTTCGCTTAATTGTTTGGGAACGCAAGCCATCCCTGCGTTATGATGAATGACATGAACGGAATCCAAAGTTGCGTTCAATTTATCAGCACAAGCTTTAACAGAAGTAAAGCTTAGCATATTCATCAACTCGATCGTAATCACTCCATCATCTTTACGATTTGCTTCGGCCAATAATTTTTCTTTAGCTTTTTGAGCTTTTTCCATTGAACGACAAACCATTACGATGTGTTTTGCATTTTGTTTCAAGTAATATCGTACCAATTCATATCCAATTCCAGCATTGGCACCTGTAATGATGATCGTCTTTCCACTGAAATCCACATCGGGATTAGGTGGTAAGACTAAAAGTTGGTTTGCTTTGAATTCTTCGAGGCGCATTTTGATAAGCTTTAATTGTTGTGCAGATGATGGGGATGGGGGAATGGATGTCTACTGGTCACAATTTACCCCACCATTTTATACCTTTTTGTCTTTTGTCAATCTTCCCGTCATGTTGATAATGGTATATCAAACAGCATGTTAGCGGGTGGAAATTCAAGCATATCGGCAGTGTGGAGATATCATATGCGTCTGCGCTAGAGCTCTTCGCTACTTCCACTGCGTAAATCTAAACTCCGCCGTCTTACGCGTGGCGCTAAAAATGACCTCAACGACTTCTTTCATTCATCAATTGCTTTGCTCAGCGCTGATTCGAACAGAAACCAAAAAAAAGATGGTCAAATAACAAAAACTTTTTAGCCCGAGCTGGGATTCGAACCCAGGACCATCTCCTTGACTCTGTTGTGAATGTCCTCCGCCTGTGAGCAACTGATGATTCAATCACTCACAATCAATAGGAGGGAGCCACTCTAAACCACTGAGCTACACGGGCAGGGAAACGTCAAATGGCGGCATAGGTGGCTATAAGAAGCAAGTGCACATTTGCGCCATGTTTTCGTGTTTTGCGCAACCATTTAGAGTGTGAGCAGTCAGACCTGCATCACTCAAGACGCAACATCGTATATTTTAACGTGATGGCCATCAACATTGAATGAAACTTGGCCCCCTCCCATCATTGATCGTCTCGTCGGCCGTAAGGGAGTGGAGATAAGAATCTAATGACGCGATCTCTAGGCGCCGGTGAGGGCAGTAATACTCGGTGCATTTCTTTGAGTAGCGGAGCGTGTAAAGGAAAAAGGGCGCGGACTCAAAATCCGATAGTACTACTGTACTGTACAAGCTTTATTCGAAATTCCAATTGATTGACAACTCTCCTGTGGAGTATGGATTGATCTAAAGTACATCTTTACTTGTTACCCAAACCATCAAAAAAAGTAATCATGGCAAGTTTGGGAAATGGTGATGGAAGAGGTCGCGCAAGGGAAGGTCTGATACCCGAGGATTTGACATTGCGGTCCCTAGTCGGAGGAATCATCGTGGGAACGCTATTATGTTGCACGAATTTGTATTTGGGATTACAGAGCGCATTCATAACCATGGCTTCCATGCAAGCTGCTTTGGTAGGATATGGTCTATTACGATGCATTACAGCAGTCAATCCAAGAAAGAATCGCAACACAGGACGAACACATCAAGGTCAAACATATGACGAACTACAAGATGACGAACACAGCGATGATGATGAAAGAGACGATACTTCCTTCCACGATACAGAAACTCAGTCTATCTCCCGTCGACTGACAAGACCGTTTTCAGCGCAGGAAAATACCGTCTTACAAGCAACGGCGGTCTCTTTAGGTGCGATGCCCTTATGTGCAGGATTGATCGGTATCGTTCCAGCATTTAATCTTTTATCGCCAAACAAGGACGGTAAGAATATTGAACCATTTTCATTTTCACTCTCAGCATTGATACTATGGTGTGCCTCGATGGCATTCTTTGGCATCTTTTTCGCTTCTCCCATGCGAAATCCAATGATCATTCAAGAAAAATTACGATTTCCTTCTGGAAGTGCAACGGCTCAATTGATCGCTTTACTCCATGGCGAAAGGCTAAGAGATGATGACGAAGTCAAAGTAGATACGAGGGTGAACACACATGCACAAACTTCCCGACAAAGACCTCCGTTGCAAAGGAGCATCACTGAACGTGAACAAGAAGAAGAAGTACAGAATGGCTGGAAAGGACTTTTGATCACATTTACAGCTTCTGTTGGAATCACGATTGCTTCTTTTCTTGTCCCGGTGTTGTATGCTATCCCAATCTTTGACCTTTTTCTACCTGGTCATGATGCAGCTTCAAAGTGGGGTTGGCAACTAACGCCTTCTTTGAGTTATGTTGGACAAGGTATTATCATGGGACCGCAAACGACAATCTCCCTCTTTGCTGGTGCAGTGGTCGGTTGGGGAATCTTATCTCCCGTCGTTCATTATCTCGGATGGACAAATGGAATACCAAAAGATGCCGAAGAGGGTTCACAGGCTTGGATTTTATGGGTCGCATTGGCAATCATGACATCGGAATCTATCGTGGGTTTGGCTATTCACAGTACAAGTCATTCTACCTCTGTCACAAAAATTATCAGGAGGCTACAGGGACGGTCGGCACCTACAGAAGTACACCAGCACCGCCTACCAAAAGCACAAGATTGCGAAAAAGAAAGTCGTCTGACACCAAATTCCTGGGTGATTGGCGGATTCTTGTTCTCCACTGTGCTGTCTGCGATTCTGCTCTATGTGTTGTTCAAAAACAATGAAGCTGGTAAATTTGAACTTTGGGTTCCCGCAATTGGTATACTTTTGGCTGGTCTTTTGAGTATTTTGGCCGTTCGTGCGTTGGGAGCAACTGACTTGAATCCAGTCAATGCATTAGGGAAATTAAGTCAATTAGCCTTTGCGTTCCTGCAGCCCGGGAACATCATTGTCAACATGGTAGGAGGTGCTCTCTCAGAAGCAGGAGCAATGCAAGCAGGAGAATTGATGCAAGATTACAAAACAGGTCATTTGATACGTGCCAGTCCAAGAAGTCAATTTATCGGTCAAATGGTAGGTAGTACGGTGGGAATATTTGTTTCGGCAACTGCGTATAAATTATACGAAGGTGCTTATGACCTACCCGGTCCAGAAATGCCTGCTCCTGCTGCGAGACTGTGGTTGAATTTTGCACGATTGATCAATAATGGTTCTTTACCGCCACATTCAGGACAGGCAATGATTATCTCGGGTCTCTTGTTCGCACTTACAACATTGGTGAAAGGCATCGCAGAGCTTGTCAAACAACCCGAAAATGAAAGAAACCCACCAAAACAGTCTAAATGGATTCGATATGCTGTCTATATACCCAACGGGATCGCTTTTGCTGTCGGACTTGGATTGAATACTCCAAATTATTCTATAGCACGTTTGGTAGGCGGAATGATTGTCCTTTACGTTCAAAAACGAAGAGCTGCCGAACGAAAGAAGCAAGGCAGAAAAGTGAAAAAATCATCAAATAGTCTACCACCTGTCGTGCTACTCATTTGGAGCGCTGGCTTTGTGCTCGGTGAAGGTTTTGCCAGTATAATACTTCTGTTCCTCAAACAAGCTGGCTTTGGTCCACTCACTTGCTGGGGCTGTCGTGGCGGTTGCGGGGGCGGGTGTTGATAGAATCTTTGTAAAAGTATAGCATTGGTATATTGTGCATTTCTATATCAACAGTGTGTGGTGCATGTGGTCTATCTAATAAAGTACAAATAATTCATCATTCTTCATCTGTTACGGTGGCAGATCTATCGATAAACCCACTTTCGTCTTGGTCTTTCTCCATAGATTCAAGCATATCTGTGACTTCAAATGTTGCTTTTGAATCACCATTTGAAGCATGCTTTCTCTTTTGCGGTGTCTTACTGCCGCTAGTCGATGGCGTTGCTGTTCCACTGCCATTCTGGTTCCAACCTGTTTTACGTTTCTCAAATACGTGAGGTCTACGATCCAACAACATGTCTAGATGCTCATCAGATATCATTTGACTCTTTTTGTCGGCAATTTCAAATTGAACAGATTCGCTTTTCAGCTCATCCAACAAAGCTGTCCATTCTTCTACCCTTGAAGAATTCGCTTTTCCTACTCTTCCTTTTGCAAATGCAGATGCTGCTGCACTGGTTTGTTTACTGAATTGATCACCAGACATGACCAATGTAGACAATTCTTGTTTTGCAAACGCTCTTTTCACAATCCTTTCTTCGGCTGTATCTCTTGTGATCAATCGGAATACAAGAACGGGTTTCGTTTGACCAATTCGATGTGCTCGATCTTGTGCTTGTCTATCCACTTGGGGATTCCAATCGGTATCGTAAAAGATGACTGTGTCTGCCGCTACCAAGTTCACGCCTAAACCACCTGAACGTGTACTCAACAAAAAGATCTTGCATGCATCTGGACCTTTGTTTGTGTTGAACTCTTTCATCAAATTAGCACGTTCTTGAACGCTTACCGTTCCATCGATTCGGAAAGGTGTCACGCCCTTGTAATCGACACACCACTCTTCCAAGATATCAAGCATCGTAGTGAATTGACTGAACAATAAGACTTTATGTCCCTTCGACCATAATGCATCCAGCAGCCTGTTCAGCATCATCATCTTTCCACTTGCGTAGATCAAATCTTCGTTGGCAATCAATTCACCGCTTGTAGGATCTCTTGGCCAATAAAGCAAAAATGGATGGGCGGCCACTTTACGTAATTGCATGATTGGATTTTGAAGGTGCATGTTTGAGATATCCTTTTGAGCCTGTTTGACTAGATGTTCCTTGCTTTGACGTTCGATATCGCCCACAGAGAATGAACCTGCGCCGTTCTCTTGCGGTGTTTGTGTTCCTCCACGGCTGCTTCTCTTTGAGAGTGATTTGACGGGTGTTTGATCATCACCTCTTTCCATCCTGTCCATGAATTGTTTCTCAGTTTCATCTTCTTCATTGTACGCATTCCCATCTTGACGACTGCGACGAGCTTTACGTGGTTTCTTTTGCGCTTCTTCTTCGGTAGATTCTTCTCTGTTCCTTTTACCGTTAGGTGTGTCGCTCTGCTGTATGCTTTTTCGGCTGCGCTTTTGCTTTTTGTCCGATCCACCCACATGTCGCAACGGTTCATCCCATCCTTCTCCTGCTGTCAACTTTCCAGTTTCTTTGATCTGCTCCCAGGTCATGCCAGTCATCATTTCCGTCAATTTGGCACGAATGCTGTTGTTGAGAACTTCTTCGTACAACTCTTTTTGCTGTTGTGTAAGAGGTGCATAAAGCATGTACTCTTTCTTTGGCGGTAAATCTTTCTCGACATTCTTCTTTTCACGTTGCAAGATAAAGGGATCCAAGATATCACGTAAAGTTGAAATAATCTTTTGTGATTGTTCGCGTGATAATAATCGAGCAGATCCTCCTTCTGATTGTAAATCGCTAAAGTCAAACCAACCCTCAAACTCTTCCAGATTATCAAAAATGTCCGGCAAGACAAAATTGAGCAAAGACCAAAGTTCTGCGAGATTATTGTGGACAGGCGTTCCGGTAAGAATCAATCTGTTGGCACTGTTGTATGTCTTCAGCTCCCTGGTCAAACGAGCGTTACGATTTTTCAATCGATGTCCTTCATCAACAATGATGAACTTCCAACGCAAACCTCCGAGTAAACGTGCATCATTAATTGCGATCTCGTAACTCGTGACAAAGATGGGAAAATCCATCTTTTCTTTATCAGTTTTTGGATCTCGGGAATATTGATTGATCCAATTTCGTCTTTCTTTCTTGTCGGAATTGTAGTACATCAACGCTTTCAATTCGGGTGCAAATCGAGCAATTTCGTCCATCCAATTTTGAAGTGTTGAAGCAGGACAGACGACTAGATATGGACCCCATTGCTTCTTCTCTTTGAGATGAGCAATGAATGAGATTGTCTGCAACGTCTTGCCCAATCCCATCTCATCTGCCAATATTCCATTCAATCCATTCTCGTACAATCCAATCAGCCATTCGACACCGTACAATTGATAGTCTCGCAAAGTGGCTCCTGTGATCATTTTTGGTTGTTTGAATGATGTGGTAACAAGATCAGCGTTTTGACCAGTTGCAGCTTTGCTATCCGTACCATTCTTTTGGATGTCATCTTGCTCAAGATAATCAGAGATGTTATACTTTTGATCTTCATTTTTTCTCTTCACCTTTTGTGGTGATTTCGGTTGTGCTTTCTGTTTGGATGATCGTGATTCTGCACCGCCAGATCGTGTTGAACGTTTTGCTTTTGGTTCTTCCTCTTCTTCGCCCTTCGTGTCCTCTTTGGATGCTGCCTCTTGTTGTCTGCGTTCTTTTTGCACTCTTTGTTCTTTCTCTTTTTGCATCTTTTCAGACATGATCTTGGAGTAAATTTGTGACCTTTGCAAGAGGTAATTTAACTTACTCATTCTGGATGAATGCATTTCTGCTTCGGCCGGATCATCTTGCTCTTCTGATCCTTGCTCGTTCACTTTATCTTCCACTTTTACCTCGGGTTTTTCTTCCTCTTTCTTTCCATTTGAATGCCCATTAGAGCGACTTTTTGGACTGATTGCCATTTCTTCTAAAAGACAAACTTATGAAGCGAGATGGTGAAGAGTGCAAAGCTTTTGATTCATCAGCTCTTTCAAACTCCACTCTTCTTCGCAATGATGAACTCAAATAATTAACGCGATTAGTCAGAAACGCGTTTGCCAAATGACTATTTCAGAGAGTGATTCAGTGCACAAAAAATGAATTGCTTTGGTGTTGTTCTTGACTTCGCGACGCGTAGGAAGATGGCAAACAAAAGACAAAAAAATAAAGGCGTGAAAGATTCTCGACGTCTGCAGGATTTGAACCTACGCGGGCAAAGCCCATGAGTTTGAAGACCCACCGTAATCGGTGTAGAATCATTTTCTAGACTCACCTCGTAACCACTTGAGTAAGACGCCTAGCACTTGGAGGAGGGGCGAAAAGGTGCGTATACAAACTACTCTGATTAAAGAAGACCCTACTCTTGTGTTGTCTTTTTATAAAAACTCTTTAGCAAATAGAATAAACGCTGTATATCATTCCACAAGGGAACAATGGTAATCAGATACCTAAACTTTGCTCTCAAGCTCCCAATCTGTTCATAAATTCTAGACTTAAGTGCTATAGAGTGTCGCTTTGATAAGCGTAAGCGGAAGGGGTCAAATGATATCATTTTCCTCTTTAGTGGCTTGCAAATAATACACAGCCCTGGCGCGCGAGAAGAGCTTACACAAAATCATATCACGGTTACAAATTCTAGGCCTGTCAGAATAAGGGGCAGAACTTTTCCTCAAGACCCTCTGTCAAACGATTTTGATCCAGTACGTCAGGATGACTTTTGAAAGAAATGACAAAGGTGTGGGGCTTGCAAAGAGTTTGACGGGAGAACTTTGCTAGGATATGCAAGATCATACTTTTAGTTGACGTGAAAAAAAATGTGTGACGGTGACTATATATAGAGCCCAATTTTTAAAAGTGGGGATAGAATGAATTCCTCTTCCTGCAAATTTTATCCTTCTTTTCTGTGGAAGCCATGTTGGAACCCGCTGATAGTAACGATGTAGAGGCTCAAGGATCACCAACGCACGAGCGCAAATCCACTATTGGGCTACACATTTCCACGGCAGTTGGTGAACTTCTCGGAACGGCAATGTTTTTGTTTTTGGCAGAAGGAGCTGCAAAGACTGCAAATCTCGGTAGGACAGCAGCCCAACAAGGAGCAGAAGCATCTTTGGATAATAGTACAATTCTTACAATTGCAACTTCTTTCGGTTTAAGCTTAATCGTTACTGCTTGGATCTTTTTCCGAATTACGGGTGGGCTGTTCAATCCTGCAATCACTTTTGCTTTATGGTTAGTAGGCGTCTTGACGGCAGTTCGAGCAATCATTTTATTCTTTGCACAAATCGTTGGAGGTATTCTTGCTGCTGCTTTGGTACTTGCTTTAACTCCAAGCAGAGGAGGATCATCTTCCGGCGTGGATCTGGTAAATAACAATCTTACCGGAGTTACGATTGCACAGGGATTCTTTTTAGAAGCTATTGGTACGTCAATCTTAGTATTCACAGTTCTGCTATTAGCAGTCGAAAAGCATCGAGCAACATTTTTGGCACCAATCGGAATCGGATTGGCATTATTCGCTATTCATCTTTTCCTCTTACCATGGACAGGTTGTGCGGTCAATCCAGCAAGAGCATTTGGTCCTGCAGTCGTTTCTGGTGATTTTCCAAGTATTCATTGGATCTTTTGGATCGCTCCTTTATTTGGTTCAATGTTGGCAGTATTATACTTTGAAGTTTTAAAGGCATTTGAGTATAATCGTGCTGTTTTGGCAATCGATAGTGAAAAAGAAACAACCGTTTTGACTCCTGTACACAAGAGAATCTTTAATCGAGGCAAGAAAGCCGTCAAGACTGCCTTGTGAACGATATCTTATAATGACAACATATCCGATTTCTGTACACTATTCCTTATGCAATCAGTTGATGATATTTCATAAGTCTGAATCATCCTGAGATCCAAGCAATCTGTTCCCCACACATAAGTTGCTTAGCTTTTGTTCCTTGCATTGCAGTTTACATTGATCAAGTGATGTTTAACACTATGATAGTAATGGCCATGTACACACCCCTATTCTGAGCTTTAATTGATAAGGTATTCTAACTGACTAAAGTTGCATGAAGTCTAGAAGCACTTTAGTATGAAGGGGTCCAAATTTATATTAAAATCTCCTCTTGTACAGTCAATGTTCCTGAGCCTAGAGAGAAAAGCCACCTTTGAATTGCACTTACACACACACACTCCCCTTAAAATAAAAAATAAGACTTTGACCATTTCTTGGCATTGAATGAAAGACAGGCTATCTCTCCTTGCTTTTCTAGCAAGTCGCGTCTTTTAAGTAAAACAGCAGCCATTTTAAGCATTTCCCGACTTTGCATGCATTTCTTGACAGGTTCACCATAACACTTATCGCTAATACCCCTAACAAGATTTCAACAAAAAGGTTTCTCTTCCCTTTAAAAGGCAATCATCTTTATTCAATTTTGCATTCATGTCTTTCACCATCTTCCTCTTCGAAGGTCGTCCCTAATCCTATCCCTTCCTCTTCAAAAATGATCAACACGTCTCACATCATCTCTCTCGTGGCCAGAGCGGCTCCAGATGGATCAATCATTTCAGGTGCAGATCCGACAAAAGTCAGTACAAGTGATCCAATCAGATTATTCATCATTCAAGCTTCAATCGTAATCATCTTCACACGTATTCTAGCATACTTTTTGGCAAAGATCAAACAACCTTCCGTTATTGCTGAAGTAATTGGTGGTATTTTGTTGGGTCCTACCGTTTTTGGTCGTATTCCCGGCTTTACACATCACATCTTCCCAGATGCTTCTATTCCTTATTTCAATTTGGTCGCCAATCTTGGTTTAGTCTTATTCCTCTTTTTGGTTGGTTTGGAAATCGATACAAGAATTATTAAACAATGTGGCGTTGCTGCAACAAGCATCAGTTTGGCTGGTCTACTGATCCCCTTTGGTCTCGGTTCAGCCATTTCTGTCGGTATCTATAATGACTTCATCGACGGCTCAAAAGTCTCTCTAGGTCACTTCATCCTTTTCACAGGCGTAGCAATGGCAATCACTGCTTTGCCCGTCTTGGCAAGAATCGTGCTGGATATGAAGCTGATGAAGACAAAAGTCGGTGTTGTGGTACTGGCGGCAGGTGTAGGAAATGATGTTGTTGGATGGATTCTATTGGCTCTGGCTATCGCTCTCGTCAATGCATCTTCCGGTCTTGCAGCTCTGTACATCTTCCTCGTCGTTGTCGGTTGGTGTTTACTACTGTTCTTCCTTATCCGACCATGCTTCGTTTGGCTTGCAAGGCGTGATGGCTCACTGTCAAGGGGTCCGACGCATTTAATGATGACTCTCACAATCTTGCTCGTCTTTGCTTCATCTTTCTTGACAGATTGTATCGGTGTACATGCAATCTTTGGAGCATTCTTGGTCGGTCTAATCATTCCTCACGAAGGTGGTTTCGCAGTCGCATTAACCGAAAAGCTTGAAGATATGGTTTCAATCGTCTTTTTGCCACTTTATTTCGCATTGTCTGGTCTACGTACAAATTTGAGCACTTTGGATACCGGTTTAATTTGGGGTTACGTCATCGCCATTTGCTTGATTGCATTCCTTTCCAAATTCATCGCATGCGCTGCTGCTGCTCGTGTAACAGGATTCAACAATCGCGAATCGGCTGCCGTTGGAACTTTAATGTCTTGCAAAGGTCTTGTCGAGTTGATTGTTTTGAATTTAGGTTTAAGTGCTGGCATCTTGGACACACGTGTATTCAGTATGTTTGTGGTGATGGCAATCGTTTCTACTTGCCTTACAACTCCTTTGACAATGCTGGTATATCCCAAGCGCTTCCATACCTTCTTCACCGAAGATGATTTCAAGAAAAAGGATGACAAACGCCGTCAAGGAGATGATGAAGAAGGAGATCAAGCAGACCCGATCAAATCAAAATCATTGGCCAAGAAGTACCTATTCGTTCTCGATCGATTTGATGATTTGCCAGGTCTTTTGAACGTGGTGCAAGTGTTGAGACCTTCAAGCGATTTGCATTTGCGTAACCCACAATCACACTCAACCAGCAATGCCAGAAGACGGAACAATGCAAGCACAGAGAAGGGCGACGAAAGTGGAATCTCTTCTGAAAGCAGTCACGAAGTCAACGTTCCTGTATTGCTAGATGGACAAGCTTCGAGATCCATAATTCCCAAAGCACCCGCTTCTGTTGATGCTCTTCGATTGATGGAATTGACAGAACGTACTTCAGCAGTGATGAAAGTTGCTGAACACGATGAAACAGTTCAAGCAGATCCTCTCATCAACGTCTTCCGCGCCTTTGTCAGATTGAACAGACTTCCCATTCAGGCAGCAATGCAGGTTGTTCCGATTGATGAATTCAGTAGCACGGTCGTCACTCGGGCGCAGAATTCCAAATCAGATTTGGTCGTGCTTCCTTGGACTTTGCCATCGACTGGTTTATTGGGAGGTAGTCAAAATGAAACGACTGGTGTATTGCGTGGACCCGTTGAAAGATTCTTCGGCGCCGGTTCTTCGGATGTTTCTAGCGTTGCAAGGTACTATCAAGCTGCATTCGTTCGTAAAGTTATTCAAACAAGTCCATGCCATGTAGGAATGTTATTAGAACGCTCTTCAGGCGGACAATTTGCTGCGCAATCTTCTACTGTCGGATGGGGTCAACATGTCGTTTTCGCTTTCATGGGCGGTCCGGATGATAGATGTGCGCTTGAACTTTTACGAGAATGGTGCAAAGTGAATGAAGATGTGTATGCTACCATTTATCGTTATCGTAAATCGGATGCTGATCTTGCTGGCGCTAACCTCAACTCTCCTCCGATGACGATGCAAAATGTGGATACGGTTCATAAAACTCAAGCTGCAAGTGCTGTTTATGGAAATTTGTCAGTGCATGATACTATGTATCCCAGCTCAAACTTGAACCCTCTACAAGCCCAACTACAAGATGATATCGCCATTGAAGAAATCTTGAAAGCATGTCAAACAGATCAAGATCTTGGTCGTCGTTTACGCATGTTTGAAAAGATTACTCCAACTCCATTGGCACACCTGATCGAAACAATCGGTCAAAGGAAAGCTACAGACGAACAGAAAGAAACGCCAAGCGAAATCGAATCAGATGACTTACCACCTGCAAGTTTGATCTTGTTAGGTCGTAATCGTCGTTTGCCAACGATTACTCATCGTGACGAATTAAGAGCTTTATTACGAAAACATGATGCATCTACAAAAGATGCATCTTCCTCTTCAAACACTACTGAATCTCGCTTGATTGATGGTGAAATGAGCAAGATTGTCGGTCAAGCTGCTTTGGCTGTTTGTGGTGTTGGAAAATGCACTTTGCCCGTCTTGGTTGTTGCAAGTAGCTTGCACCAACGTGTTGTTGGTGAAGATAATTGATTCGTTTATTTTTTGCTCTGAATGTACTATTATTATTATACCCTCCCATCATGATTACCCCATTGTTCCTTGCATCATTTATTGTTCTTCTGCTAGATGTAGAATTACGCACGACTTCAATGATTTATGACCTTAACGATTTCAAATAAAAGCATGCGAATTCCAGTGTGAGAAAAAAGATATGATACAGTATGATGCAAACGCTGTGTAGTTATTTTTGCAATTGTTTTACCAACTCCTCTGAGGCTGTGATGGGCAGTCCACATGCAAAGTCTTGACAAACGGTTGCATAGCTACCGCGGGTGAGTAATTTTGGATCTTCCAATACTTCTCGAACGGCATCATTGGCAGCAATAAATGATTGACCAAGTTGCTCTTGAGCACCTTCTTTGCCTTTGGTGGTATCGATAAAGATTACTGCCGCACGAGGAAGGAATGTGGTTGAAAATACATCCAATAATTCTCTCGTTCTTGCGTCCCCACTTGGACCGACGATGATCATTTGTTGTGAACCCAATTTTGCCCGTAACAGAGCTGTGATTCGTGTGCCCAAAGCATGAGGTGCTCGTTCCAAAATCGCCCCTCCTGAAGTGATGCATTGTGCGATACGATCGTGACTGCTCAACGTTGAAGCTTGTCTACCTTGCGCTTTGCTGCGTTTGGCTAATTCTTCATCCAAATTGGAAATCAAAGATTGCAATCGTAGCAAATTGTGTGCTGAAACACTTGTACTCGTTGGTTCTGCACCCTCTTGATCTCCTCTTTGACGTCCGAGAATATTACCATCGCTCTCTTTTGATGATATCAAGTATCCACCAGGACCGCCTTCGTCATCCCAAAAGAGTGCATCTTGTGCAGCTTGGACTTGTAAAGCTTGATCGATGTATTTTGTGTCATATGTCACCTCATACAGATCCAAGAATCCTTGAATCACAAATGCATAATCCACATCAAAGCCAAGAGGACCTTGAACGCCGTCACGATAGCTACGCAAGAATTGGTGTTTGTCCTTATTCCACATTGTACTCCACAAAAATGCAGAAGAGTCATTTGCCAGCTTCAAAGCCTTCTGGCCTACTTCCGTACTTGTGCCAAGGGCCTGAGATGCTCTCGCCAATCCACTGATTGCCAAACCGTTCCAAGCTGTGATGATCTTATCGTCACACAATGGTCTAGGACGCTGATCACGATACGTCAAGAGCTTTGCTTTGCTCTCGTTCCATAACGACAATGCTTCTTCTTCAGGAATATTCAATTTTCTAGCAGTTGAAGAAAGCGTTGTGCTGGCATGAAGCACATTCTTTCCTACCAATTCGCCATGCGGATCACTTTCGGCAGGGATGTTACCATCCAACTTGATACCAAAGTGTGACGAGACTAGTTGATACGCTTTGCTTTCTTTTCCGCCCAATACATTTTCGATCTCAACTGAATCCCAAACATAGAAAGCACCCTCTTTGGCATGTTCGGATTCCGGTGTCGGCAAGCTATCTGCATCTTCGGCCGCATATATTGATCCATCTTTGCTTGTCATGTATCGCTCCAAGTATTCAATAATACCCGTTATTGTTTGTCGAAATTCTTGTGCATATTGTTGTAGCTCAGGCTTTGATGAAGCCATACATAACTGCAACGCTTCTGAGAATGAAGTTAGCAGCTGACCTTGATCGTATAGCATCTTTTCGAAATGTGGAACACGCCATTCTTCATCTACGCTATAACGTGCAATTCCTCCTGCCAAAGGATCAGAGATACCGCCTCTTGCAATTCTTGCCAATGTGAAAGCTGAAGATTCTATAGCCTTTGAGGCGGACTCCGGTCCAATTCCAATCTCTGACAAAACCGAGCTTGGCGTGCCCTTCCCAATGATCTCAGCGGCAATGCGATGTAGAAAGTGGAACGTATTCGGTGGCGATGGGAACTTTGGGGCGTTTCCGAACCCTCCATTCTCTTGATCAAAGGATAGCAGCCAATGCTTTAGCGTTTTGGCAGTCACGTTTAATGAAGGCAAATCGGACCAACCTGTTCCTGCAACACCGGCTGAAGCGACTTGGCGCAGCTGTTCGCTTATATCCCTTGCGCTTGAAAGGCATCTCTGACGGTCTTCGTTCCACAAATTTGTCAAACGATCAATCAATTCCTTGAACATTGGAGGCGGGAAATATGTTCCTCCAAATAGCGGCTCGCCATCGTTTGTCAGGAATACACTCATAGGCCAACCACCTCTACCAGAAGTTGCTTGAACGAAAGTCATATATGCTGCATCTACGTCCGGTCTCTCTTCCCTGTCCACTTTGACGCAAACGAAACTTTCGTTCAACATTTTTGCAATACCTGCATTCTCAAATGATTCATGTGCCATTACGTGACACCAATGACAGGCACTATATCCTGAACTCAAAAAGACCATCTTTCCTTCTTTCTTTGCCTGATCGAGAGCTGCTTGTGACCATGGTTGCCAATCGACTGGATTATGAGCGTGTTGTAGAAGGTAAGGTGACGTAGAATGAATTAGAGCGTTTGTGTACTCCATAGGCTGGAAACCTTGATTTGTCGGTGCCATTCTGTTGATTGTAGACGTAGTAAACGATCTAGGGTATGTGTTGTGATTGTGTGACACAATCGATCTCGGTGTTGTTGAATGTTTAGAGATAAGCGGTAATTTATTGCAAGCAAAAACACTTCTAGATGATGTTCTGATTATTCTGTTGCTCAAATGGAGAGCTGTTGACATTGCCGTCTATGCTTCTGAATGCGATGGTGTTCATGAATGTCATCTTCATCATCGTGGAGGTCATCATAATCCAAATATTCCAAATATTCGCACTGTCCATCCCAGCTCAATTCCGATTTCCGTCAAAAGATTCCACGTGCATTGATGGGCCTTTCAAAGGTTTGCTGCCAGTTGCCACCTTTCGGAAGGCTAAGCAAGCGAAAAAAGAGTTTTTAGACTAAGAAGCAAGCAGTCGAATGATATCTGTTACGCGTAGGCAGTAGGAAGTTATCGTGGGGCAATTCACGCCTTTGAGCTGCGTAATCTGTATTATGAACCTGCTGGTGATGCACAGGAGATTTGTAGAAATTTAAACTTTTAGAATCGCATCTCTTACGATCACCTACACTTCACATGCTAATCAGGATCGTACGTGATTGGTGAATATTAACGACAACCACAAAGACATACTTACGACCTTTATTTTGACTGAAAAGGGACGTCGTTCTACGCATCAACTTTCACGACTTCTTCACCACTCTACTCATCCGCCAATATGTGGATGGTCAACTGGTTCTGGGATGTGCTAGCCTCTCTTGGTCTAGCACACAAGAATGCAAAAATCTTATTTTTAGGTCTAGATAATGCAGGAAAGACGACACTTTTACACATGTTGAAGAATGATCGTTTGGCAACTTTACAACCTACTTTACATCCTACATCAGAAGAATTGGCAATCGGATCTGTCAAATTTACAACCTATGATTTAGGTGGTCACGCACAAGCACGTAGATTGTGGAAAGATTACTTCCCTGAAGTTGACGGAATCATCTTTATGGTTGATTCACAAGATCATGAACGTTTCTCAGAATCTCGCGAAGAATTAGACCGTCTTTTGAGCATTGAAGAATTGAGCAAAGTTCCTTTCTTGATCTTGGGTAACAAGATTGACGCTCCCCGTGCTGTTAGTGAAGAAGATTTGCGTGGAGCTATTGGTCTCTACCAAACAACCGGAAAAGGAAAGGTGCCATTGAAAGGTGTGTATTAAGATTGGTTCTCCCTTGCCTGTTATACTGTTCCTTCTGACACTCTTCTACACCCCCTCTTACAGACATTCGACCAATCGAAATCTTCATGTGCTCCGTCGTCATGCGTCAAGGATACGGTGAAGGTTTCCGTTGGCTATCTCAATACATTTAAATTGTTTGGATCGACTTCTTGGCGTTGAGGTCAACATGTAGCAAAGGTGTTCTAGAGTTGATGTATATAAGACCGAAGCAAAAGGTCTTCGAGACGTCAAAATATGATCTTTTTCAGTACTTGAACATGTTCAGTGGAATAAAGATCAAAATAGTAAAATTTTCTTGTTTTAATTGATGATTCTGGCTGCATTGTGAACCTCAGCTTAAAGACTGACTAGATGATTTCTAAGCAAACTTCTGAGTGACAACTGAGATGTACATTTATTGAAAAGAGAGGCTAAACCTAAACGAACTAGTATACTACTCTGGGAATCTATGGAGTCTAAAGATGAATGATGGAAAAGAGATGAAAAAGATGATGATGGAATTGCATGCGTCTAAAAGTGCTCATTGATGATAGGAATATGATGTGTATGTATTTTAATACGATCAAGCTTGTGCACATTGCACGCCAGGACCGCCTCCAGCTTCATCCTCGTCGTCTTCCTCCATCTGTCCAGCTCCAGCACCGTTTGCTTGTGATCTTCCTTGATGAGCTTCACGTTCAGAGATATCTTCCATATGAACATCTTCAACTTCTTCTTCATTTGTGATGGCAGAAGGCTTCTTGCGTGGCGGTAGAGCTTGTTCGAGCAATGGAATCTTATCAATTGGGATCTCATCAGGGAAATCGACATGGATGTTGATGAACAAGTCTCCCATCTCGTGATGACGGTAAGAAGGCATACCTTGACCGCGCAAAACCTTGATTGCACCATTCTTGACGACTTCACCTTGAGGAATATCAATGCTCAAGAAGTGCTTGCCAACGTGTTCAATGTTCACCTTACCACCACCAAGAGCGGTCAAAAGATCGATGTGAATATCTGTGATCAAATCGTTCTTTCTTCTCTTGAAACGAGGATGAGGTTGTTCATCCACGATAATAATCACGTCACCAGGAATGGTATTGGGTGCCTGGTCTGCTGCTTCTTTGAAGACAATTTGTTGACCATCTGTCATACCAATCTCAATACGTGCTTCTAAGACTTGACGTTCTTGAATGATCTTCTTACCATTGCATTGCTTGCAGCGGTCTTTTGCTGGAATTTGCTCTCCGGTACCTTGACAGTCGGTACATGTTTGTTGCATTTGTTGCACCATTGGTCCTAACTGTCTCAAGATCACCTTGATACCTTGACCATTGCATCCTTGACAAGATTTAACAGAACCTTCTTTACCACCGCGACCATCACACTTGCTGCACAAGACGTGCTTTTGCAATGCCAATTTTGTCACCTTTCCAGTGTATAATTCTTCCAAAGTGACCTTGACACGATGAGGCAAATCTTTACCTTTACGAGGTCCACGTGGTCTGCCACCACCACCGCCTCCAAAGAAGCCGCCTCCACCACCACCGAACAATTGTGAGAAAAGATCTTGAGGATCCATTCCACCACCCATACCACCTGATTCGCTCAAACCTGCTTCACCGAATCGGTCGTACATATCACGCTTTTGTGAATCGGCTAGAGTTTCATAAGCAGATGTAACTTCTTTGAATTGTTCTGGATCACCACCTTTGTCAGGATGCAAAGCCAAAGCTTTCTTGCGGTAAGCTTTTTTAAGTTCGCTCTCCGATGCTTCGGTTGAAACACCTAGCAAATCGTAAAATTTGGTTTCCTTGACCATTTTGGGCAATTATATGGGTATGAATTGGGCTTTCTGATGCCTTTTGAGAGATAAGTGCTAAGACTTTTGAATGTCGTAAGGATCGTCTGTAGCTGACGATGTCGTGCGTATCAATCAATTGATATGCGTCTGCCTTTTGCTATTAACTTGGGCTGATTCCTCTTGGAAGGATGGTGAAGATTTTGGTTGTTGGTGATCAACGTCTATTTTGTTTCAATTTGTCCTACTTTGACAATTTCACTTATCACCTTCTTTTGATTGATATGATGATTGAAGTTAGCCAGCCATACCTAAAATTTACAACATCCGTAATGTAATTTCCAACTCAATTAAAAATCAGGCACGCCAGCTCTATTACTTTTTTTTTGTATTGGCTTCTGCATGAAAAACTCTCAACTCGAACGACACTAAAGAAAATTTGTATTGCCACTTTCTTTGTACCGGTTAAAGCGGGCGTGAGGTCCAGAGAGTTCTAGCAAAACTACGACGCCTGCCAGCCCAAAAATAGCACCTTCCATACCTTCCAAAACATTCTACCCGTATCCCGAGCCAGCATATTGCACGTGCACACTCCATACAATCACCCAAGTGTTACTTTTGGCAATTCTAACCTGTCCCCACCATCAGCCCGCTGCCTACTATCACACCGTCATTGGCGATCCACTATCCATCCAAGTATGAAAGCGAGATACCTATGACGTCTTTTTATCAAATTGCTGTTTAATGAATATGTTTTGCTTATCTAGTCTTTTTGTTGTTCTCGCATAGTCAAACGAAAGGTGGTGATAACTTTAATAGGCAAAAGCATACATCAAATCTTGCATCCTTACACGATCATCGTAAGCTGTCCTTGGAATGAACAAAATGGACTTATAGCAGATGACCAGATCGCTAACACCTTTATTTCTCACATTCAAGGCGAATGTCTGATCCACTCATTTGACTTAGCTGAAATGTCCGTATAAGCTATGAATATGTCCTAATTCATCACTGAATCTCCGATGAAGGGCGCTTTTGACTAACCTTGATTGCAATTTATCCCCAACCCGTAGAATATGTCGTCCAATCATGAAAGATGGTCCAATGGTCCATATCCAGAACATGGGCAAGATAAACAAGAGAGGAGATCGGCACAGAGACCCTATGAATGGTACGACCAAGATCAAAGCAGCGGTCCATCTCGACAGTATGAACCATATTACCGGGAAAGCTCGTCACATGGGTATCGGAACTGGCCACAGTACGGCTATGATGATCAGATGTATGAGCAATATCAGCAGAATTATGGCGCAGCTAATGCACAATCAAGCACGTACAATGACGACTCCAGACATTCAAGTACTTCAGAACGAAGTAGAAATAGGCAGTCTGATGGAAGTGCTGGTACTAAAGGACCACCTCGTCGATCTGTGCCGTCATCTTCAAAATCTGTGCCATCATCTTCAAAAGCTTCTCAAGCACGTTGGCATCTTTCCAAAGAATTCCAAGCATTTGTTCGCAATTCAAGAACGGATACATTACTCCTTTTGGACGATTATTGCAGACCGTTGAGCGCTAGCAAAGAGATGTTCTCTTTCTTACAATCGTTGCCGAATTTGTCCGCTATTCAGAATCGTATTCGAGGTGTAATCACAGCTTCAAAGGATGGAAGATGGCTCGCACTTGTTGCGTGTCATGATGCAGATGTGGCGAAAGCTCTGGCAAATGAGATCAAGGATCACGCCAAAGATATCGAGGCCAAATTTGTCACCAATGAAGTTTTCAATTCTGTGGCTCAAGGACAGAAAGTGACCCTTGCAGAGGGATTACGAAAACGCTTCTCAGAAGAGGGTGTCTTGATAGACGAATGGTCTTCAACTGCAACCGTTAAGCCTGCAGCGGCAACATTGCCAGGGAAAGAAATCGATCATCAATTTGAATTACCCGGCAGTGTATCAAGAGACCATCGTAAGATCACATCTGCGAATCCTTCCTCCTATGCAAAGAAAGCAGCTTCGCATATCAGCAGGTGGAACGCTCAACAAGAAGAGATGCAGCGAAATGATGTCGTGGAGAGTAGTGCGATACCAGAGCCTCAACATGACAGCAACGATCCCTCAAATGACGTGCAGGTCTCGAAAGAGTTCAACTATCTGGATGAAGAGAAGAAAGCATGTTTACTTTGTCAAAGACAATTCAAAACGTTGGAAGTTCTAAAAAGGCATTCTATTGAATCGGAACTACACAAGAAAAATCTACAAGATCAAGATCGTTGTTCAGAAGGTCGAAAGCGGAAGATTGCTTCCATTCCTGCCCAAGATGTTGGATCCACTTCTTCTACAGGTATGAAGAAAGCAGGCTTTGCTCCCGTGCAGAGAGTCACCTCGAACGATCGGTATTCTGCAGCTTCTGAAGACAAGCCAACAGCAGAAAGCGGTATGGAATATCGTGATCGAGCTGCAGAAAGACGAATTGTTTTTGGTACCGAAGCAATCGCAAAAGCGAAAGCGATGGCGAAGAAGCGTCCTTACTCGGGCGAGTCAACGGTCAAGACGACACCCGCTTCCGAAGATGCTATTCCGGCTAAGTTAGACGAAACAAGTATTGGTGGCGCATTACTGGCCAAGATGGGCTGGACATCAGGCAAAGGATTGGGAATAGACGGAGAAGGGAGAATAGACCCGATCGTAACGCATGTATACACTCCCGGTGCAGGAATTGGTAGCGGAGGAAGCAACAAATCTGCACCTACCGTCGAAGAATATTCGAGCAGACATACAAAGTTCATTCAAGGAGATGCAGCATATCAAAGATCGGTTCGGATGCAAGAAAGATACAAGGAATGACAAAAAAAGCTAATTTACAGCTTTGCTTTGGCAGATGAATGCCCGTTTTGGAGGTAATCTTCAATTTTGTTCGCCCAAAATTCTTTTCCGAAATAATCGAACCAAAAGTGACCGAATTGATCAGTTTTTGGTTGCATATCCAATCGTTTTGCACTTTTGATACTCTTTGTAAAATAATCACTTTCGCTGTATTTTACCATTCTATCCAATTTGCCATGAATGATAAGAACAGGTAATGATTCCGAAATTTTGTGTAATTCTTCTCGTGTATCACGTCCTTGAATTGCCAACATTTGTGAACCGATAATACTTTGTGGCCTTCTAGTTGTAAGTGAAACTTTAACACGTTCTTCAAATGTTGATTTATTTTCACTTTGTTTCATCCAATTTTCATCGTATTGATAAGACATCAAAAATTCCGTTAATTCATCTTTCCATTTAGGATTCGTTCCTGCTTGTGAGAGAAAATGTTGTAAATCGCTTTGTTTCAAATCTCCTTTTGGTACTTTTGGCATGGTTGATGCTAAGATTGCTTTTTGGACATGGATGCCTTTGATTTCGATCCCTTCTTTTTGGGGTTTTGCTTCGGGTAGCAGCATCAATGCTTGTAAGATATGACCTCCCATTGACCATCCCAAGATGTTTACTTTGAGGAATTGACCTCCAAGTGCTTTCAGCAAGTCCAATACATCGTTTGCCTCTAAATCAAGTGTATGATCTGGTTCTTCTTCATCATCTTTTCTGTTTGCTAATCTTGATTCTCCGATTCCACGTCTATCATATACCAAAACAGTTCTCTTTTTTGCCAATTCTGTTGTTAGTGGTTGAAAATCTTCTTTTGTACTCGTCCAACCATTGATTAATACAATAGGAACGGTAGAAGAATGTTCACTTCCATGTATTTCATATCGAATCGTTGTTCCGTCTGGAAGTGATTGTGTTCCTTTTTTGACTGTCATTGTTCTTGAGTTCGAGAGGTGATGATGGTAATGAACACCGGTATAGAATAAGCGAAAAGTTGCCGATACTCCAATGTGGGGTGTTAGTGTGTGTGAATGCAAAGTCAATTGACGGAAAACGGAGTAATGTTCGCGTCGCGTTGCAGATGATGGAATATCTTCTTGTTTCATGAATGAGCCAACTTGTGTGTTACTTCTCATCCTCCATGCCGAAATGACGACAAGATGAGCATGGACGTAGATGAAGAGGTGGACATCAATGCAACAAAGGCAGATCCATCATCCTCGGTGACGGAGCATCTTCACAAGAACGGAAATCAGTCCATGGCGCCAGAGGAAGTTGACTCAAGACAAGCAAGTCAAGACACAAAATCAACTTCATGTTCTTTAATCTTTACCTTGCAAGGTCATAAAAAGAGCGTTTCCTCCCTTGCAATCTCTCCAGATGGAACAGAAATCGTTTCAAGCGGTGCAGATGGATTGTTAAAGATTTGGTCTCTTGCAACAGGATCATTACGAGCAACACTAGATGCACAAGAACAAATCGAACCTTCATCTTCCACACAACGACAAGGAATCAGTGATGTAGCCTGGAGTTCTGATGGAAAGTACATCGTATGCGGAGGTGATGATAAGCTTGTCAGGGTATGGCATGCAAAACGATTGGAACTATTATGTGAATTTGAAGGTCACACATCTTTCATCTTTTGTGTTGCATTCAATCCAAATACAACTTTGGCAGTTTCAGGAAGCTTTGACGAAAGCGTTCGAATGTGGGATTTACAGAAAAAACGTTGTCATCGTACGATCGCCGCTCATTCAGAAGCCGTTACAGGAGTTGCGTTCAATCGAGATGGTTCAATCTTGGCAAGTTGCAGTTATGATGGTTTGATAAGGTTATGGGACGCATTCACAGGTCAATGTTTGAAGACTTTAGTACACGGAGAAGCAATGCCGATAGGACATGTAGTATTTTCGCCGAATGGTTTTCAATTACTTGCTACTTCTTTGGATAACTCTATCAGACTTTGGGACATGGCAAACGGTCGTGTTCTTAAAACTTATGTTGGTCATCAAAACGCAAAGTTTGCTCTCAAATCTGCATTCACAGCTTGGAACACGTCTGACTCAAACTCAGATCTACCTTGCTTCGTAGTTGCAGGAAGTGAAGATCAAAAGGTCTATCTGTGGGATCTGCAAGGCAAGCAAGTCGAACATACACTTCAAAGTCATCGTGATGTCGTATTGTGCATTGCGGCACATCCTTCAAAGCCAATCATTGCTTCTGCAAGTCTTGATCGAGATCCGTGCATCAAAGTATGGCATCTCAAGTCGACATAATCAACCAGCATTTTCTTTCGCGGCAATCATGCCTGTTTCTAATTATTTGTACTGTGTATGTTTGGCTATAATTACAAAATGTATAATAAGATCAAAGATTGTTATAGAACCTCCTTTTTCGTCTGAACGTTCCTTGCAGGTGTAACTTCGATCACATCGGTATACCTGCGAATCAAATTGTTCAACGTTGAGCCTGCACAAAGGGCGATCAGTGTTGATGTGAAGATGATCACATTGTACGGCATGCTAAAATCGGGAACTGCTACCTCGACCAGAGCTGGGTCGGTGTATAATTGTGTACCGTCTTCCAGTGTGAGAATCGCAGGTGGAATATCGAAACCACGATGTGCATCTGGTGGATGTTCTGCGTATCGTAAAAATGCTTTATCGTATTCGAACGTGAGACGCACAGTGCTCAAGGGTGGAATGCGTAAGTCTACCTCCAAATGCGTTGGTCTTGCTCTTGGTAGCGAAGGCGTATAATTGAACGATTGAACTGCAGGCAACTTCAAATCATCCGAGAACAAGACGATCTGATCGTCTTTCTCGTCAACCTCTTCTGAGATATGCTCTTGTATCGTATGAAGGTATACTTTGATGAACCATGGCAAAATCTCTGTGTACTTTATCCGCCTCTCCTTTGCTTGTTCCAAATTTGTAATGGTAAGCTGAACGATTCCACTTTCTTGTCCATATCCAGAAAAGACGCGAGAAGTGGTAAGCTTTTGTGCAGGATAGGCAGTAGGATATGCGAAATATTGTTCGAGGGGCCATGTCATCTCGACATTGAGATCTTTGGATGATCGAGTATCAAATGTATACGATCCACGTTTGCGTAATTGAACAGCAAATCGTTTCGCTTTGGCTAAAAGTTTGTCCATATCCGACAAGTTCTCATCATCATCGATATCTTGCGATTCACCAGGTGACATGACAATCGGCCATACACGAAACTCTGTATCTTCGTTTTGGTCAATGATCTCTGATGCTTGTAGCTTTGGCGTCAGCACCTTGATCGAACTATCGCGAATCAAAGGGCAGGATTGCTTAAGTGTTGTGCCAAAAAGCTTTTCCAATGACCAATCTCGTTTGCCTTTTACGCCTGCGGCAATAGCAGGTGAAAAGACGGCTTGAACGTTAATACGAACTTTCCATTGATCATGTGTGCGGACGAGATGTAGCGTCATTCCATGAAAGTCTGAGTAAAAGAATCGATGTGGTTTGAGTAAACTTGCCAAGCCTGCCATTGTTTTGCATGGTAATAGTTTGAGCAAAGTCGATAAGTTCTCCGTACAAATAGCTTCCGAAGACAGCATTGCATGCAGACTGACAAACTCTCCCGATCCTGTTTCTGATTTGAATGGAATCACTGTTAGTTTCTCATCCAGAGCGTCCAACGAAGCACAGAAAAGACCTGCCATGTTTGCTGTTAACGTTCGCCAGTTCCGCAATGCTGCTTCGGGTATGGCAGATTGATTGTTGAAGTGTGATGAATCGGAGGATGCAAGAGTATGATCATTCTTCAATTTTGCCTTCACTTCTGCTCCGATGCCCACCATTTCTTCTTCGTTTGGTATTCCCCATTTTGTATAATCCCATTTGCCTGCATTTATAGCAAGGTGAATCTCATCTGCATTGCTGCTCTGTGCAAGATGGATCAGAGATCGTGGAACGAATGAATAGATCGGCACATTGCCTTCGTACTCCTTGTCTGTCGGTTTATCGCCGTTCAAGGGTGATTCCAGATCGAATTTGAATACTGTATGCACTCGGCCATCTTGTAGAGGTCGAATTGTGAGCGATTCATCGAATATCGAATTGGCCGGAGAAGATGCAGCTGGTGATGCACATATGCTGATGCAGAGCAAGATCAGGAATGCTGCCAATCCTGCCAGCCTTGAAAACGATATCATACTTCTCATCTCGTTGTGACCATGCTGTGTAGCGTTATGATAGATGATTGACTTCCTTCTGAAGAAAACGTTCTGTTGATGCGGTAGGATGCCCGCCTGCCAAAAGTCGCGTCTCCTAGTCTACGCGTGAAGGTCAAAGCGTCGATCCAAGCATGGCCGTCTCCCGATCGGATTGCTCCATGTAGATTCATGGTGTCGGTGAATATTCTTTCATTCGTTTGATCGGTGTGTTCGTGATAACACTTCTATAAAGTAGCTCCATCCTTTGATGTAGACTCTTTTAGCATCTTTTGATGGAATTCATTAAGCCCTGAAGTACGAAAATGAATAAAATATCTTTTTTACTCGTTTAAAATCTAAGAACGAGAGGCGTAACAAGAATGAGATACTTTGTTATGCAACACTTTTACAGAATCAGATCTCAGAATCAGTGTGAGAGTATTCTAAAGCAGGAGATCTGATTTGCTATAGATTTGTTATAATCTTACTCTATTTCTTGTCGTCAAATAAGCAATGCTTTCAGAAAAAAATTGGTTTTATCATAGTCTAATCTGAAGTGTCAGTCTTCTGGCACACAAAGACCTCAAGACGAGGGTTTGTAAGTGGATACAGATCAATATATCGAATAATTGATAGGCAAATCATAAAAATGTTTTATTGATGGTATAACTACATACAAGTACAAAATGAACAACAATAAATAAATCTCCGAAATAAAGAATATCAAAAACACAGAGATACGCATCATTGACGGAAATCATATCAAACAAAACAGCCCGAGCGTGCAATGATACTATGAGTCTGTTTTCTCACACTCATCGACGAATAGGAGATTTGGTGATACAATGGATCAGACAAGTGAGTAGACAGATGATTACATAATCACGCTGTTACGTTTTGTAGTCTCCAGGCACTGCTTTCTGATTGATAATAATAAATTAGTGAGGTAGAGAAAAAGTGGGTAAAATTTACATGTGATATGAGACTATTTATATCCGACATATGGGCTAATTTGGGCACCAAAACTGTGGTTCGTCAGCCTTTGTGGCGAATCAGGCGTTAAGGCGTGATACGGCGTGATACGGCGTGATACGGCAAGTGACGCCTGTACACGTGCCAGGCGTACCGTATACGTCATATCCCAACACACGCATGGTCAACCTGGGAAAAAATTTTATCAATCCGGCAATCTCCCTCCATTCATTCATTCATCTAGCCTGAGAAATATTGTTTTAGATCTCGCATACTTTTCTCACAGAATCTTTCCCAGGAAACGTTGATTGACATTTGCACTCTTTTGATTAGTAAAGACGGAAATGCAAGAGATAAGAATTCGGAAAAATAGAAAGCACGCAACTGATGGGTATATTTTGCAAATTTCCGTTTCCGTTTGGCCGTCTTTAAATCTTCTTGGCCGTACGAATAAAACAAGAAAACTTGCATATGTGCTTATATAACATCTGCAGCTTATATCATGCAATGGCTTGCTCTTCGTCATAACTTGCTCTTTATCATAATCTTATCGTCCTCAGCTTTAATTTAATCCCTTGTAAGCAATTGATGCAAAACCCGGTAAATGCCTCTACCGAAGTGCCAAGCAAGGACCTTCAAGTGTGGTCTCGTGCTTAATCTGCACGCGCATTCAGTTGTCATGAATTTGAATCACCGATCTCCACGGAGAATTAAGGCATATACGCGCGGAAAGAGTGAATGATTTGCTGCCTATCCACGGCCTCTACTTATTCACAGAGGGGATTAGACTTGTTCGGAGAAAAAAAAAGAGACTATGCAAGAAATTTAATCAATTTGAAAACGGAGTACACAGCTGGGGTAACCGTTTATCAAAATTACACTAAAAATGTATGTGGCGCGTTTCATTGTTTTTTCAAGCACCCGCTCGGCTTGTGTGCCTTTTTGATAATTACGGTGATGACAGGCTTCCAAAGAGTGCCTTGCACCTGCATAAAGACAAAAAAGCAACCTTCCTTCACCTTTTTCACACGGAGGAGAAAGAACAAAGAAGAGAAGTATTGTACTACTAGCCTAGACTTCTTCTCTCAAAAAGAGGATCATTGGATAACCCGTATTATGCACATCAATGTCTCATATGTAAGCCCACGCGGCTTTGTGCTTTACTTTACACCGAAATGTCATTGATTAATCGGCGAATGGAAGGGAAATTAACTCATGTCCGAGTCCCAGTTAAGAAAGAAGCCAAAAAGATGTTTATTTTTATTCTCCTGCTGCCTGCAAGTAATACACACCCAATCAATCACTTCAATTGATTGCCGCTGATTTGCTGGCTAGTTGACTGGCTTGAGCATCGGGCACGGATGGGGTTCAGATAAGGTGTGTTGTCCCTTTTTTCATTTTCTTTTTGTTTTTGTCTCCGATGATCTCGATTGAGGAAGTGTAATTGAAAACAAAACTTTTCGCACGACAAACAAAAGTAGCAACTTTACTTGCTATTTGCATTTACTCTTTTTACCTTCCCATACGCTTGGATCTCATCTTTCATCATCATTTATTCAAGCACGGCTCTTTCGACTTTGATTGCGATCGGGCTCAGATCGCTCCAAGCTTCATTTGACATACATTAATAATACCCCGGACTTAAGCTCCGTTATAACGTTGGCAAAGTAGCAATACCACACACATTAGAGCATCGCATCGGAGCTCCATCGTATATGCACACAAGAGTGAACGAAAAGCATTCATTTGGTTCGGGATTGGTACGATGAATGCTGCCAAGTAAGAGCATACGTCCACTTCAAAGAAAAGAAAGAAGGAAAAGATCTCTCTTGTCTTTGGATGTGTATAACTTTGCATGATGAAGTTGCAAGCCTCACCGCCAAGCGAAGTCAGTGAAGCGAACAATTCAGCCCAAGCACATTATACATCAGCTGAGATGAATCAACAACAGTCAAATCGAAAATATGACGAGCAGCTTTCTAATCGTGAATCAACGGCGTACAAACAGCAGAATCTTGGAAGTTCTTCGACGGGGCCAGTTGCTTCATCATCATCCTTGGCACAATCACATTCATATACACCTCTCATTCAACAATCCGAAAAAGACGATGATCATCCGTTTACGCCACCTTCTCCATATAATCGATCAGCCGACAAACAAACATTTTCACCTTCTCTTCATCATCAAGGTCAATATATGCGTCAAATTAGCGGACCAAATGATGAGCGGAGAATGTATGCAAATGACTCCTCTTTTCTGAAAAAATATTCGGAGCCGCCAAAAGACCATAAAAATGCAAATTTTGCCGATCAATACGAAAGTGGAAGGCTGAATAAGTCGAGTGAGTTCATTCATAGGGAAAAAGATTCAAAAACAGCGACAGTACAGTCGCAGGATGAAGGCAGACCCCAAGACGGAAATATGAGCGGTGACCGCGATGAAGCGGATCCACACAAACAAATACGGCGACAGAAATATCAATTTAGCTATAGCAAAAGCGATAATTTACCAGAAGACATGGCAGTTGATCAGTTTACAGAACGGCCGGAGAGTAAGAGATCGCATATTGAAACGAAATTATACAAGAGCAAAAGCCGGGATGATCATAATAGCAGGTATAACGAAACGGTGAATAATGACGTTGGTAGTGGAAATGAGACTGTGCGCAATATAAACGATCGTGCGACGGATTCATTTCGATTTCACTCACCGCCTCATCAGTTTTACAGTCAGTATGAACGCCAAGGCCAGCAAGACTTCAAGCTTCTTCATAGGGAAAATCGTTCGGAACTGTCACAATTTAAAGTCCATCATTCACCCGCTTCCAACTTTGCAAGACGTCAAATTCCTCCTTTTGACTATCAAGTAGGAAGGAATTTAGGATCATCAAAGTTTGGTGATATGGCTACAAAGGAGGATCAAAATGATGAAGAGGATTCAACGTCATCGTCTGTACAACAGCAAAACAATACAAAAATTCAGCGGAATTCTTTCGGTTCTTCAAGTAGCTTAAGCGAGTTTCGAAGTGATCAATTGACGCGCAACAATGAGAGCGAAGTCAACAAATCAAGGCCGATCAACGTGCCAAAATTGTCTTCATCAGCAGATCAGACTAGTCAACAACAACATTCAGGCCGAACTGCTTCGTTCATGTCATCACTCATGCGTGCAGCAAGAAGCCCTGATCCACAAACGCCCACTATTGTCAATAGCCCGATGAGCATACATTCAATCATTGGAGGTCGTTCTTCTAGCCCGGTCAATAGTAATAACGAACGAAGGACAAGGAAACGAAGGACTTCATCTGTTCAAGAGCCCTTGCAAGGATCAGCATTAGAGTCTGCCTTTAGAGCGCGAAGTTCTCCTCGTTTGTCAGATTTTCCACAAAGAAGCTCTATGCCAATTTCAAGATCGATGCATTCCGATACGGAGTCATATAGCCAAAATAGAGCGGACCCTTCTCGACCATCTTTTCAACCTTTTGAGACGCTCAGAAATGACACTTTTGGCGATCGAAGGGGTGTACGACAAAGTATGCCCGGTGTGACATTCAATCCTAGCTCTGGTGCTGTTCAGAGAAATGCGGATGAAGCACAACGGTACAGCCAATCAGACCACCGCACACATCCAATTGATACGACCTTTCGCTACCTTGGTGCCGGTCGATCTTCCGCTTCACCTATGTCGGCATATAACTTGAGCGGGTCGCAAAGTGAGGGTGAGCGAATAATCACGGATCAAGGTGGCAATATTTCTTACATTTCGAGATCTTACGCTCCAGTACCTTCTTTCGATCAGCAGAATTATCATCGAAGCATAGATCATCATCGATCCCTTACTGATTCTTCCCATGGAAGTCGTTCAGCAGAGCCTATTGCATCATATTCCGCACGATCGCCAGTAGAAAAGAGACAATCGAGTGAAGGAAGCAGTTTACAGTATCCGAGAAAGACTAACGAAAATGCACAGGCTGTCGATCCTATGCAATGGAGTACGGAAATGAAATCAAGAGCCATAAATGAGCAAAAGCGATGGTCTTTCACTGCTATGCCCGATAAAAGAAGACAAGTAAAACAAAGCGTATGGGACGCTCGCATACATCTTCGAACAGCCTCTTCCTATTGGCCTCCTATGGCAAGTAATGTGACCACGATTCGATGCATGTATGCCAATATCGCACAAAAGAGTTATGGCAGTGAAAAGCGTTTTCTTTGTCCACCTCCTTCGGTGAAGATAAATGGCCCTCTTCGTCCTTGCAAATGGATAAGCATGCGAGTCATCTCGGGAGATTCAGTCACTCCGAGCGTTGGAATGATTTCTGCAAGCGCTCATTCAGGCAGCAGTCAAAGCTCACACGGTAAGGCAGGCTCAGCAAGTTCTGCTGTTATAGCAACTGGAGGCGGAGAAGAAGCGGCACTTCTTGATCTGAACGGAGAAGCAAAGTTTGGTAAATTGCACGTAGGAAGCGTTTCAGATGCAACAAACAAAGTTTTTCGATTGCAAGTTAATCTTCTCAGAGCAGATTTGCCAGGTGATGAAGGTAAAGCAGCTTTACGTAATATGCAAGATGGCTCGAGTCCTTTGCAATTGCCATTTAATGCATGGTCAACGTTTCATTCGGCTCCAATCAATGTGATCTCAAAACCTGCCAGAAAGTCGGTTCGAACTCGGGCCGCCTCTCCTGCAATTGCAAGTGGTTCAGTGGTCTGTCTTTACAATCGATTGAACTCACAAACAGTTCGAACAAAGTATCTAGGTGTGGAAACAGGTGCGATCGAAGATGTTGCTCAAGTTGAAGTTGCTCGCAGGCTTGTCGCTCGACAAGATGGCTGGGAAGGATTTTCAATCGAATTATTGGCACGTCCCGTAAATGATCCGGCGATTGCTAGAGCCAATTCAAAAGGCTATCAAACTGACGATTGGGGAATAACGTACGGTAGCATAGTTTGTTTGCGTGATGTGAACACGAAATTATGTTCTGATCCAATGTTGATTTGCAAAGTGGATAAAGGGAAAGTTGAATTGTCAGGCATCTTTGGCAACAAGACAGGACAATTGGCAAGATTTCAAATCACATCAAAGCATCGAGAAGAAGCTCGTCAGATTTTGTTCGGTGGTTCTCGTGGTGAAATCTCGACCTTGAACGATACATCTTCATCTTCACAGCACTCGACAAGAGAGAAAGCATCGGGGATGCCCAGTCTCTCGTCTCTAACCGGCTCAGGCGGTCAAGATCCTGGCAGTATGGCATTTGACGGTCAATTTGATAGCTCCAGTCCTGAAATCAGTACCGTCGCAGGCGGTCCTGTGATTCAGATGCAGAAGGTCACATTGATGCACATCACTCCTTTGCCCAGTCGTGATTCACCTGATATCGTGGAGTGCAATCTATCTTCAGCTCGATCTTATCTTTGTTCTACGGTGAATGAGAATGCGGAGAATGAAGCAAGCCTGGCAGCCATTGCAAGATCACAAGCACGTCTACGATCTCGCTCACATGCTGTGAGACAAGGTCAATTAGGTTTGCCTATGGAAGTGCTAGAACCTCAAGCAAGTCCTACTGTTCCAAAAGGAGACTATAAGGGCAACAGCCCAACGCGAAGCTTGCAAAGTGGTTCTTCTCCGACAAATGCTTCCAATGCATCAGTCGGTGCTATGCACGACTACATCCATTCTTTGCAATCTCAACCTGCCCCTGTTGGATTTGCACGACCACCAGCTCTTGTGAACAGTTCATCACAAGTCAATAATCAAAATCAGATTGATCTGTTGGAAGATCAATTCTGTTGGACAATTGTAACAATTTCGTGTACGGAAGTGTCTTACATCGAAGCAAATGCCGTCTCTCCCGAGATTGCGGATGTTAAAGGACGATTAAACATCAAGCCCAAAGTACAATCTGAACCCAGAAGTCCTCACGTACCTCTGGCGCCTTTGCCAATCACGCCGTACCCATGCTTTGCTGCTCTTCCATCGTACGACTCACGCTCTCATTCGCTGGCAGCAACAATTCACGACTATCTCTATGCAGATGATTTGGATGCAGCAAGATCGATTCCCAATACCGTTTCCGCCGTTCATGCACTTTCCAAAAAGGCAGCTCATGAAGTCTGGTTAGGACATTCGGAACCTTTGCAAACCCATGCTTCTTCTGCTGGACCGCATATGTCGGATGTTACGATCAAATTACCAGGAATGGAAGAATTGATGAGTTTGCATATTGAATTTCATGCAAACCCACACGATGAAAGATTCATTCAAAAATTGAAAGCTGAAGGAACATCTTTGATCAAATTACCAATCGTTTTTGTACGTGTTGCACAAGGTGTTTCATTCCCTTCTGGTCATTGGCTTTTGGCCGAGTTTGGGTCAAATCAACATATGGGCAATCCTGCTCGCAGTCCGTATGACCCAATGGCGTGGACTATTCGTATCATTTAAGCAAAGCACACAATAATTGCAAGAATATAAAACAAGACTTGTATATCAAATCGATTCCTACAGTATAAACAGTGCAAAAGTCAATAATTCAGCATCATCACATGCGTCCTCTTCGTTAACAACTTTCACCTCATCTTTTCTGCCCTTGCCTCTTCACCTTCATACATAGTATTTTACTTTATCAAACCGTCTCGCTAATTCGCATTACTCATGTACGTACGCATTTGCAACCTCTAATAGAAAATTCAAATTTCTCAAATTCAGTATGTCTGAGATTTAAACAAAGGAAGCATAAAGACAAATATCCAGAAATGAACAAACGAACGTCACCTTCTCGCTTTATCCGAATTTGATATGCCCTACCCGAACCTAACTTTGCCGTACTAGAAAGTGAAACAGATTGACAATTATTTTATCACTATACATGTTCTAGACTTTTATGCATGTGGTCAGGTTTTAGTGATAAAGGTAAGGGTGCATAAAATCAGTTAAGTGGCGAACAACAAAAGGAATATTTCGGTTGTTTAACGGACAAAAGTATGGTAATTAAAAACAACCTGCATAAATTGCTTCTTGCTACTGGAAAACGGGAATGGAAATTAAATTTGGCGGAACCGAGTTTAAAAAAGAAGAAAAAAAGAGTTTTTAGCGCCAATTAATTGAGAGAAAACCCGATTGGGAGACAATGTGCCTTTGTCTCACCTTTTTTCATTCAAACAAGCCACAAACAAATTTTAAAATCACATCTCGTGCGTAGCCGAGGCTAAGGAAAGAGGCAAAGTGATGACATAATACAAATTTTCGTTGCTTGCATGTGCTCTCTTGAAAACATTGACAGTTCAGTCACACTCACGCGAAGATGCAGGTACGGTAGGGTGTAATCACATCACGCACAAATCACACACACACAGACACATTTTTCTGAATGCTATTCAAAGGAGAACATACAAGAAGTTACTTACATAATCTGTTATTAGTCTTTGTGAGTGACCAAAGTTGTGCTAAGCTTGATAATTACGGACCTACATTGCTGATTTCAAATGATTTTCGGCCTACACAGTATGAAGCTATGTACGGAGAAGGGGCGTGCAACATTTCGATCAAAAGAGCATCTTTTCCTTCGAGAGCTATCTTCAGATCACACAAGCTATCACATCTTGAATGCAGGTACGATAAATGAAAGGATTCAATCAGAATATCCCGTTTGGCACATGTGACCCTTTTCTTCTTGCCTATCAGCGTCTCGGGAATGTAAGAAGTTCTCGATCACATGTTTGATTGCGCCCCGATCTTTTTCTCCGTAATCTTTATCGGAATTATGTTGATTTGACAATAGGCAATCGATCATGAGCTGTGATGGTTATAAACGATCAAAAAGAAAGCCGAAGCTGTGTAGTCCCTGCATTTCGGCGTAATGGGGATGAATGTGCCGGTGATTTAAAATAAGGAAGATGCCGTATTCAAAAAGTGCTCCTACCATTCTCTTGGTTATTTTTATTCGCCGTTTTTGCCGGGAGGGTGTGCGTGTGACTATGTCGTGTGCACAATGGCGCAGCACGCAGCACAGCAAATGTGATTTTAACAAATGTGCTCTTAGCTTGAAGCACGGAAAATTCTGCAATGTGCGTTTATTGTTATGTTTGTTGTGTTTGATTTAGCGTGTTTAGTATGCATTGCAGATCTTAGCTTAATAAAATCACATTTTGCTCTAATGTGATATGATTGAAATACAACACATCTAAAGAGCAACCCATGCCAGTGGCCCGCAAAAGCGTCGCTCCCGGTTGTCCGGGATGTTTCGGCGGCCGAGGATAATCCTCAAGCTGCAGGCTAGAGGTAAGATTTGTAAAGGGGCAAGTAATGTATTATGAGAACTTTCTAGTCTGCAATGCTTCCAGAAGCGTTCGTAAAGACACATGATGAACAACTTCCTCACAAAGGGAATTCTCTAGAGATCACTGCTAGTGAAATTCGTTTGAAACTTTTATCATAAATTTAATTTATGCGAAGAAATTAAAATTTATCGGAAATTGATAAGATTTCCTTTCAATGTAACCAAAAGAAAGGGAACACAAAAATTCATTCTAAAAATAAATGCCAACGTCAAAAACGAGAATTGTTGATGTGATTGAACAAAAGGATTCAACACTTACGCTAGACTTTTGACGCGCGCTAAGTGTAAAAGCACACCCGCGCGTCAGGTACCCAAGCTAGCCTTGCATGTTCATACAAAAAGCACACTGAACAAAAGGACTGGATAAACAAAAAGATGAGATTGCATGCATGTGATTGTGATTGTATGCAGGTAAGATCTGCAACAAGACCTCTCTCTCACAATTGTAATCGGGATGCAAAGCAGTCTTGTTTTTTTCTTTTTCTTTGCATAAATCACATACGACCCTGCCTTTGTTACGATTGCATCTTTTAGCATCAATTGGTGAATTGAATGGCTGTGAAATGAGCGCTTAGCGCCTCAAATCCCTATCCAAGTGGCTTTCTTTAATGATTGTGTTTGATCGGAAATTTAACTAATTTAGCATGTCAAATTGAAAGGAAATCATTTCCAATTCTAGGCCGAAGTCAACGCACAGACTTGGCACGGGATCGGAGCATTATGTGGTACACAGACCTCTTTTGGAAGAGTCTTTGTAAAAGATCATATCAAAAGCCAAGACCACTTCAGCCGGCCGTCATTACTTGCTCTCATCTTTTGTACTTTATGTTCTCCCCAGATTTGTATTTGTTTTGATCATCGTATGCATTCGATCCTTCTGATAGTGTGAACATTGGATGGGAAAGAGTGAGGAAGAAATGCAGGTTGTTTGCATCTTGCATGTGCAAATCTGCAAGTAATATGCACGCGACGTGTGGTGATAAACATCAAACACAATCAAACAAAGTATCGATCATTGACAGCGTTTATTCTTGTATTTCCGATAATCGGTTCCTTTCTTTTCTTGAAGTCAATGACGTCTCTTTCACTTTCAAAATCCATGTATCTTGATCAAAAAACAAACAAAACCAACTTATTTCTGATGAATATATGCACCATGCAATCTAGAGACGCATGCACATGTATGTAGGACAACGTACGCCCGGGAGACTAAAAAAGGAGGAAAAGCAGAAGCAAAAGAAGATTATCCTGTATGTATGCACCTTGTAAGCACATCACTTTGGCCAAAAAACTCTTCTTGAGAAGAAAATGCCGAGGATTTTTTGATGCAATCACGCACAGACAAAGAATCAAAAGCCTTTCATTTTATCAGCAATTGCCGCTTTTATGATACGGGCTGGCTTAATTCCCGCTACTCCACCAAACAAAAAGACAGTCAGGATTACCGGGATAGCGTTGCATCTGGGTGTATTTCGGCTGAGATTGTTTTATTTTGGACCACTGATGCATAGAATAAGGTGCATATGATGATGGAACTAAAGAGAGAGAGAGAGGGTGATTGACATGCGCATTAGCCACTACTACCTTTCTTTCATTTTTTGTCTGGCCGCACGAGTGGAAAAAAGGTGTGCTGCATGAAATCATTTTTGTGTGACTTTGCAATTCGCAGGGCGTAGAAACAGGAAGAGCACATCTTTCCCTGTCGATCACAAACGGAAAAAGAAGATTTCTTGCTTGCTTGCACAGATTATCAGCCGCAAACAGATTGACGGCAGGGATACTTTCTGTTACTCGTTGGCATTGAATCATCAACATTGACACAACCATCAATCTTTCATCCTTTACACCTTCATCTCTCTTTCTTTCAAGACAAAAAGACAATCACTTTACGAAACGGACAATCAACACTTTCAACCGACGAGGACAGCATACAACCGCCAACAACCAAAAGTATTCGACTCATCTTCTTCGACGTACGACTATCTCTTCGCGAGTAACGATTTTCTATTTACGACTAGACAGATTACCGTTTGTCATCAATACCGTAAGTGTCGCTGTGTTGAAAGCATATATCGATTACCGGAGAGGAAGAATGAAGCCAATCGAACAAGATTATCAGATGTTGGGTCAACGGGATCGCCGTACTTCTTCAAAGACTTCTTTTTGAGCTTCCACTTCCTTCAATCGAATCAGATGGAGGTTTGAGAGGTAGAATTGAAACAGATGTCAAACCAAGAGTCATTCAATGATCCCACCCCATCAACACGTGCTGTCGATCGCATACACAGGCTATATCATATGCATATGTCCTAATGGCTTGAAATGCGCTTTCAATGCCAACCCAAACAGGATCTTCAGCATCTTTGGCCCTTGCATTTCATTATTCAGAGCTTTGAGATATCTCAATCGATAGCATCAGCTTTGAAGAACATTTGCATTTGCTGCTTTGAACTGTACGCGCTGCTCGTGTTACAGAATCCGTCGGCCGGGTAACTGAAAATCAAAGGGCGCTAATACACCGCGGCGTATTGGTGCATCTTTTTGACATTGTCGCACGACTTCATCTTAGAAATGCTTACTAACGCTTTCTCTTTATCTCTTCTTTCCTCTCCTTCCTGCTTTGACGATCATTTCTCCTTTGCGCCACTAATGGAACCCCCTGCACGATGTTTCTTCTGTTTGATCATTGAACGGGTGCATTTTTATGGTAATGTCCGCGTTTCTCCTTTACCCCTTGCTCACGCACGCCTTCGGAAAACACTGATGTTTTGCACATTCCAAAAAACAAACCAAACCAACACTTCCAACACTTTTCTTTTTTGCATTACGCGTTGACGCGTTGACTTGCGCTGCGCCTTGGCAACACTTTCAATTCATACTATGGCTGGCACGGGCATGCATATCATCTGCGTACCTGGAATTTCTATTAAAATGACCTTGCTGCAATTCTGCCCGATTGGCATGCGCATTTCAATCAAAACCCCCGCGCGTTTACTTCTTTTGGGTATATCGATCCTCTCTGGCCTCCCCCTTGACTGCCACCGATTTGGATTATCCGAAAATAATACGCCGCAATGGACCAATGGTACGGTCATATCATTCACCATGCATTTATCATCTTCGCCTGCATACAAACACAATCGCCATGCATGCAAAATATCCTTTGGACATACAGAAGGATTGCCGAAAAAAAGAACAATAACAAAAAGTTGTGAGTATGTGACTTTAAGAAAAGGATGTTTTTGTTTTGATTGCAATTTCTCAGGGGTTGTGGCAGGCAGGCAAGCAGGTACAGATGATACATCACCGAGTACAATACTGACACTTCTCCTTCTCCTCCTACCTCTTAACGCAATGATCTGCATGCCTCCAGATCTGGACGTGTGGCGCTGTATTAACCTTGCACCAATTCACAGTCAATCTTCACACACAAGTAGTATACCTTGATCACCGCAGGCATCTTATCCCCCTTGCCTCTATCCATTGCACAACATTGATCAACAGTCGGTCATTAGGAAGCCACACAGACAGGCAAAAGATCACTTTCTTTGCTGCAACAACTTCGGACAAATCAAAGCTAGCTTCCATTGGCAGAACGGACAGATCTTGTGCATCAAAAGGCTTTTTGATCAATCACTTTAGTACATGCAATTTACACACAAGGGTTGCCATAACGTCATTGACATACCGTTCATTCGCAATTTGTGCTGCTAATTTACCCTTTTTGAACAAGCGGAACCGCGAACCACTGTTGTGATCAAGGCAAAACCAACAGACTGCTTTACCGCCATTTCACCGCCGGACTCTTTCCTATAGCAGAGGTACGTACTTTGGCTCACATTCTTTATACAATCAATGGATGGACATATGTGTTCTTTGGCGTATGGATAGCTGTACGTGCCATCGGAATATGCGTGCGTATGGAATATCACATTTCCATTACGCCCACTCACACAAATACAAGCACATACCAAACGCACATACCTGAACCAGTGCCACTATGCCTAACCTGCATATCCCTACTGTTGGATATATGGAATACATCGGTTAGGCTTGCAAGCCAATCAATCAACTAGGCGAAACGTCAAGATCGACAGGGTTGAAACTCCTGTGATCTTGTACGGCTGGAAGGTATGGGCTAAACGTTCCATACATTTGAACCAGATATTATACATAAACCAATCGGATCTTGTTGGCTAACGATTCTTTCTTTCCTTTCTCCATCACCATCATTGCATCGACTTGACCTCTCTATCATCTTCCCCCTTTCCCCTTTCATTATATCTTATCGATATATAATCCACTTTCGTTTTCACTCACGTTACCGATCATCAACCATCAACGTTATCACATTCATTTCTAATCCAACAACGCTTAATCGACTTTCATTCACATTCATTCATCCCTTTCTTAACATTACCTGAAACGATTTCAATCCAACAGAGAATACATTACAAAAATCATTCATCATGCCAGCCGTACCTTCATCATCAAACTCAAACGCTCGTCGTAACTCCTTTTATGGACGCAACCGTGCAAGTTCTTCTGGATCTTCTTCCTCAACTTCCTCTCACGGTCAAAACGTCTTTCACTCTACATCCTCTTCTTCCGGTAGCGCAAGCACTTCCAAAACTACCTCTTCAGCACAACGTTCCTCTTCACCACTTTCCAAGAAACAAGCAGCAATCGCAGCAGCAGCAAATGCAGCTTCAAAGCGATTGTTGGTCAACACAAATTCAGGAATGAACAACAACACCGCTTCATCCTCCGACAGCAAATCAAATGCCAAAAAGGTACACAGTGAATCTCTTCGCTCAGAGACTCAACAAGGCGGACGTTCATACCTCGATGAACCTGAATACCATGATGAGGTATTGAAACATATGCACTTTATGGAAGAAGAGACTACAGCTTGCGTTGATTTGATGGACGCTCAACCAGAACTACGTTGGTACATGCGCCCTTATTTGGTTGACTTCATTGTTGAAATTCATCAAACATTCCGTCTTCGATCAGAGACTTTGTTCTTGACAATGAACATCGTTGATCGTTACGTGTCAAAAAGAATCGTCTACAAGCGTCATTACCAATTGGTCGGTTGTGCAGCACTTTTGATCGCTGCTAAATTCGAAGATGCAAAGGACAAAGTTCCTCTCGTTTCTGAATTGGCACAAATGTGCTGCAACGCATACGATGAAACCGCCTTTGTTCAGATGGAAGGTCATGTCTTATCCACAATCGGATGGACACTTGGTTTCCCAACGCCAGAAGCATGGCTACGGTTATCATGTGCCATGACAAGAGAAAATGCAGAAGAAGAAGCTTTGTTCACGGTCAACTCAACAAACTTGGACTCAAGAACACTCAACATGGCACGTTTCTTGCTCGAAGTGACTTTGTTCACCCGTGACTTTATCGGATTGACACCAAGCAACCTCACTGCAGGCTGTTTATTGTTGGCACGTATCATTGCTAACAATGGTCAAAACAAGCGCGCTCTCACCTCCGTTGCCTCTCCAAAAGCCATTCAAGCTGCTCAAATTGTTGATGCTTACTTGATCGAACATGCTCACCAGCTAAGTGAGATTCTGGTCAAGAAGTACAGCTTTAGCCATTTCGGATGTGCATCAACAGCCATCGTTCAATGGTACATCACCTTTGTTGCTCAACGCGATGCTCAAAGAAGCATCTTGGGACAAGCAAACGTTTCACCTTTGCTGCCAGCCGTTTGCTTTACAGCAAGCGCACAAACTGTTGCAACTGCAGCTGCCACCACATCTTCACAATCTGTCGGCTCTGTTGGCATGACAAAATCATCCTCTTCTTCATCCTTTAGCACTCCTCGTCGAAGTGCAGAAGACATGCAAGACGATGATGAAGATGATGAAGAACGCATTGATGATGATAATATCTCCATGCGATCTCGTTCTACCACTCCATCATCTGTGATCTCCACACCAAGTCAAATGTCTACGGACGGAGAAGATGATGATGATGAGGACGAAGATGAAGATCATTCTCGTGATGAAGAAGATGAAGAAAGTGACATGCCAGTCACACCTCTTTCATTGAATTCTCTTCATGACCCTTTGGTTGCAACAGAAGCAAAGGAGAACAATGCAAATGCAAAAGTGAACAATTCAAATGCAAACAAAACTGCCGATCAACATTTACAGCCACGCGATGAACGTCGTGCATTATCATTAAGTCAACAAGACAATCGATTGTTGCTCGCTTGATTCAAATTTCGCAAAACAACAAAAGCAAACTTTTTTTTTCAGCACACATACCCGCTAACCATTGGAAGGCAAAAAATCATCAAAAATTGGAGGAGCATTTTCTTCGTGTTTGTATTCACACAATCTCGTTGTCTCTTTTTTTCTTTTTCATCAATGTACTCTATGGATTTCATCATCAATAATTTCAAACATGGATTACGATCCACTTTTCCTTTTCTTTAACGAACTTTCATCATCATTCAAAGCACATACTTCTTTTCCCCTTTCTTTCATACATACTTCTGTCCTCATAATCATCGTATGTCATATAATCTGCAATTCACTACATTTCTCATTCTAACCATTGACTGTGACCTGAATGATCAAGACGTTTGCATTGCATTATACTACATATAGTGTACATTGTCTAATCTTTACTTCCGATAAAAGGTACGAAGCATGGCACGTTTGCCTTGTATTTGGCATACTTTTTGTCGCCCTTCATCTTTTTGTCCATATTTCTCTCCAAGATTGGCACGCCTGATAGATAACGAATGAGAGCATATTCGAACAAAGGACTCAAGATGGGTGCAATGATGGCAAGGTTTGCATACGTGCCACCCAAATAAGTACGTACGGGTTGATGTGAAAAAGTCAAAGAAGCCAAAGTTGCCAATCCGGTCCAAAGTGTAATCTCGCCGAAGTAATTTGGATGTCTACTCCAACTCCAAACGCCGGATGAAATGAATTGTTCTTCATGTTTCTTTTCTTCTTTCTCTTTTCTCCATTGAGATTTTTGACGATCAGCAACGATTTCGAACAATAAGCCAGACGTCCAAATCGTAAGAGCCAGTGCATCCGTTGCACCTAATTCAGGTTGTAAATTAGCAGGTAAAGCGTTGATCATATAAACAGGCAAAGCAGTCAAGGAAATCCAAACGGCTTGCATGAACCATGCAAATGAGAATGTGATAGGATTGGTTTTGATTTCATCAAATCTTGCATCACGTCCTTGTTGACGAATACGTTGGAACAAGAAAGAACCTAACCTTACGCCCCAAAACAAGACACATGCTGATGCGATCCATTGACGTGGATGTCGTTGAAGCCAGAGGGATGAAGTGTCTACACGTTGGTATAAATCGTGTGCACTGTTCGCCGATGAAACGTTGATGAGTAAGCTTGACAATTTTGACTTGATGAATCCAAAAGCGGTGCTCGCTGCATCTGATCCTGATTGATTAGTGAGTGTTGGTCGAGAAGGTGCCCGATAAAGTGAGAATAAAGTAGTGGTTAAAAATCCCAATGAACCACACAAATCATAATACCTCTCCGTTTGCAAAGGTACAAATATGGATGCAGGAATCAATTGACCAACAAAGGCAAAAGCCAAGGTTTTCATCAATCCCACACTGATCACCATGTTGATAATTGCTTTGTGATGGTGGTGAGAGTTGTACATTTTGAGCGGATGCAATGAATTGTCAGCTTTGCTTACGGTGTGGAGAATACCATCCAACTTTACATAATCTTCCGTGAATGCCTTCTAGACCGGATGCGGTAGCGGTGCGGGAGGAAGTAGAGCTAAAGCAGCGCACAGCCTCAAAACACGTTCTCACACTCCACACCTGCTCAAAAGACCTTCGCATACATCATTCTTTCATTCTCCGAACGGAAACATCATCACCATCACAAAAATGGATCCTCCTGTGATGTTGTACAACTTAGGGCTCTCTTCAACTGACCTCGAAGATCTTATGAAGGAGATCAGAAGTACATCATACATTGATGAAGTCGAGAGTGGAGAAGGACCGAGAGAAGAATCACCGCTGTACAATGAAATCGTACCGGCAAAAGAGGTACCAAAAGATACATCAATCGAATCTCTTTTGAAACACGCAGGGAATCCTAGTGTGCTGGCAATTGCAGATGGGAAGAAGGATGGCGTTTTGATCGTTGAAGTGAAACCTGATGGAAAAAGAAACGAGCTACGTGTAGCACCAAAGGATGTTATTGAAGTTTCATGCAACTGTCGTATTGCCAATATGGATCTGTTAGAGGTGAGTATAGGAAGGAGCGAGGATGTATGCTTATGAGATTGACCATTCTTCCCTTCCCAGTTCAAAGCCATGGCAGACAAGACAGGTAGCAATGTATATGACTCTAAAAGGTAATCAATGCATCCATGAATGCTTCCCATGACTTTTTGTTATATTAGCGGTCGGCCTAGAAAGCTTCTTCGAAAATGAGAAAAGAAACGGCAGCGTGTGTGTGTAATGCCAAAGTGTTGGTCTTAATTAAGCGCTAAAAATATAACCGTGTAATGTGGCACTTGAGCACACTTGAACACAAAAAAGTTGGAAGATGTGTTTGAAATTTAAGACTTGCTGGGCGCAATTGCACACTCATTTTACTATGCGCCATTTTATCACTGCTTTTGCCTTTCGTTTGTTCGTGCTGTCAATCAACTTTATCCTCTCTTTCACCATCATCTGAGCCGACGTAGAAAGATTTCTTATCAAAGACATCTATTTAGGTCGAGTTGCTCTATCACGCGAACCTCATACCAAACTGACTTTGTGTTTCTATAATGTCATCAACGTCCTCCCCTCGTCCCGTAGTTCGGCCACGTCCGGCTGCAGGCACAACTGCAACAACGGCAAGACCAGCTCCTGGCACTGCGGCTAGAACAACAACAGCTGGTACAACAGCCAGAACATCGACAACGGGAACAACAGCTACTCGTCCTGTTGCCGCCAGATCATCTGTCACACCAGGTACAACTGCAACAGCTCGAACTGCAGCTCCTGGTACAGCTACTACAACCCGACCTGCTGTTCGTCCTGCTAGCGGAGCGACTGCCACCACTCGTACAGCTTCAACCGTTCGACCTGGCACAACACCTACAAAGGCAACAACTGCAACGGTCAGAAGCCCAACAACGGCAGGCGTAAGAAGTCCAACGGGCGCCAGCGCTACATCCAATCTACGTTCTTCCATTTCTTCAGCTACAGGCACAACTCCTCGTCCACGTACTTCCGTTGCAGCAAGCACTCCTGCCAGAACTGGTGCAGGAGTTGCAGCAACACCAAGAACAAGTACAGCTACTGCATCTTCTGTTCGCTCGCCTTCTTCAGCTTCGACAACGGGTACAAATGGCGCAAGTGCAGGTGGAATCAAGAAGCCAATCTCTACAGCAGAATTGCAGGAACGTAATAAGAAGCTCAAAGCTGAATTGGAGGAAACAAAGCAAAAGCTGGAAGAAGCAGTAAAAGCGAATCAAGAGAAAGATGAAGAGATCGAAAAAAGCAAGAATGCCGGAGAAGCAGCAACAAATGGCGAGAACGGCGATGCTGCTCCAAAGGACACCACCGAAAATGGAGCAGAAGAGAAATTGACAGAAGCACAAGAAAAGATCAAAGAGCTGGAAGAACAATTGACCAACGTCAAACTTGCAGAAGGTGATAATGCATCTTCTACTGAAGATCTTTCAAAGGCACAAGCAAGAATTGCTGAATTGGAAGATGAGATCAGCGGTCTCAAGGAGGGTCAAAATGCATCGAACAAGGTTTCAGAAGACCTTGCAGAAACGCAGGCTAAGCTTAAGGACCTTAAAGCTCAGCTGGAAGTCTCTCAAAAACAAAACGGAGAAGATGACTCAAAACATGCGTCCGCTTTGGGCGATCTACAAAACAGCGTGAAAGAGGTGGAAGCCAAATTAGCGCAAGCTCTTGAGGATGTCAAACAGAAGGATCTGGCTATCAAGGCAAAGACTGATGAATTCGAAAACTTGAAAGCCCAACACGCTTCTCAAGGATCATCAATCGAAGAAGCAAATGCAAAGACGGCAGCATTGCAAAGCAAAGCAGACGAAGCCACTGCTCTCAAAGCTGAACTAGAGAAGTTGAAAGCCGAACATGCAACAACACGCAAAGGGCTCGAAGATGCTGCAAAGAGCTCAGAAGCAGCTAGCGGCAAGACCGCTACAGAATTAGCAGAAGCCCAATCTTTGATCAAAGATCTGCAAGAGCAATTGACCGCATCCAAGAAAACATCAAGTGAAGGTGATGCAAAGCAAGCCAGCGAATTGGCCGCTGCTCAAAAGGCTGCCAAGGACGCTGAGGAGAAGTTAAGCAAATTGCAAAAGGCACAAGAGGAAGCTGCAGCCAAAGACAAAGAAGCTCTTACTGCAGCTCAAAGCAAGGTTGCAGCTCTTGAGAACGATTTGAAGGCCGCGACATCAAAGATCAGTGAGGCATCCAAAAATGCAGCCGAGTTAAAGTCAGCACAAGAAGAGATCCGATTGTTGGAGCAACGTCTTGATGCTTCTGAGAAAGAGCATAACGACGCAGTCTCACAAGCAGCTGCTAAAGCCGAAAAACTTGACAAGGAATTGGGACTGAAAAAGACAGAAGCGGAAGAAGCATCTTCTAAACATTCAAAAGAACTCAGTGCCGTACAAGAAAAGGTCAAAGCAGCAGAAAGTCAATTGGAAGCATTGAAGAAGGAGCAAAGCTCTGCGGGAAGCGCACAAAGCGAACAACTAGCCAAAGCCCAAGCGACTATCAAAACACTTGAAGCCGAGGTTGCCAAATTGAAAGAGAGCAACACTTCCAGCAATGACAAACAAGCTACAGCCTTGAAGGAATCTCAAGCCAAAGTCAAAGAATTAGAATCTGAGCTGCGTCAAGCTGAGGAGGATACAAAGGAACAAAAAGAAGCGAACAAAAGAACCCAAATGGAACTGACCGAAATGTTTGCCACCCTCCGTAACGATAACGAGACATTAAAAGCTAAATTAGCAGAAGCTGAGAAGAACGCCAAAGAAGCCAAGCCCTCAGAAGAGCATCAGAAGAAGATTGATGAGCTCGAAAATCAATTGAAAAACGCAAAGAGTAATGGCGATTCTTCTGCTGAAGTTGCAGCGATCCAGAAAAAGATGAATCAGCTGGAAGAATCACATGCAACAGATATCTCAAAATTGATGAAAGAGCATGACGAAGAACGTTTGAAGACTTCGGCTCGAATTAAAGAGCTTGAAGTACTAGCCAGTCGTGTTAAGGAACTTGAACAAGAATTGGCTGATGCACAATTTGCATTGCAAGAGACTCAAAAGACATTTGCGACGCAATTGGCAGAAATCGAAGAACGTGCAAAGAATCAAGCTACACCATCTGGCGTACCTGGATCGGAAGGAGTTTTGGTGAGTTGATTTAGGTATGAGTTTGAAAGAACGATAAACTAATGTAGAGCAGTAATGTTTTACAGAGTTCCCGAAGCGGCAATCAGACATTCAATTCCGAATTAGAGGAAATGCATTCTGCACATAACGAGAAAATGCAAGCCCGTCTGCAGGAGAGCAAACAGGTTATAGGAGATCTGGAGAGAAAGTTGAAAGCTGCCCAAGAAACACAAGCTGCTCGTACAACGAAGGAAGAACAAACTAATGGTGCTGCTTGAGGATCGAAATTTTTCAGCAACGGCCTACTTAATATATAATTCAGAAGATAATATCTTTCATTTGATATACCCGTTCATTTTTTGCTACATCTTTTATTACACTGTTCCTTTTTTGCCGATATACCTATCTGTCGAGAGATCAAACGAAATCTATCTTTATTTGTGGAGATGTTGATTGCTTTGTGGGATATGCGAAATCTCAAAATAATATTAACACAGCGAAAAAAAGGCAAGTAAAGTACAGTATACACGTAAACAGATTGATTCTTCTCGTAAAAAACGGTTCCCATCATTCAGCATCTTTCCCTTTTTGCTCTTGATTATGCCCTTCTTCCTGTTCGTCTTGCTTGAAAATTTCATCGTAATTCTCAATACACACTTTCACAATCCCACCCAAAGTTCCGCTATTTTTCTTCTCCGAATCACCACCATCTTCCTCCTCTGCCTGATCTATTTTACCAACAGAGCATAACGCTATATCTTGCAAGATATTCTGACCGTGTATCAAATTAGGCGTAAGAACGACGGTGAGATTAGAAGAATCCATTCGATTTTCCGAACTATGCTGACTGACCATATTGGCACATTTAAAGGTTTCCTTCAAAAGAGATATTCGATTTGGCTCTAGCTTTGACAGCAATTCATCACGAATATATGTGATGCGTGTCTTTGAATCTGAAGGACATGCGCTGATGAATTCGTACATCGATTCAGGAAAGATTGGTGGCCGAAGCGATCGAAGGTAATCTTTCAGAAGCGCGGCAGGTAAATGTGGATCGCGTTTGCACAATTGTGCTAGTTCCGGCCTTTGACCTTTGAGATAAGATGCTTTTGTGGATCTCAACAATGCTTTCGAGGGAGAGATGCGAAAGATCCCTTCCAGCGATAATAAACCATTGCTCTCTTCACAAATCACATCAACACAATCTTGAACGAGAATCTTTCCATATTCTTCATTTGGACCTTCATCATCGCTGAATTCTGCACCGTTTGGATCCTCATCGATCGTAGTGGACTTTCGCAATATGCCTTGCTCATCTCTTCCATCAGGATCACCCACGACTGCGAAAAGAGCAGATGCTATTCCGCGAGGCATAGTTGCCTTGATCTTATTCGTGCCCCATTGCATCCAAGAATCATTGGTTTGCGTAGGCGATTCATTTGGTGTATACCAACCTCCGATAGACATCTTTCTTGTCTGATGATCAAACGTACTCTTTCTTCTTGGTGGTGAAACTGGTGAACCTGTCAATGTAGTTTTACTCGTAGTTGAAAGTAATGGACTGATGGATGATAAAGAAGAGATCCGATTATGTGCATTTACGGTCGCCGCTACATCTTTTCGTTGAATGCGTGTAAGAGTTTGGAAAGCCGAGTCCAATGCGCCTGCCTCGAGGCTGATGTCGCCTATTGCGCCCTCAAAATTGGACATCGTTTCTACATCCTCTTCGTCATTCGTGGTTGGTCTCGTGATCAATTCTGCACTTACGTCGGCGCTATCCATACCTTTTAATTGTGGCGTATGTATCGAATTGTTTGATTTGGCGTTGGGTTCAGTCATGTCGATCTTTTCTTCTGATGGTGCAAAAGGCGACCAAGATGTCATCGAATGATCTCTACTTGCGATACTTGAAGCTGTTGAGCTGACTGTACCACTTCGAGCTTTTGAACGTGATACAACAGTCCTATCAAGTTCAAAGGGGATAGGAGCTCGAAGTTTTGTTACGCCTCCTCCTCCCTTTTGGCGTGTCCTGGCAGTGTACGCGGCGATTTCATTCTCATTCTCGTATCCTTCATCGTTCTCGCCGATATCGTAGTTATACTTTGCCTTTGTTGTCTTTGAACTTGGTGATCTGGTGGTATAATATCTGTCATTGAAAGCATTCATTTGACTTGTATCGGCATCAATAAACATTTCATTTGAAGATGATGCTGAAATGGTTGGACCTTGTCTTTGTGGACGCCAAGTTAATAAGCTTGACCAACCCCCAGGAGCAGTGATTGGACCGGAAGATGATTGTTGATTAGAAGAGGAGGAAGGATCTGTAGGGGCATCACCTATTGCCTTCCAAGGAGCAAAGAATGACATGATTACCACTCCTTTGTTTGTCTACATAGATCCTGTTCATGTGTAGCAAGACTACCTGATCTCCATAACTTATGAATTTGATGGTGATTGGTGAAGTGATGGCTTCCATTTTCAATTGCCAAAAATGTGCGCTATGGATGTACCAACACTTTAACTTTTTCACAATTTGTGCACTTTATCTGTGTGCGCTTGCAAGTCATGCTGCAAAGATCGACATTGACTTTTCGCTCCTATTTGAACGCGTAAACAAAAATAACACACACCGTGTTGACATCGGCTTAAAATTGCATGCCCGAAAGGTCAAAGCTGAAGTTACACTTGATCAAAGCAGGAATGATTTCGGCATGCTCGAGGCTCATTCAAGATGATGTCGATCTTATGAAGTTCTGCAGATTTCTATCTGACCATCACAATTAAGAAGTGTATGATAGATTGTAATGCGTGTCTAAAGTCTGGCATAGTGGTGTTCACGCTGAGCTATGCTGTCTGACGACAGAGATGCACTTGAGAATTGTTATCAAATATTCCTAGCAAGCAATAGGAACCTACTCTCCCGCACTCTACCACCAGTGATCACCACGTATGCAAGATGTGCAAAGCTGATGTTCCAATTGCACAAAGCTCCTATACTCTCGCTGCCAGCCACCAAGCCGAGACGCATTTACCCAGTCAATTTTCTGCAATTAGGAGACAATGCGAAAACATCATATCAATGCCAGCACACCAAATTGCAAGGAACAGAATGAATTCATTTGATCGCATTGAACGTGTTTCTGTCATTCTGTGTGTCATTTGGACAATATTCTGTCACTATTAATGATGAAGGTAGGAGAGTTATATGTGCCAATTATACTTCTTTTTTCCATAGAAGACGCGTGAAGGCTGAGCATTGTAAACCTGCACGCGGCTCGGTCTTAAAGCACCCGCCTAGAGCAATCTTTTTTTTTCTTTTACAGTCTAGAAGGAGACACAGAGAGAGAGAGGTGCGACTGACTGCTTTGGTCTCAATCAAAAATTTAATCTACCTTGTTGAACAAAATCACTTTACACGGACCTTTTTTTTCACTTTCTCTTTTTCATTTCATTCACCACCACAGCCATATCACATTCAACCCACATCAACATCAACAACACACATACTCATTCAGCCTAGGCGTTCTCATTGTACCGGATTGCGCCGGCTGATCATCATCATCATCACTTACGCCATCTCAAAAATCGGCTTACAAAAAGCACAAAATCCATCTTCTTCATTCTCTTCACATTACTCATTACAGATTTGAGTAATCAAAAGCTCAATTCTTGGTAAGCTGGTAAACGACTTTCAACTCTCAACGTCATTGAATGAAGTGAGAAAAATACAATCTCTTGGTGAACACTATTCAGTGGCGCTACTGTGGAGTTCATTCGACATAAAAGATGGCACCTTCAAGGCATCATCATTCTCATCACAACCATCATGGTCACCATTCTGCAGGGCAGGGAGGGATGAATGGAATGGGAAATTCAATGCCTGGAATAGGATTCACATCTGTTGGATTGACTGGCATAGGGTCAAACGGAGGAGGTTCTCATGCAGGAGGAGCGTCTGGACTTCCACCTGCTCCATCAAAGCTGGATGCCAATCAAGCACAAACGTATAGGCTTCAAGATGCTTATTGGAGTGACGAAGACGAGGACATGGAGTGTCCACTATGTTTGGAAGAGATTGATATTTCTGATGCGAACTTTAAGCCATGTCCATGTGGATATCAAATTTGTCGATTTTGTTGGCATCATATCAAGTCGAATCTGAACGGAAGATGTCCTGCTTGTCGTAGAAAGTATTCTGATACGATGGTAGAGTTCAAAGCGATGAGTCAAGATGAGATAAAGAAGCTTTCACTTGCCAAGAAGCAGAAGGAAAGGGAAAAGCGCGAATTGGAGCAGATGAATCGAAAACATCTTGCAAATATGCGCGTTGTTCAGAAAAATTTGGTGTACGTGGTAGGGATGGATCCGAAATTGGCAAGAGAAGAACTTATACCTACTCTGCGGTCCAACGAATACTTTGGGCAGTATGGAAGGATCTCAAAGATTCTCATTTCGAAGCGCACGACAGCATCAAAATTGATCATGGGCACGCATGAATCTTCGATTGGAATCTATGTGACATATGTGCGAAAAGAGGATGCAGCTCGTGCGATCATTGCTATCGATGGTAGCAAAGGAGATGATGGTAGAACGGTTCGAGCAAGTTACGGAACGACAAAGTATTGTACGACATATCTACGTAATTTGCCTTGTACCAATCCGATTTGCACATACCTACATGAGCCAGGAGAGGAAGCGGATAGCTTCACAAAAGAGGATCTGACTACACTTCGACACGCAGCCAAAGATGCAGAAAACAGGATTCGACCAACTCCTACACCTTCTTCATTCCACGCAGCTTCACGCACGACGCAGGACGTTGCATCGAATGCGGTTGGTTCGACTGCTGGAGGAACAACAGTAGGAACGCCTGGGATTACTTCGACAATTGCAAGTGCTGCTGATGGTGCAGAAGGTTCGGCTTTGCCAAAGACTGCTTCGTGGGCATCTGGCAAGCCAGTTCAGAGTACGCCAACATCAGGAATACAATCGACAAATGGAAATGCAATCAGAGATGCTGATTTACCACCGCTTTCGGCTTTAGTCAGTACACCGAATAGCAGGAAAGGTAGTCTTAATCGTGTACCTGGAGCGCAAGGATCACCTTCATTGGCAAAAGCTACCATTGAGGCCTCTTCGATCAGCAGGAATCGCGTTCGTGCTGAATCGCCAGCTCCTCCAAGAAGTGCGACTGCGTCTCCCGTTCCAACAGCACCTCCCGGTCTGAGCAAACCACAGCAAGCGATGGCAACGCCAACAAAGGCAAGTGCAGGTACTCTTTCACGTACCAACAGCATGAAAGAGACGGGCAACGAAGAAAATGCAAGAACAGCAACTGGTGCCCCTCCCGGTCTATCAAGACATGGTGTACCACCTGGTTTGACAACTTCTCGTTCGGCAACGCCTTCTGCAGATACAGCATCGACACATTCTGAACCAAAGACGAGCAACTATCAATTATCCTCCAATGCCCAGGCAATCTTGGATGATATGCGAGCACGTAGAGATGCAGAGGCATCTCAACCTGTCAAGAATTTGTTTGCTGCTTTTGATGCTACTCTGAGCACTTTTAGAGATGGAGATGACTTTTGTTTCACATTGGAAGAAAGTTCTTTACCTTCCCATCTGCGTAATACAGGTGGTGAATCAAAAGTTGGCGGTAATGTAGGATCGGCGATCGATATGTTTGCACCCTTTTCGACAGCCTCTGCTTTTGCGTCGATACCATCTTCAACCGGTCCACCTCCAGGTTTGGGTGGAGAGAATGGTATGAGATCTGCAAGCAAGGCATATTCGGGCACATTTGATCCTTTTGCTTCGAGTATCGATGAGAAATTATCGAATGGGAAATTGGGATTACGAGAAGATTCGTCTCCGTTTGCAGCGATTGATGAAATGCGAAGAACATTAAGTGAGGAGAGACAACCAACAGCGGAAGAGTTGGAAGATGAAGAGAATAATGCATCAAGATTTGGATTTGCAAAGCGTAAAGGTTCGTTCAAGACATCTGATGATCTGATTGGATTTGTGAAAGGAGGATCTCTATTAGGCAACAACGAATCCAGCAATAGCATGAACAACGTCAACAGTACGGGCTTGGATGGCTATTTGCATGCTCAGAATCAAAATTTGAACAGCGTCACACAATCGAACATCCTATCTGCTATGAGTGGCTTCAGCGGTAATGCAGGAGGAGACTGGTTACAAGGTCTTTCTGGTGGACAACAAATGCAACAACGCAATGTGAACCCACTTTCGTCTATCTTATCGATGCAAAATCCGACTGGCGGAAACAATTATACCACATCCGATCGTAGTTACTTTGGCAATCAAGCCGGTGTGAATGCAGTCAATCCCGGTACGCCTGGAGCTGATTCGATTTTGTTGGCCCAATTGATGAACCGTAAGCCTGCTGATGCGATGCCATATAATGATCCGGCGATCATGTCATTCACGCGTCAACAGCAGCAACAGCTTCAACAACAGCAACAGCAACAACAATCGGCCAATGCTAATTCATCAGCTTTTGGTGCATTTAATCCGTTTGAAGGTCAAATGTTCAATAGCGCTTCTTTTGGTCCTGGTTCGAATTATCAACAGCAAAACCAACAACAATCGCAACAACAGCAACAGCAACAACAACAAAATCAACCTTTTGGCGGCCACCGTGCTTTTGCCTAGGCTAATTTGTTGTCGGTCTTGATGTGTTTTCGTTTGTTTTGCTCAAATACTCTTCCTTTGCCTTTTTCTTCTTTCGTTTCGTTTCGTTTTCTTTGCTTTGTTTCTCTCACAGCTCTATTTTTTCTTGTCGAATAAAAATAAATTGTCAGACAAAATTTTTTGTTATTTGTGTGAATCGTGAGTAATGCCATGGCCAGGGAGAGCGGCTTCCGCTTTTTAACGTTAACGGTTAATTGGCCGAAGTGCCCTATGGTGCATTCCTTTGCGCGGATAAATGCGTTTCAATCGGCTCAAGACCGGCGCTAGGTTGGATAAAGGGCGTACACTGACAGAAACAAGCCAATTAGCATTTCACTATTTTTAACCACACGTTCTCCTCTTTCTCACTCCTGAACATCACCTTGTTCTCCACACTCTCTTTCACTCATAATCCAAGATTCGTTCCCGTTCTGATTGACAACATCCAACAATCTTTGAGTTTTGGAAAAACAACCTTCCCGCACATGTCTTCATAACAAAACAACAAAGATGACGCGAAATGTTTCAACCGATCACAACAATGCGAGCAGACAGACGACAGGACCGCTGTCAAACATGACACAATCTATGTCCGTATCCACATTACGGTATATTTCTTTATTCAGTTCTTTCTTGGTCGCTCTGAGTGCAGGATCCAATTATGGCTTCTCATCTTATTCACCTCAATTGCAAGAAAGATTACATTTAACATCTACCCAAATCAACATCGTTGGTGTGATGGGTAATATGGGCGTTTATCTTTCAGGTCCTTTTTGGGGAAGACTTGTGGATAAAAAAGGTCCAAAGGTTGCGTTAGCGTTGGGTGCAATTCTCGTTGCGGTAGGATATGGTGGTCTTTCGGTTTCGTACGGGGGAACAATATGGTCTTCCACTTCACTTCCGACTCTTTGTATGTTTTCACTCTTTTCGGGTCTTGGAAATAGCGGCGCTTTCACTGCTGCGATGAATGCACAAGCAAAGAGTTGGAAAGAAGAAAGGAGAGGCTTGTGTACAGCTTTGGTCTTGTCCGGCTTTGGACTTTCGGCTTTCTTTTATTCGACTTTATCACATACCCTTTTCCCGGGCAAAACAGGTGATTATTTATTACTCTTAGCATTCGGATCAAGCTTTTCGTTTTTGATCGGTTTGACTTTCATCAGAATCTTACCGCCAGATCTCGACAATTCATTACTTCCCTCTGATGCCGGTCAAGCAGGTACAAGAAGACGAGTACCAAGTCAAGTCATCACAGATGCAGAAAGAAGTGAAGATGGTCTTTATGCTCGCCCTTCTTCTACATACTCGCGCAGAAGGACATCTAGTGATATCGGAGGAAGAGCATATGCATTTGCCCAAGATACAAACTCTGATGAAGAAGCAAGCGGAGATTCTCCTTACGCATATGGCGATAGAGTGGACAGTGTCACAAGAAGAAGTGTAAGAGCTCAAGAACAACAAGGTTTATTGCAAGGAGGAAGAGAGGCAAATGGCTCGGGCAGTGCAGGGGAGGCTTCTGGATCGCGAAAGGATGAGCCAACCGCTGCCTCCATTGACAAGACGGGAAGAAAATTACTCAAAGATCCCGATTTCCTCATTCTATTTTTCATCATGACAATCATTTCAGGAACAGGATTGTTGGTCATTAACAATATCGGTACGATGACAAGGACATTATACGAGTACAATAAAAGACAAAAAGGTTCATTGCTTGATGTTGTGCTTGCAATGGATCTTTCGGCAATGCGGGAAGGTGATGTACAACAATTACAAGCTCATCAAGTATCAGCCATTTCAATCGGCAATGCTTTGGGACGCATTTTGATGGGATTGATGTCTGATTTGGTGGTGAACAGAACGGGTGATGCAAGATATCGTGTTTTCTTGTTGTTGGTCGTTTGTACGCTTGCTTTGCTATCACAAGGAGCAGCAGCTTGGCCTAACATTATCAGCGATTTGAAAAAGTTGTTTGGAATGAGTATCGTGACGGGATTGATGTATGGAACTTTGTTTGGATTGTGTCCCGTTTTGACGTTTGAATGGTTCGGATTACGTCATTTCAGTCAAAATTGGGGTATCATTTCGCTAAGTCCTGTGATCGCTGGAAATACGTTCAACCTTTTGTTTGGCAAAATTTATGATTCTCACGTTCCGAAAGATGGTCATTCACATTTCTGTCCTGATGGAGAAGAATGCTTCCGAAGCGTTTTCCGATTCACAGCAATTGGGGCCGTACTTGCTACAATCTTGAGTGCAATAATTATTGGAAGGAAAGCTGGATGGCGTAAACCGAGTACAGCACGAAATGAAGATGGTCAAGGGGAGTGATTGTTGTCTTTTCTTATTAGATGCTAGCGAGTTATGCTCAATGTATTCTTATTCATCTCATCAAAACAGACTTTGTGTGTGTGTGCATTGCTTTATACATTAGAGACAATCCGGATCAAACTTTTCAAGATGGCTATTTGTACAATGAATGAAGACCTCCGGGGTCCAAAGAGACAAGGGCAATCGTTTCCCTCACGAAAGATGTGGTAAATAAACGAAAAGAAAGGGAACTACTGGCGCGAAGATGATTGGCGGCTCAGTGATGGTATGGGTTATTGTACAAAGGGAAGGAAAGGTCCATGTGCAGATGCTGATCCGATTAAAGTGTCCTTATTGCCATGAACAGCAGACTTGTGAACAGTAATGCAAACGTGGAAGGCATTACCGTCTTTGAGGCGGCGGAAATGGAAAGACCAGGTTGCGGCACACTTTTCATGCTGGTGGAAGCAGCAGTTTGACTGGCGTTGGAAGTACTGGCGGATGAACTTGGTGTGTGGACGACAAATTTGGTGCCAGGTGCTGAAGCAGGTAAGGTGGCATTATTGCTTCTGATGGTAGGAGAATCCAAAACCCATTTCAAGCCTCCCCAAACATGATCGACCATGTTCTTTTCTTCCCAGCAAGCATGGGTATGGCCAAGACCAGTGTAGAACGATCTTCCGGGACCGCCTGAACCACGTTGGTTCTTTGGGGTTTTGCTGGTATCCATCACGCCACCTCCTGGGTTATGTTTGGGTTCGTCCAACAAACCACCTTCTGCGTACCATGCGATAGGATGGACACCTTCTGTTTTACGTAGGATGGAAAGGCCTGGTCCGGTTGGATCTTTGAAAGACTTGGAGTCTGCTGTCAAAACGACTTTCTTTCCTAGATCGCGTGGGTTGGAATTGAAGGTATAAACTTCATCGTACACCTCCCATGTCTTGTTCAAGAAAGAAGTTGAAGGATGATCGTGAGTTTCAACATCGAGAGTGAAATGTTGAATGTATGGATGATAATCAAAGTATGCTCCAACCAATCTACCGTACCAAGGTGATTTATACATTGCATCGCATGCTTCATGAACGCCCATATATCCACCACCATTTTCGATGTATTTCATCATATTCACCGCTCCTTTATCGTTCAACATCGTTCCGCTTACGCTTAAGAAAACCATTGCATCCCAACCGTTTACCCAATCTTCATCTTCGAAGTGTTTTTCGTTTTCGGTGTTAAACATATGTATGCCATGTTGTTTGCCTAACTTTTCAAAAGCTTTTATTCCGTTTGGAATTGATGCATGTCTAAAGCCAGCCGTTTTGGTATAGATTAGCACCCTTTGTTCTGCTGAGATGATATCTGCCGTGATAATGAGTGTGATTGCGAGTATTGTCAAAAGACTTATTAGCCGTAATGATTTTGGTAAGCCGACCCTCCGCATGTTTATCGATCAAGTGGAAAAGGGTGTGATGCTATATGATGTCTGTCTCTGACCTGTTTGTCGAAAATGAAAATGAAACGATCCGGTCGTAATGTGAATAAATAAGCGAATGTGTTTTGCTGTTAGTGCTAGGTAGGGAGACTTTTTGTTGAAGTAGTGATGATGATGTTTGTGATCAAGATCTGATCACAACAAACGGGAAAGTCTTTCAGGTACACACAAAAGAAATCTACCCCGATTCAATCAGAGTAACATTAGGTGCATACGCAATACCCTCCAGCGGCGGACGACAGAGTTTACATTCTAGAATGCGTACGAGTAGATCCCTTTTTTCCCTTTCCTTTTCATTCCATTGTCCCCGCTCTTCTCTCCCTAAAAATCAAAGATGAAGAATAACACATAAACGGAATACTGTAAGCATCAATTCTTAAAGTAAGGCAAAAACACAAAGAGAGAGAATGACAAACTTTATTCGCCGCATTCAAGTTGATTACCTTTACTTTGCTTTTTGCTTAAGCTGCAGGATTAGCGTTGATTTGGGGAATGAAGCTAAACAAAAACATTAAGACGGGAATTGGAGGTAGACCGCGTCCGTCCCTTGCGCATGCTTAGGGCCCCCCTCCCTTTTAATCTTTGCTGTGCCTGCAGGGACGCTGTGTGTGTGTGTTGCTTGGCTCAAAATGGGGTTGAGGGGCGGTATTGTTGTTGCAATGCAATAGAATCAAAAGAAAGATTCCATTTTTGTTTATCCAAAGCGCCACATAAAAGCCCGTTGATCAAGTAGATGTAAAATATCAGAGCTATTTATGCTCTTCTGCATACATTACTCTTGGCAATCAATTTAAAGTGTGCAGAATGTTCTCTTTCCATAATAAAACTCCGATCTATGAATAGGAGATCTCTTATGGAGATTTCTAATCCAATGATCTACATACATTGCTCTGCTTTTGCCTTTGGACCTGCATCTTATCACGAGTAATTCTCATCTCCTGGCTCAAATCTACAATATGGCTGATAATGTCATCAATTATTAAATTAAACCATTCTTGCTTGCGATGCTAATAGGTATGAATCAATAATACAACCTTTACCGCTTCCCACTTGCTGTGCGTGTCTTGGATTCGACAACTCCTCCGCCATGTGCACCACTGGTCTTGGCCAATTTAGTAGTCTTTTGCTTTTTATTTCTTGCATTCGAAGATCGTTTTTGTGCACAATCATCACAATACCAAGTTCCTTGTGGCGGTTTAAGTAATCCAACACAACCCAAATGAAACCATTCACGTTCACAATCATCTCCGTCACATCCAATCATATCTCCATAACTAACATTATTACAGAAGCAATAACGTCTTTCATCCGCATCATCTCCAACCGAAAGAGCTGCATTAACAGGCTCATTATCAGCAGCATGCACCGGTCTTGGTGCTCGGGCAACACGTGCAGATCTGGGAGCTGTTGATCCGGTATCCGAGCCATCTTCTTCGTTATCCGATCCGCTTCCTCGTATTTGCGTTCTTGCTGCTCTTGCTCCTCTAGATCGTGATCCGGTAGTAGTATAAGCATTCTCGCTATCCTTTTCATCATCTCGATCATGGGCTCCATTCGCTTTATTGGATCGTTTCACAGCCGGTCTCTTTGCTGATGGCGCGGAAATTTCTCCATCTGTATCGTCTGCTGCTTCTTTTGCTGCCCTTGCTTTTGCCGCTGCTGCTTGTGCTGCTTGTTTGCGTTTCTTTGCCGCTGCATTGGCTGTTGCTTGTGTTGCCGCCTCATTGGCACGTTTCTCTGCTGCTGTACTTAGCGATGATGTGGCACCTTGGGCTTGTCCGGCTGCTGGTCCTGTTCTCTTTTTCTTTGTTGGTGAAGTGTTGTCCACAGAAGTATCCATGTTGGCCGGATTGTTGCCTCCTGGGCCTGATCCGGGTGCCAATGCAGTTCCATCGGATAGATGACCGGCCAAATGAGAATTCTTAGCAGGTGAAAGAATCGAGGCTAGAGATGGAACGGAAGTTAAATTTGCCAATAGAGAGTCAATGTATGTCGTATGTGAGATGATCGTCTCTGCTGTGTTTAAAGCGACTCGAATCTTATCCTCTCCTCCCATCTTGTATGCACGCGCTTCTTCTGCAACTTCCTTGAGAGCTAATAGACGTTCGCCTGGTGTGAATGAGCTGTCCTCGATGATTGTAGTGAGTTGATCTAGACGATGTGTGAGTGAATTGAGATGTGGGCCCAATACTGCATCTAATTCTCGTAAATCGGAAAAGGATCGGGTTAGGTCGAGTGGTAAAGCATCCAATGCATCTGCATATGCTGATAATGTGGTGTACAGTGTCAGTTCTTCCGGAGTTGGTTGTTCTTGTGTCCATGGCGGTAAGTTTCCTGAAACTGATGCTCCATTCACACTACCGCTTGCTCCATGTGATCCGACATGTTTGCTTGATCCGCCACGTAATGATGAAGGTCCAGCCATTTGATCCATATGTCCAGACATCACTTTTGACATGACGTGATTGCGAGTTGTTATGGTGTACCTTGAGACCTGTATAGTATGCTGTTGGTGTATTTGAATGGTTCCCTAGGTGGTGGTGAATGAGTGATCTGCATATTCAACACGCATCCATTTTCCCCTCATCCCATTTCCAAAAAGTTTAATAAACTGTCATGAGTGAGTGAACACCAATCGGCCTGCCTGCTTGTGCTTGTGTGTGTGTGTGTTCCCCTTCTTCTCCACGCTTTAACTGCCGATTATTGGCACGGGCCTAACGCGTTCCCTTTTGAGCAGTGCTTTTACGCTCTCTTGCACGTGCGACTAAAATTTTCAGATTTTTAAAAAGGTGCATTACTAGAATACTTCCTTAATTTGACAGGTGAAGTGCCGTAGATTGCAATAAATGTTTAATTTTCAAAGCTCCACCAACTTTCTTCTCGAGAAGCGAACGGAAAAAGAGACAATCGATGAACCAGAATTATTGCATGAAAGGTTTGATACTTTCTTCTTACTCTTTCCCATCATCTTGATAAACAGACAACATCCAAAATGGCACAACAACCAATCGGCCTTTTCGGCTTAAAAGTTTTGCCTGGAGAGGAAACTCAATTGGATTCAATGGAAGATGTTCGGATCACAAATATCTCATTCGGAGAAGTTGTTAAAGGATCAGGTAGAACAATCGTTCGTGTTCATCATAGACCCGTTCCAGCTTTTGATGAAGATAGCGAAGATGAAGATGAATTTGATGAATTCTCTGAAGGTGATGAAGAAGAGGATGACGATGAAGAGGAAGATGATGAAGACGTTAACGAGAAGGTTAATGGAGCCAAAGCAGCCCTCGAAGGATTAGAAGCAGACGATGAAGAAGATGACGAGGACGAGGAAGAAGAGGAAGAAGAAGAAACTTTCATCCTTTGCAGTCTTTACCCTGGAAAACAAGAACAAGTCACAGTCGATTTGCATTTTAGTGTCGATGATGACGTTCGCTTCTCCATCAGCGGTGATAACGCAGTTGAGATCCTGGGCAACTACTTGTCTCCTGGTAGATTCGACGACGACCCTGATTCAGACGAACTTATCGACAGTGAGGATGATGAAGAGATCGATAGCGATGAACTTGAAATGCTAGAAGGCGAATCGGACGATGATGAAGAATTGGAAGAAGGAGGCGATATCGAGCTCGAATTAGACTCTGACGACGAAGATGATATGGAAGAAGATCGTCTTGAAGTTGTCGATGAAGATGTTCCCGCAAAAGCCGTCTCAAAAACCAACGGAAAGAAACGTACAGCCGAACAAGCAGAAGTTAGCATGGACGAAGATGCTACTGCTCCCGTTACAGATGCTGAATTGGCTGTTATCGCAAAAGAGATGGGATTAGACATTTCCAAATTGACAAAGAATCAACGCAAAAAGCTTAATAAACGTTTACGTGCAGATGATAGCGCAGCTGAAACAAGCACTGCTTCTATCGCACAAGAAAAAGCCGCCGTTGTGACAAAAGAAGCCGGCAAGCCTGCCAAAGTTGCAGCCAAGGAAACCGTCAAAAAAGACGGCAAACCAGCAGCCAAGAAAACCACATTACCATCTGGCGTAATCATTGAAGATGTCAAGATTGGTTCAGGTCCTCAAGCCAAAGCAGGTAACCGTTTGGGCATGCGTTACGTTGGTAGATTGCAAAATGGAAAACAATTTGACGCAAACACAAAAGGAAAACCGTTCACCTTTAAATTGGGAAAAGGTGAAGTGATCGGTGGATGGGATCAAGGTTTACGTGGAATGCAAGTTGGCGGTGAACGTAGATTGATCATTCCACCAAAGCAAGCTTATGGCGCTCGTGGTGCTCCACCAGACATTCCAGGCAATTCTACCTTGGTCTTTGATGTCAAATTGGTAGAGATCAAGTAAGACAGCTCACACAACTTTAAGTTATCCTGCATTAGTGTTTTGTACATTCTACATTATTAAAAGTATATCTGAAAATCTATGATGCTGCATCATGTACTGGTTTAGCGGCGTCCAAGTCTGGTCCCTGTTGTGTATAATGATTAAGTTGGTTAGAAAGAACTCATATCGATCAAATAAGACCCTTCTACTCACCTTATATAGCCTCCTAGCGGCAACGAAATACCAAATCGTTGCAACGAGTGTAAAGAATACTACGACGACACTAGCATAATTCATACTAGAAGCATCAACTTCTTTTGTCGTAGGGAAGCAGAAAAGGATGATGCTAAACAACACCCAAGCCAGAGCAACGGAGTTGATCGCAAAGCCCGCTTTCCCTAAACTCCAAGGCGCTCCAACCATTTGTCTTCTACGATCAAACATTGACATGGCCACACAAGTAACGTAAGAGATGCCTAACAAAATCGTTGCTGCTCCTGTGAATGCATTGAAAGCGCCACTGTTACCTAGATAAATGCATCCTAATAATGAAGTGATGACAGTTGTCACAATCAAGGAATTGAGTGGCATTTGATGATATTTGTCCACTTTTTCCCAAATACGTGCAAATGGAACACCATTATCACGAGAGAATGCCCAAATACATCTTGATGCTACCGTCAAACTTCCGATGGAGGCCATCAACCCAATTACGAGAATGAGGAACAAAAGTCCAAAAGCACCTCCTGCACTTTGGGTCGCAATGGAAAAAGCCACCGGTAAAGGTTGACCAGCTGCAGCGCCTAAAATTTGTGAAAGATCTTTTGGAAAGACGAAAGAGAGTGGAATGATAAAGATGAAACCGGTCAATGAAGCAGCGAAAACGCATCCTACCATTGCACGAGGAACGGCACGTTGTGGATTGCGTACTTCATCGGCAAGATAGCATAAAGTACCATACCCTGTCAGCACATAAGCAGGCGTCAACAAACCGACAAAGTAACTCCAGCCATCTGTCCAGCCACTTGCATTTTGCCATTGAGCAAACACTTCATGTGCCGTTCTTTTGTCGTCTGACATTGCCAAAACGACCACGCAAATGATGACTGCCGTTGCTCCTGTCCAGTAGATGGAAAACGTATTGATCGGCTCCAAAAGGTTTCCTCGAACTCCCCATGCATTGACGAGACAGGCAACGATCATGATTGCAAAATGCATAAGCACAACATGCCATGGAGAAGGTGCCCATTCGTTATTCCTGAAAACGCTGATAGCAGCCATGATTAATTGTGCTTCACCAAAAGCGATCGAAAGACAGAGTAAGATATTGGCCACCAAAGAAACCCAACCAACAATAAACGAAGCAACGGCTGCAAATCTACGGGGAGCCAAATGAGCTGTCCATACATACACACCACCGGAAGTTGGATAAACAGAAGCGATTTCACCCAAACTTGAAGCGATACAAACACTGATGATCGATAACATTAACCAGCCAAAGATGTATGTGATCGTTCCACCGTTCACTAAAGCAAATGAAGCACTTGTACATAATCCAAAAGGAGCGGCAATAATACTTGCTCCTAATCCCAAAGCTGTAAACATTGATAAGTTTCGCTTGAGTTCTTGTTTATATCCTAATGCATCTTCACCAGAAATACGACCGTTCTCTGTATCGCCTTGATTATGGAAAGAAACTACTTGTGTGAGTGGCTTCTCTCCTCCCACCTCTTGAGAAGGCGTTGAAGATGACTTTTCCATTGTGATTATTCAAAAAAGAAGGCTAGATGATGGTATGAGAAAGAGTTGTTTAAAATACAGCCTTTAAATCAATCTTCCTAATCGAGGCGGAAATCGGAAGGGATGATGAGGTACGGAAAGTAAGGAACCGTCATTCGCAATAGCTTTTCCCTCGGATCGGAAGAATAAATGCTTCCCACCGGTCAATTAATCTCAAGTGACCTTTGGCCGTGTTTAGTGTCATTTTGTTTAGCCATTGAAGAGCGGAGTAGCAATCTTATGAAGCTTATCTGCGTACGTCATGCATGAAATGAAGTGTGCCAAGGGAAAACTTGCTTATCTCTTTGACCTCCTTATCAAACACAACACAGCACAACTCCAACGCGCCCTACTTATCACTAGCGTACGCTTTACACGCTATTAAAAGCCTATTCAGTGTGGGGTATCATCAGGGCTTTACCCAGGGTTACCACTTCAACCGCTTACTCGAACAAAAGTTATATAATCCAGCTATCCGACATTCTCACATTCTCAGAATCAATCTTTCCCTCAACAATGTGGATAATTACCAGCGAGTGATGATAAATGCTGCCTCCGATGTTATGTCCTCTTTCTTTGAATGCTCATAAAGCAGTGAATCACTTTACAAGACATGTGTATTTTATGACCGCAAGCAGCTCATTGATTCGGATAAAGGAAGAACAAGTCGAGCTTATATAATTGATTTGTTGGGATATGACGTATACGGTACGCCTGGCACGTGTACAGGCGTCACTTGCCGTATCACGCCGTATCACGCCTTAACGCCTGTTCCGCCACAAAGGCTGACGAACCACAGTCTTGGTGCCCATAATTAGCCCATTTGTCAATTATAAATAGTCAGATATCACATGTATATTTTACCCACTTTTCTCTACCTCACAAATTTATTATTATTATTCAGAAAGCAGTGCCTGGAGACTACAAAACGTAACATGATTTGAATGGCATTCCATTTTAGGTCCTCCTCGTTCAGTCTCCAAACGGATTTGAATCCGACGCGTCCGTTTCCGTGTTCAAAGAAAAGGCGCGTTCCAAAAAGCCCCCAAAAGATGGTCAAGCGATTGAGTATGTGTTGCACGAGTTAAGGCGTAAGATAAGCATGGAATGCGGGGAAAAGGAGTAATCCAAAGACATATCACAACAACACATGGTCCTTTAGATGGATCATTCTCCGATCAAACCGCGGATCGGCACGCCTTCCAGCTGAATGAAATGAGAGATGATCAAAATAATAATCATATAAAAGCCCCTCTTCTCTTCCCTTTCCTCGAATATATGCATTGCATTTCCCACTCTTACCCCCACCACCTCTTGTAGCAATCACGTCCAGTATGAATACTCTCATCGATACTACTGTATCATCTTGGGATGCAATGACGTCCCATCGTAGACGTTCAAATCCAATCATGCAAGCAAATGTTGGAAACGTAGCAAACGAGATGGGATCATCCAAAGAAGCACAAGCAGCACAAGCAAAAGTTATCAAACAAGAACGTGAAGCATACGGTGTAATGATCAACGGTCAAACATTAAGTGTGGCAGCATTGGTAGCAGCAGCACGTTATCGCGTCACACCTGCTTTGGATGATAGTCCAGAAGTACGTAAACGAATCGAAGCAGCAGTAGAAACATTGGCAAAACGTTTAGAAAGCGGTGAAAGTTTATACGGTATCAATACAGGCTTTGGTGGTTCAGCAGATTCAAGAACAGGTAACATGCGTGCTTTACAATTGGCCTTGTTGCAACATCAACAAATCGGTCTTTTACCTCTCCCTGCCAACTTTCAAACTACAACACCTTCTAGACCCGATAGCAGCCTACCCCTTTCCACCCATATGCTCTCTCAACCTGAAGCATGGGTGCGCGGTGCAATGGTCGTCCGTTTGAACAGCTTGATGAGAGGTCATTCTGGTGTCCGATTCGTGGTATTGGAACGTATGCAAAAGCTGCTCAAAGAAAATATCACTCCTATGGTACCTTTGCGTGGTACAATTTCTGCCAGTGGTGATTTGAGTCCTCTGAGTTATGTCGCAGGTACTCTTGCCGGTCAATCTGGCATTCAAACTTGGGTTGACACAAAAGATGGCAGACGTGTTCCAATGGCAGCCGATCAAGCATTAAAATCAAAATCCATTCCAAAGACTGTCTTTGAGCCAAAAGAGGCTCTTGGTATTTTAAACGGTACAGCTTTCAGTACTGCAACTGCTGCCTTGACGATTCATGATGCATCTATGTTATGCTTATTGACTCAATTCACAACTGCTATGGCAGTTGAAGCTGCTCGTGGTACAGATGGTTCGTTTGCCGCTTTCATTCATCAAGTCTGTCGTCCACATGCTGGTCAAGTGGAATGCGCTGCTACTATTCAATCCATGTTGGAAGGCAGTAAATTGGCAAGCCATTGGCGTGAAGAGACGCATGTCCACATGTCTGAAGATGAAGGAAGTTTACGTCAAGATCGTTATCCTTTACGTACAGCTGCACAATGGATCGGCCCACAAATTGAAGAATTACAACATAGCTGGAAGACGATCGAACGTGAAATGAACAGCACAACTGATAATCCACTCATCGAAGTTCACGAAGACGGCGTCAATTCAACAATCCATCACGGTGGTAATTTCCAAGCAATGGCAATCAGCAACACAATGGAACGTACTCGTTTGGCTTTGGCTCATTTTGGTAAATTGACATTCCAACAAATGACTGAACTTATCAATCCTGCTATGAGTCGTGGCTTGCCTGCCAATTTGGCCGCTACTGATCCTTCGTTGAACTTTATGGCAAAGGGAATTGATATTGCTTTGGCTGCTGCTACTGCTGAATTAGGCTATTTGGCCAACCCGGTCACCAGTCATGTTCAATCAGCCGAGATGGGTAATCAAGCTGTGAACAGTATGGCATTGGTTTCAACACGTTATACGATTGAGGCTGTGGAGACTTTGAGTCATTTGATGGCATGGTCTTTATACCTTCTTTGTCAAGCTTTGGATTTGCGTGCTCTTCAACTTAAACTTGCTATCAAACTTGAAAGTGAGATCGAAAAGAGTATCAATAAATATTTCTCAACTTGGATCGATGCCGTCAATCAAAAACAATTGGCACGTCAAGTATTTGTCCGTTTGAACAAACGAATGGACGAAACGAGTGCTCGTGATTTGCATTCTCGTTTGACCGATGCATACATGTTTGCAGGAGGTGTTTTGGTACATTACTTTAGCTCTTTGCCGAGCGGAGGTGGTGCTGATCCATTGAGAACGATCATGGCTTGGCGTGATTATTCTGCCAATGAGACATGGACGCTTTATCGTAATATGACACAACAATTTTTGGATGATCCAAAAGGATGTCATGCATCGCCATTATTGGGCAAGACATCCAAATTGTACGAATTCATTCGTCGTACCCTTGGTGTTCCAATGCATGGAAAGGAGAACATGTTGGAATTCGCAGGTGAAGAAGGTAAATTGACGGATACGATTGGATCATACGTTAGTGTGATTTATCATAGTTTACGAAACGGTGATTTATACTCTGTCTTGATCGATACCGCAAAGGATGTTCAAGCATCACGTACACCTGTCATTGAGTCTTTATTGAATCGCATCCAAACACCAATTGCACATTTGTAGACACACAGCATCCAATCTTGTATACAATTAATGAATCATGGTTATGAGAACGAATGAATGTCTTGCACGTGGCAATAGAATAGAATATTCATATTCATATTACGTCATGCTAATGCCACAATGTGAATACGTGGAATATGACCCTGAATAGGATGCATGATGGTGAAAATGAATGAAAGTGAATGCACGCACCTGTTGTATTGGCAAAAATGACACGCTAGATGTTTGTGTACAGGCAGACAAAAAGGCATAAAAGCCAGTGACGTGATTAAGCATCAAATCAAATCTGGACAATTGGCCTAATTTTCCTCCACATCTAACAAAGGGAAAAGACTGATAAAGTGCTCGAATTGCCCCTTCTCAAGCAAAACAAAAGAACGTGCATGCTTTTTGTTACCCTTTGAAGATCAACACCTTCAACCCCACGCAGGCAAAACATTTGATTGATTGATTGAATACTGAAATAGTGTCTATTCGGCAACACTTCTATATTATTAAATCGGGAAGTTGGATAGAAGGAATCCATTCAACCACTTACATGCTGGCCGAATGAAGTAATCAACAAAAAGGGAATCAAAACCTTCTTTACCTATTCCTCCACCATCGAAAAACGAAAGAGTCTCTCTTCTTATTTTACGACTTCATCACTCTTTTGCTTTTGATTTGATTTGACAATTATGCAAATCATTCGTAACAAACAATTCATCACCGCCAGCTTGGTGGCTCTTTGCTTGGCTTTGGCCGCTCAACCTGCTCAAGCTGATTGGATTCAAGTGAGTGCTGAGCGGGAACACTGAAAGATTCTTGATATGCTGACCCCATCTTTACTTCTTCACAGGACTCTGCTATTGGAGGACAACGTGTTTTCAAAGCAGGTTTTGACGCTTGGACTGAGTAGGTATTCCAGCTTCAATCAAGACAACAACCGGGATTTTCTTAACATTCTTCTTCCCTCCCCCTCCTTCACAGATCTGACCTTCGTTCTTACTTGTTGGACCGCGGTGTAATTGCACCAACTTCAACTCGTGAACAATTGGTCTCTTTGGCCCGTCAAGATTACGATGCAGTAAGCAAAAGCGTAAGCGATGCAACTGGATCAGCACAAAAGTCTGCTTCTCAAGCAGCCGATACGGTCTATTCAGCGGCCGCATCGTTTGAATCGGCGGTTCGTGATTATAAAGATGCGGCTATTGATCAAGCTTATTCGTTGACCGATTTATATTATTGGGCTTCTTCTTCTGCTTCTTCCTTTGGCTCTTCTTTATCTAAACAGGCTTCTCAATCTGCAAGTAGCGCTTCAAGCGCGGCTGAATCTGCTGCAAGTTCAGCAAGCAAAAATGCACCAAAAGATGCTTCAAGTCTTTCATCTGAAGCTCAATCTGCCGCATCAGGTGTAAGCAAGAGTGCATCTTCTTTTGCTGCTCAAGCAACAGGTGCAAGTTACCGTGCCGCAAATGATGCTTCCGATTACATATTTTCAACTTGGAATGATTCTCAATTGAGAAGTTGGTTGATCGAGAACGGTTACGTTAAATCTGACTATGAAGCCAAGCGAGATGATTTATTGGCAGCCGTTCGTGATGCATACACTGCCACAACAAAAGCACCTTATGAGATTTACTCTGACAGCTACTTGGTGAGTAGGCAAAGCAGCAGTACTAATTCGACCAGATGTACTAATTTTATCCTCCTCACAGCACGACTGGCTCGTCGATCACGGAATCATCCGTACCCCCGGTCAAAAGACCCGTGACGAATACGTGAGTTGAGAATAGAGTGACTGGCATAATTATTGAGAAGCTGACAAAGTTTTTTTCCCCATCCACCAGTTGAACTTGGCCAAGGACTACTATTACTCCGGCTCTGACTCCGTTTTCAACTCATGGAAAGAAAGTGATTTGCGTAAATATTTGATCGATAACGGATACATCAAATCCGACTTTCAAGCAGCAAGAGACAAGTATGCCGCCTTGGTTGCATCTAACTACAAATGGACAAGCGATCAAATCTTTTCCACATGGACAGATTCTGATTTGCGTAATTATTTGATCGCAAACGGATACATTAAATCTGATTTCGAGGCAAAACGTGATGAATATATCGATTTGGTACAAAAGCACGGAAACAATTTAGTTGATGGAGCCCGTGAATATTATTCATGGAGTGATCAACGTTTACGTACTTTCTTGGTTCAAAATGGAATCACAACTGATCGTTTACCAAAATCTCGTGATAGTTTATTACGTGAAACCCGTGCAAGATTTGCACCAAAGAAAGGATTATTGGATCAATTGAAAGAAGGCGTTCAACATATCTTTGATTCAGTTCATGATGCAAGTGGAAAAGTTGAACAGAATGCAAAGGTTGCCAGTATTAGTGCAAGTTCAGCTGCTAGTGCTGCTGCTGCTGAAGCAAGCAAAGCTGCCGGTCACATTGAATTGTAAAGGGGGAAAAAGATACCTTTTTTGGATAAGATTACTTCTCTTCTTTTTTTTCATCTCATCAATTATCTTTATTTACCCTTTGCCTTTTCCCCTTTTTATTATGACGGAGATATACCAGCCGTACGCTCATCCAAATCCTTTGTCATGTCAATTAATGAATGAAAGTTTTAAGTCGATTGTTTGTGTGTGATGGAACAAATGTAGCCGAATTGATTCCGTTCTAGGCCGTTGTGCCACAGTTTCATTGTCTGATTGCCATTGTTTGTGTGTTTGGCGGAATTCGGTTTATCGGCCAAACCGAGGGGAGGCAAAAGATGAGAGAGAGACGCGGCGCTGGAAAAACTCCACTTTTTGATAAGAAGGAAGGGAAGGGTGTATGTAAGCAGGGTGGAAGAAATCGGTTTGGGAGGGAATTCAAGAATACAACTCCTTCTTCTTCTTCTCCTCCTCTTCCATCTAGCATATATTCACCAAATAGCACCATCATGTCTTCATTCGGTACACATAAAGAAGTGGGAAATCCAGAAAAGAGACAAGCTCAATATAATGCAGCATTAAAAGCAGGAATGAAAGGAGCAGGAGGTGGAATAGCAGTGGCAGGACCGGCAGCTTATTTTTTACATAGAACATGGCAACCATTTCAACGATTAACATTACCCCTAAAAGCAATGTTTGTTACTTTTGCAACAGTTTCAGCAGGTGTAATTGCAGCAGACAAAGCAGGAATCGCATTTGATCAAGAACATTTCACTGATGAAGGTGCACAAAAGATTCGTCAATTTAGAACGGAAGAAGAAAAGGAATGGGCAGAGTTATCAACAAGAGATAAAGCACTTACATGGACAAAGGATAACAAATTCGGTGTTGTTGCTGGATCTTGGATCGCTTCAATGGCAGGTATTTTTGCTTACATTCACAATCAACCAATGCCATTCAGTCAAAAGCTCGTGCAAACCCGTGTTTGGGCTCAAGGTATCACTTTGGCAAGTTTGGTGGCCATGGCCGGAATCACACAAATTCCAAGTGCAGGTGATAAACTTCTATATAAAAGAGATCATGCTGCCGATCATAGCTGGCGTGATTTCGTAAAAGATTCACCTTCAAGTCAAGAAGCTGCAGCAAATAGAGCATTATCCAGACCATCATCCTCAAAAAAGCCAAAAGCGGAACAGAAACCTGATTCATCCAAAGAACAAGCAGAAGGATCCATGCAAAAGTAAAGAATTGGCTAGATGACATAATCATAGATTGTTTTTATGATAGACGCTCCAGTCATACGCACATTATATATATCATAATCTATTCACTTCTCAATCAAATCCTTGTATAACTTGTTTTCTCAAATATGAAGATCATGATCAATCGGCTTTCTTCGCAGAATTGTTCTTGTCGTGTGGTGGGGTGTTGTTGATCTAACTCCGAAACACGCGCCGAAAAGCCCGATTGACGGGTCCGTTCAGTCAGGCATTCTCAACTTACATCAACCTAACTCTTGATCATGACTCGTTCGTTCATCTCTTGAGCTATGCTATATAAGAGGGCTGTAAAGCTTTCGCCTTAATAGCTCAAAGAATCATCTATTCATTTTGAGGAGCAGTATGTCTGCGTCTACCTTTCATCAGAGCGATAACGCTGAAGTGTATCGTACCAATACTTCTTTTGTGAGTTATGTTGATTTGGTAATCGAGAGAGCCCGAATCCTGACAGATAATCATTCTTTACTGGTAAAGGTATTCAGCGATGAGAATACAAAAGCAGTTCTCACTTTACTCGATCCACAACCCGGGGAAGTGATCTTGGACGTAGGATGCGGTTCAGGTGAAATAACCGCAAAGATTCATTCTATTGTTTCACAACCCGGTCCAAATGGCAAGACTGGAAAAGTGATTGGAGTGGATAAAAGTGAAGATATGATCAAAGCAGCATCAAAAGGAAACTCTTCGGAAACACTTGAGTACTTCTTTTGTGATGGTCATGAATTGCAACCTTGGTTAGTCAAAACAGGCAAACAAGGAACATTTGATAAAGTGTTTAGTAATGCGGCTTTACACTGGATGAGTCGTGATCCTGCTGCTGTCGTGCATGGCATGTTCGATGCTTTGAAACCCGGGGGTACAATGGCCGTCGAGTGAGTACGATGTTTCTCTCCACAGTGCATTTACGAATCACTACTGACCCTTACTCACCCATCCCTATTCAAGATTTGGTGGTCATATGAATGCGATCGGTGTCGTTTCTGGCTTGCACAGCATCTTGGCCAAAAAAGGCGTAGATGCAAAGAGCGTTCATCCATGGTACTTTCCTACGCCAAAGCAATATTCTATCATTTTGCAAAATGCAGGTTTTCAAAGCCCAGATACCGCTTATCTCTTTCCACGACCAACTCCTTTACCAAAGGGTTCAGGTATTAAAGGTTGGCTAAAGGTGAGTGTGAAGAATACATGGCATAATGTTATGCTGCAGAGCTGATACAGTGTCCTGCTCTACCCTTTAGACATTCTCGGGTCACTTCCTCAATGCATTGCCTACTGAACAAGATCGTATTGACGCACTGCAAGAACTTGAAGACATGCTCAAAGTGGACATGTACGACGAACAGGAAGATGAGTGGACGCTGATGTGTGAGTGAAGTCAAAAACATGTCATAGAATCGAAGCTAAACTTCTCCCCCTCCTTCAGACGTCCGCTTGCGCATTAGAGCCAAGAAGCCTTAAAAGAACGTGATTGTCATTATTGCATGTTCGTAAAGTAGTATGAAAGTAAAATAGACCTTTGATGAATGTATGATTTGTAAATTGCTGAATGTGCGGAAGAAATGTGCTGAGAGAAAAAAAAAAGAGTATATGAATCCGAATCCACAATCAATATCGACGACCACGTAAATGTCCAGGCACATGCATAGAATGTGCGAGCGAATGTGCATGTCCTCGTGGTCGGCTGGCATAAGGGTTAGATGAGAATGATGCATGGGAGTGATTGGTCGTATAGATGTTATGTGTTTGCTCTGAATCATATTGTAAGCCAAAGATTGAAGCTCGTTCTTCTTCGTACGTGCGTGAATTAGACCTTTGCATCGGTGCTGCATCCAAGAATGGATTATCTTCCACCTCAAGCTCCTCTTCTTCGCTTTCATCATCGCTGTCGAATTGACGTGGCCTTATGGTCTTGTCGGTGAAGCAAGGGTCCATTGACGTTTCTTCTTGCTGTTGTTCTTCCCGCCCTAACATCGATTTGCTCACTTCATCCTCTTCCTGAACATCCATCTCTCCATCGCTATTCCAGCCTGCACGATCGAGATGGTCAAGTAGATCTCGGTTCTGTTCTTGTATGCCGTCGATCTTGCGCCTCTTTGGATGGTTGATGCCGCTATAAGATTCGCCTGAGCGGGAAGCGTTATGCGAAGAAGGATCTGATAGATAGTCAAGTTGAGCTGGTCGTTTCCTCGATGATTCGGTTGAGCTAGAAGAGGCAGACATTGCCTGTGGGAATAAGATACGAGGTTGCAAACGATCGTTGTTCCTCTCATGCCTCCAATATCCATCACCAAGGTATGTGCTAGTCATCTGTTCTTCCTCTTCTTCTTCCGAATCACTTGCAAAAGGTTCTGCATAGGTAACCCTTTGACCTCTGAATACATACGTCATCTTTCCTCTCTCACGTTTTGGAATCTTTGCCAGTCTTTGTCTTGCTTGCCACATCCTTGGTCCCGAAAGACCTGCATCTGCTGGTCCACCTTGTAAGAATGGATTACCAGGGGAATCTCTTATCGGGAACGTGTTCAAGATTCTTGCAGTTGGTGATTGTGAAAGATCTTTTGGTTTACGTTTTGCAATTCCTCCTTCTATGCTACTGCTACTACTGCTTTCTCCATTATTGATCTTCGTTTCTCCAGTTGCGGGAGGTGTGAGAGGAGAAGATATACGTGGACTCGTATGAGCAGCAGCATGATTTTTTTTCGCGAAAAGGTTTCGGTCCCCCAGCATATTGACGTCCGAAGCTAGGACCGCTGTATTCATGTTTGAGGAAGGAAAGCGTTCCGTGCTTATGTGTATGGATTGGTATATTGAATGATGATGATGGTGAAAGTGCTGATTGTTTTATGATCAAACAAAAGCATCCGTAATCCTATTCAGCCGCACAGTAGAAAAAGAATAACAAAAACATTTGTCGAAGCATAATTTCACTATTCTCTGTTCCTTAACACAAAAGGGATGCTGCTGCTGCGTGACTTTAACAAAAACATGCATACTCTCGCCTATTAAAGGCTGCAACAATGCAACCCATCGTGTCACAAGCACTTTACACGGTAGAAAAAATATAAGACGCGTCTCCCATTAAGTTCGCGTTAATTGACGTGACGCGACACGACATGAAAGCGCGTGTATCAAGACAGTCACAACAAACATTGTTGATGATCAAGTGTGATTTCATTGCAAATGCTTATATCATCATCATCTACTTTCCTCGCCATTTAGCAAATGTTTCTTTGACGGCATGTCCTTTGAGTAAATCTTGCTTGCAATTTTCATCCACTTCCCTTCCTTTCGTAGCAAGCTCGATCACCTTCTCCGCTAAACCCGCAGGACAAACGACCACCCCGTCTACATCTGCTCGAACGATATCTCCCGGTGATACTTTTGTGGATGGAAATGTGGATGAAGTCGGGTCATTAATCTCTAGAGGTACTTGCAGCCTAGACGGTCTGGTAAAAGGAGATTGTCCTAAGATCGAATGACCTCTTGAATAAATCGCAAATCCTGCATCCCATTGTTCTTGTAAATCACGACAACGACCGCTGATGATTGCTCCTTGTATTCCATTAAATTGTGCTCGATTAGTCATCAATCCTCCCCAAACAGCTGATCGGGAATCTGTGTGAAGAGGGGAGGAGGATTGTGTGAGGTCGAATGCGTACCATACCACACTCTTTCAATCACTTACCATGAGGAGCAGAGATGACCATTATACTGCCAGAATGACCTTCGGTTGCATCGACGAAATGCTTTTCAGGTTTAGGTGCTGATGTGTCTTGCTGCGATACCATCTGAATTAGAGGGAAGAGTAAGAGGTGGTAAGCAGCATGGCTGGCAGAATTCTCTCTTTCTTACTCACCTCTACTGTGAACGCAGGACCGCATATATCTACCGGACTCTTTGGTGAATGGCTCTCGATGCCCGCCAAATACCCTCCTGATGATACTTTTAGCTTGATGAGTGCATCTGCAATCTGTGGGGTAGAGAGGATTTCTATCAGTGTCATCGAGTGGAAATCAGCGCTATTTTTTGCTTATGTATACTCACCTCGCATGTTCCGAATGCACGAATTTGCTTGATCAATGATGCCATTTCTTCGCTTGTTGTCATGTTCAGCCCAGAGATGGAGTAGAAGGGTGAGGATATATGTGTGGAGAAGCAGCATCTATCACAATCTGATGGTTGAAAGCCGGGAATTTAAGCTCACGTGGCTCGTGCGCCTGAAGGTTAACGCGTGAAGAAGAGAACAACACCTTCTCACTCTTCTTCTTCTTGACCACAATCAAACATGACATCTGCTGCTCAAAAGCAATTGGGTACATCTATACCAGGAGCAGGAACGAAAGGAAGACCGATTGTGTTCTTCGATATAAGTATAGGAGATCAATCGGCCGGTCGGATAAAGATTGAACTGTTTTCCGACATCGTTCCTAAGACCACAGAAAACTTTCGACAATACTGTACAGGAGAACAACGTATTAACCTGCAACCGACAGGTTACAAAAATGCAATCTTTCATAGAGTCATAAAGGATTTTATGATCCAAGGTGGTGATTTCATCAATGCAGACGGAACGGGATCACAATCAATTTATGGCAAATCATTTGAAGATGAAAACTTCACAGTCAAACATGACTCGGCAGGACTTTTGAGCATGGCCAATTCGGGAAAAGATACGAATGGTTGTCAATTCTTCATCACGTTGCAAAAGTGTGACTTCTTGGATGATAAGCATGTAGTCTTTGGAAAAGTCGTTGATGGAATGTTGACCGTTCGAAAGATCGAAAACGTACCGACTGGACAGAATAATAGGCCAAAGATGACAGTGCGGATAACAGGTGAGTATGATGCGAATGAACGATGAGTCATTTTTACTGATCAACTTCCTTTCTTTACTTGCTCAGAATGTGGAGAGATGTAGCAATAGGACACGACTCGGACTGTATCTGTAAAAATGTCAAAAATTCATTCGATTAAAAACAGGCGTAAAGTATCGTATGGTACAACAGCATTTCACAAGGGTGCGAGTACATTTACCGTCGATTGCCAGAAACGGAAAGGGATGAGAAAAGGAAAAAGAAGAGAAAGGAATTAAAAAATGACAGAATGGCCCTAAATAAAACTTGAAAGAGATAAAAACGCGGATCATGAATGCATCAATTCGGTAATACTCGGCAAGACTTCTTGACGATCATTTCCTCCGAGAACGTTTGTTGATTTTGCAAATGGATTGATTTCCGCTTGACGATTGGTTGGCGTAACGGGAGAATGAGAATTGGAAGGAGAAGCCATTCGCATTTCACGTGCACTTTGTGGTGAAGATGGTGTTGGATCCAATGCCATCGGTGAAGATTTTTCCATTTTTGCCGGACGAATATCATCGCTCGATAGACTTCTTGGAAGTTGACGAAGGCTTGGACGATCTTCTTTGGCAATGCTCATCTTTTCGTCATCCTTGCTACCGCTGCTGCCATCGCTCTTTTCGTTCATCGAATCTTTGAAGTTGTTCATCGAAGAAGGAATACGCAAAGGTGGCAAACGAGACTTATGACGTAGAGCAACATCAGCCAAAGATGCAATCCTGCATGTACTTTCAGGTACGTCCGTCTTTCTTACTTGTTCAGCAGGTGGCATCGAATCAATCTTTTTTGCTTTTTCATATGCATCATTGATACGTCCATCGTCTTCCTTTGCTTCTTCGTTAATCTTTGCTTCAACTTTTTGTTCGTTCAAAGATGCACGTTTATCCTTCGTTGGACTGATTTGATGGATGCTACCACCACTGCCAAATCGATCTTTCGATTGTAGTCTATGTGGCGAAGTGCTTGGATGATCACGATGATTGCCTGCATTATCAGGGAAGAAAGAACGTAGGCTACGTGATGAACCAGGGGTATGCGGTCTTTCTGCTGGAGAAAGGGGTGGTGGCATCTGATAACGAATTCCATGACTTCCAAAGCTATTTGTTCTTGTTGCATTCCATGTTGCATGAGGAGGATAGAGGCCTTGCGGGAGTGAAGTGAATGATCGATGCATCGACTCGGATGCAGTGATGGCATGCGAACGGTCATAGGGATTATTGTGGCTATACGATCGAAGAAGAGGATAAGGTGCTGAATGGGGAGCAGTACTTAAACCTCTTCGTCTAGCCTCGTATGCCATATCGTGTTCCGATCGATAGGCCATCATATCAGCATGACTGTTTGCATATCTATGATGATAAGCAGCAGCAGCAGCAATGCGTACTTGTCCTGGATGGGGTCCATGAGAAGGAGTTCTTTGCATGTGCATGTGGTGTTGTGCAATATGACGGTCACCAACCATTTGAACATGCTCATGGCGTGGAACAGGGGCATCTCTTGGATCATTCGATGGATGACGCATTTCAAACGGAAATCCTTCATGGTTTTGTCTATGATCCGTTCCTCGATCCCAAAGAGGTGATCTGCTCATATGACTTCCATACCAATTACCCGATCCATGACCCATTTGCCATGAACGATGTTGCATTTCTGCTTCCGTTCGATGAGGGTATGCTGCCTGTTGTTGATGTTGATGATGGTGTTGCATTGGAATCGTATGTCTACGTTGTGATGCATAGTCATCCTCTGAATAGTTTCCACTGTGAGGTGGTGCACTTGCAGGAGAAGGCAAAGCGGAATTCAAGTGTCTTTGCTCATAACTGTCACCACTTTGTGATTGAGCACCGCCATAACGTTCAAATTGACCCAAATGAGGAGCAGGATACATATCACCATCACAATAAGCAGGTGCAATTTTCAATTCGGCAAATTGACGTCCGAATTCATCCCTCAATCTTGCTAAACGCATATCATCAGCGGCTGATTGAACTTCCATGCATCTTTCACGAGCTTGAGGTGCAGGAGCATTTCCGGTATTGGTTATTTGACGTTTATCGTCAACTTCTTCACTTTCTTCATTTGCCATCCTTGTTTCGTTTCCGCTACTCGTGCGTGACATTTCCGTTTCTTCTTCTCCTTCACTTTGTCCGGGAATACGGCGTCTGCCTTGACGTTTGTTCTGAAACCAGATTTGCACTTTTCTTGGTGGGATACCCAAAGTACGTGCAACTGCCTCACGCAAAGGAGTGGAAGGATATATGGTCTGAAAACAGGAAGGTCAGCATGTCACATTTATCAACACTGCAAATGAATCAACTCACCCTTTCAAGAATTGCTTCCAAAATCCGCGTTTGTTCAGGAGAGAGTAACTTTCTCGTTCGTTTACGATCATCCTTCAAGAATGGAAAGCGGTCTTCGAGAGAAGCGTATTGCATACCTTCTTCATCATGGGTATAAGCCAAATTGTTGACAGGATGAAGATGTTTGTATGTTGGGGAGTACTGTGACATGTGAGAGGATGAATAGGAATGATTCAATGTGTGTGGCATTGGCTCGGATAAAGAAGCAGTTGAGATTGATGATCCACAATCTCTATCTTCGATCGGACTACTGGCTTCGTCCATTGAAACGCCTTGCATTTCATCAACTTCTCTATGTTCTTCTTTTGCACCAACGATCGCCGCCACCTTTTGAACCTCTTGTGGATTGTGATCCCTTTCCCGTTGTTGAACTTGCATCTTTTCCGTTCTCTTTTTTCGAACGAATAGGTTCTCTGGTGGAATGAATGGACCTGTTGAATGAATGTCGCCTCTGTTGACGATTCTTCAGGCAAGCAAACGTTTTGAAAAGAAAGAATTTGGGTGATTCAATTTGATAAAGATGCCTTCACTTTATACGAATGCCGATAGGGGGGCAATCGTTTAAAGTTGGAAGGGATGAAAAGTGTTTTGTTTTGCAGGTAAAATTGCTAAATTGGATGATTTTTTTTGGAGAACAAGATGCCGAAGTAAAATACCTTCTCACTCCTTTTTTGCTAGTAAGGGGTTTTGAAGAATCGTTTTTGCTCTTGTTCCAAATGACCAGGAGATGATTCCAAAAAAAGGATGATGGGAATCAATCAAAAAAAGGATTTATCCCTGTCGTCGAAATTTATCGTTTGATTAGGAGTACCCTTTTTGTATTACGTTTTGTGCTTTATATCTATACCTTGAGAAAAATAAAGGGAAGATTGATGAGATGAAGGAAGGTGAGATAGGGGTGAAGGGAAGGTTTTTATTAGTCAAGTGAGATTGGAATAAATACCGGGGATCAAAGTAACGTCGGATAGGAGGCAGAAGAAAAAAAAGGTTCAAAGGGGCACAAGAACAGCATTGTCAATCATCATTCCTTTCAATGCAAAGGGGCACAGCAGCCGATAACAGTTATGCAACAATGATTAACGTCAGAAAAAATAAAATAAAGGTGTAATGAATCACAAACACACCAGGCTCCGTTTATTTTGGCCGCGGGTATTCTTTAGGAAGTGGAAATGGGTAAAGATCATCTGTGTGAATATGAAATGAACGGGTAAGAGGTTTGTCCGAGAATAAATGTTGTATGTGTGAGTGTATGCACAATTGAATCTCCTCTTTTTCTTCTTCTTACATACCGAGGCGCTTTTCAAGATTAGTACTGTGTTCAACTGCAGGTTGGCCGCTACTATAGGCGAGTGAACCCTACAACGGTTCCGGAAATGAAGATAAAGCATTCGTACATTTGCAAAACAGACGCTTGCAACAAACAAGATAAGGCGTAATTTTGACCTCCGTGAATGAAATAGGAAAAGGAAGGAAAAGAGGGAGTAAGAGCGCTATTACCACATACATTCACTAAGGGTCCGGAAAAGTATCCCCTCCCTCCTTTATTGAAATTGTTGTTGCGTAAGTTTGCGGAGAAGAATACGTAATGTATATCGGAAAGGTAATAAAAGAACAGCAGCGGCTAAAGTGCTTAAACAGAAACCGTTGGAGTAAAATAAGAATAATTTCGTCTTTTCTCTTCATTGCGGTCTGACCGCGCATATTTTGATAGGTGTTCTCCTTTGTGTGAACTTCAAAAGTGTCTGTGCCACTAATGAATAGAGCTGTCAAGATCGGAGAATTTTCTCAAAAAGATCAATGCTGATTCGATCTATGCTCAATAGAAATTATCATGTTCTTGCTTGATAGAATTAGTCAATTACACTGACAAGTTTACCATAACAATTCAGCTTACACATTTCTGTGATGTTGTTGTCTCAACTCCGATGCCACGCTTTAATACGCCACAATGAATCTAATCTTGGCTGTTGTATGTATATTTCGCAGTTTGAATTTGTTTTTATACGCCATCACAATTAATTGCATAAAATGCGGATACTAAATCCGTGGCAAATGTGACAGGTTCGCCGCCACCGCCGCCATTGACGTCGTGGTCAGTAAAGCTTATTGAAATTTGAAATCAGCACAGACCAACAAAGAAGAACTTTCTTTTCATTACTCTCAATTTTAATAAACGGGCCATAACACAAATGATCATTTTGATCAGATCTTGTCATTTATGCATTGAAGATCCACTGTAGATCTTTTGAGTCTGTGTAAGATCCTATAAATGTACATTTGAGATCAAAGAATACGATTGAGATCGAAAAAAAAGAAAGTAAGGCTAATTTAATAATTGTTCGCAGACTAGAACTTTTCCACGCTGCAAAAAAGAAGCACAAGATGATGGGTTCGAGCGGTAATTGAATTTTGATGACGTACAAAGTCGGAGTTTTTTTATGAAAATATACGTACGTATGTATACGTCATTTCAATCTCAACCCTACCTTCCCCGATCAAATCACAGTCAAATGACAAGATCATATATGTCTCAAGGCGTTTTCTCCGATCTTTTCTTGTTGGGCGTTTGCGTTTGGTTATGATATGATGATTGGATTATGAATTGACTTTGATTGCAATGACAACCAAGATCGCGATCTTTAGGGAAACGTTGTATTATATTCCAAATGAGACATTAATCTTAGGAGAACATCAAACAAATAATTTTCCCATGCCTATTTTAAATGGAACTACGGAGAATAGAAAAAGGAGTAGTTATGCGGTAATTAATCTTAAAGGGCGTGAACTCAATTACGTAATGTGATTCATCTCAGATAAATATAGCGGAAGAAAGTATTGAGAGGCTTACATGATCCGTGGCTATTCAACAAAGTTCATCCTTCTTTTCCGTTTTTATATAATACGTTTTACACAACTGAGGATGATGGCGCTGGGCTTGTAATGCATATAAAGGCGTTCAAAATAAGCTCACTCGGATATAAGAATTAAACGAAAAAAAAGCGGGGTAACTTTAAAAGGCAGCAACAAGTCCGCAAGAGAAGTTATAAATTGCCAATGGTTAAAGTGAACATATCATTCCCATATGAACTGAAAGGAAGGTGTATTATGAAACTCTTGATGGTCATAATATCAATCACTTATGGGGTTCATAGGAATAGGATAGAAGAAGAATTCGCCGTACTATAGGTTTGCTGTCATTGCAAGTGGGGGTTGCTGGTAAAAGGTTTGAAAGGCAGCGAGCGGGGAGGGTAATCGCGTACTATACTTTTTTATTTTTAAATTTGGCTTTAAGCAGTGCGATGCTGCATCCTTGCCGAGGCCGCATGCAACCAGAAGTGCACAGCACTGCCAAAAAAATAGACTGTCAATCTGCATGAATAAGCTTTTTGCACGCACGAAAGCACGCACGGGATTAAGCAAGCGTCATTTTAATATGATATACTCTTTTTGCATGATGGAGGCAGCATCAATTTAACCAATTTTCGGAATTTTATCAAGTTATCCTTTAACACATCCATCACATCTCGGAGAAGAGATTTTTGGATGAGCTTTATTTGTTTGATTTGCCCCTAACCCCTTACTTTCCGCAAATTGGGCTTCAGTCATAAACCCTTTCTCATCGGCAGACCTTGAACATTCAACGCCCACTACTACAAACAAACGCCATACCCTTCTTGAACCTTACTCGAAACAACAAAGTATAGCCATACTTTCAACTCCGCATTTGCCGATCCAAATAAGCCGACATCCTTGCCAAGCTTGAACCGCATTACAATAAAATGGGATTGCATAACCCGTTGGCAAGACAGCCGCCTTCATACGTAAAGAAGAAAGAATACACGTTCAAAAAAACTTTGGGTGAAGGTACTTTCGGTATCGTTAGGGCAGCTACTTGGAATGCAGCAGATCCACCAATCAATGTGGCAGTAAAAGTGATCGCCAAAAAGAGCTTGAAAGGACATCATGAAATCGTTCAAGGTGAGATGGATGTCTTGAAAGGTCTTGATCAACCACATGTCGTCAAATTCTTGGATTGGTTCGAATCAAAGGATAAATTTTATTTGGTTTTCGAAGAGGCAACGGGAGGAGAGTTGTTCGACCGAATCATCAGTCGCGGCAGATTCACAGAAGCAGATGCATGCAATACCATCAGAGCAGTCTTGAGCGCAATTCAGTATTTGCATCATCATCATATCGTACACAGAGACGTGAAGCCAGAAAATATCCTATACCGAACGAAGGAAGAAGATGCAAACGTTGTTTTGGTCGACTTTGGTATCGCTAGACATCTGTCGAACGATGACGAAGTGTTGACAAACGTTTGCGGATCTTTCGGATACTGTGCTCCCGAAATCTTGTCCAAGAAGGGACATGGAAAAGCAGTAGACCTTTGGAGTTTGGGAGTGATCACATACACAATGCTTTGTGGTTATACTCCCTTCCGGTCAGACGATCCAGATGTTCTGGCAGCAGAAACGCAGCGGGGCAAGATTGAATTCCATGATCGTTATTGGAAGAATGTTTCAGCAGAAGCAAAGGATTTCGTCAAGCAATGCTTAATGGTTGACCCTAGCAAACGGATCACAGCTGATGATGCAATGAGACATCCATGGTTGGCCGAAAAGAAAGGAGAAACGGAAGTTTCTCACGATATCTCTATTGGATTACGTGAGAATTACAGACAACGTTGGAAGACGGCAATCAATGCCGTTCGTGCTTCGACAAAATTCAGAACATTTGCTGCTTTGGCAGCTGATAATAAGGCCGCGAATGGTGAACAGGAAAAGACTGATCAAACTGATAAGCAAAAGTCAAAACATCCAGAGCTATACAGTGACGAAAGTGGGAGCAGTAATGCTAGTGCTGCAAGTGGTTATGCGACGGGAGAAGATGATTCCAAAGATGAAAAGCCGGCAAAAGAGGAACCAAAAGAAGAGACATCCAAAACCAGAAGTATAATTGATGGAATTTCTAACAAGCTGCACGATGTCAAAGTTTCGTCTTCCTAGTCTTCATGACTGCGTTCTACTATACCCCCTTCACCCTGCACTGCTTCTGTCTTTTTCCCGACTTGTTGGATCGCCAGAACAATAAGCTCTGACTCGTTGATCATTCGTCTTCATTTTTGTACATTATACCTTTCGCTACTTTAGAGTCTGATCGGACATGATATCTCTGATGCAACAGAAATATAATTCTTGATATAATACAAAGCCTTTAGTATCCGAGCAAGTCTGTTTAGCTCCAATCTAGATCGTCATCTTTAATTGCGTGCTGTGCACCATTGTTTCCCGCTCCTACTGCGTTCATCATATTCTTGTAATCCCTTGTAGCCTGTAAAGCCTGTCTTTCAGAATCTTCTTTTTGTTGAAAAACACCAATCAATCCACCTTCATCAATACGTTCACCTTTTTCGCCCGCTGTTAAATCTGTTGCAACCCAATCACGTCTTGGATCGTATCGCATTCGATCGTCCAAAAGGATACGTGCGCTATGTTCTAAATCGGGTCGTAGTGGTTCTGCGGTCCCATTTTCATCGTCTTCTTCTCCATTCTCTCCTCCTCGGGAAGTCGATGGTCCCGCCGTGTCCTGCATTCCGGGCGTTTGTGCCTCGATGACCTGGGAAGAAGGGGGAAGAAGAAGAGGTTAGCTCGATCTGTCTATCTGTCTGTCTTGTGCATCTATGGGCAACACGTACAAAATGATTATCGCAATGTGGACAATATTCATCTTCTTCTTCGAACCTTGTAAGGTCTTTACGAAACGCACGTTTGCATTTTTTACAAATGAATTGCATTTCAATCGTTTTGCGTAATTTATGTTCGTCACCCGTTTGTTCTGAATGACATAATGGACAATCAAAAAATCTTCGACAACATGGTGCTCGAACGCTTACTTGTGCGTTCAAGATATGTTTGCTGGATGATTAAGATTGAATGCCGTTAGTAGACGTTCAATTCGTACCTTGTTGTCTTACTTACCACATTATGCTGGATATCTCTTACTTGATGTGATGATGAAGTTGAGAATGAAAGTACTTTAAACTTCTTCGAGAAGAACGTTAGCGTGCATGAAACAGAGCAACACAGAGAAAGCAGCTTAAATGAACGCGTGCTATTGTTATGAAGGGCTAATAGATCTCGCCTCCCGCTTAAAGAATCACTACTTAAACCACACCTCCTTCTTCTAGATAAACATGAGGTGAGAATTTGAAAATGAAAAAAGTATACAAATGTTATAATGAAGATGAAGACAAAACTTCAAAAGGTATTAAATGAGACAATGGGGAGAAATTCGAAGTCAAAAATGAAGAAGAAACGAAAATCTATCTATAAACAAAAAATAAACGAATAAGCCACCTATCAGTTGCCATTACCAATCTGGCTTTCGGCGAAAGCTGGTGCATGTGGTTTGGGTGATGTTGGCGATCCAGGATAATTGTACAATTGTGCACTGCATCCATTAGGATTCAATTTATTACGTGGCCAATTCTCTTGATATCCACCTTGCGCTTCCGTACCACCCCAAATGGTCAAATTTGCATTGGTATAAGCATCCATATGACGATTGATGAAATCAAAAGTTGGGAAATCCGGTGGATCACATCCAACATTAATTGCATTCTCGGGTTGATAAACACGAACGTAATCCACACTCATGATGAACGGCCAAAGGTCAGCCAATTGATCCCAATTGGGCGTTGCGAAATTCTCCGAAATACCCAAATTCATAATCACATACATCGGCTCTGGAGGTACAACTCGAGCACCGATTTGCGCAATCGGATCGGGTTCCATGAAAGCGGGATTCATTTTCCACGAAGGCTTTCCGTCTGAAACCCATTCAATATATCCATTCGCTCCTGGCTCATATTCGAATCCATACGCTGCAAAACTATCATCACCACCATATTGCACAGCAACTTGACTGGCATCCGTAACAGTACTTGCACTTTGTTGTGTGATTTCACCGGTATACGTATTGTGCTGACTACTTTCTTGAAACAACGTCCACGCTGGTCCGGTCGTATTTGCTGCTTCATACTTGTAGTTGAATGGCGCAAATTGACATGATTGAGAAACACTCAATTTCTTACCGTTTGTCACTTGTGCTTCAAAAATATCAATTTCAGGTGCTGCTCTACCCTTTAAAGTTCCATCGGGCATTACTGGGCCCGGATGCAATTGAGGATAATCTTCTGGGCATGTGCAAGCAGAAAGACGTTGACCGGACATGAAGGAAAGTGCTTTGGTATGGTGCTTTCTGTTGAACATCACATCACCTCCAGTTTGCGATGCTTGAGGATTTCCATTAACGTCAGTTTGGTTTTGCAATGTACCAACGTCGCATTGTTCGTAAGAGTATGGCCATGTACCTTCCAAAGAGGCACCGTATCCAGCTCTACCCAAGTTACCCATCGTCCATGCAGCTGGCCACAAACCTGGAACATTGTGCTTACCTGGCAAACGAACAGATACTTCAATGTATCCTCCCGTGAAACAGAACTTGTTCCATGTCGATACCATACCACCGCGGAAGTTGAGATTGTGTTCGGGTGTCTGACTGAGAGTGATGTGCAATGCACCATCGCTCGTGGTCACACCTGCAGGATCGTACCATTCAAAGTTGTTCGTTCCCCAATAATGCAAATCCACTGCTTCCCAAAACGGATCATCACCAGGATAAAAACTTCTACCGTCAACGTTGAATTCGTCAGAAAATACTAGATTGTATTTCGTTGTACCGTCAGTTCCAATTCGTGTTTTTGCATCTTCCGGTGTATCTGCATCGATCAAATCACCTCTCATAGTGCTAGGCATCATGGCGACTTGACCGGTAGCATTTGTACCTCCAAGTCCAAAAGCTCCTTTTGTGGTAGCTCGTCGAGTATCGAAATATGAGATAATTGGATATCCGGCAAAAAGAGTCAATATACCTGCCGCCAAAATGATCATAGTTCCCAAATTGAGTATCCCACGAGATGGTGACCAACCATTATCTTGGACAGGTTCCTCCTTTTTGGGGTCGTGTAGATAATCGTCAGGTTCGGCTCTTCCGTTGTCAATCGTATCCCAACCGAGAGGATTTGTGTCAACAATGAAAGGTTTGGAAAGATCTTTTGAGGCATTGTTCCTGTGCCTAAATCCACTTTGAACCAATGTTTCAGCCGAGCCCAAGCTGCGTGGATTCACTTCATCGCTTAAGATTGTTGGTGAACCTGCATGCCAATTTGGCGGAGGTGGACGATTGCTTATCGCTCTTGCCATTCCAAATCCGGGGTTTTGAGGATTGCTGTAGTATCCACCATTTCCCGAGCTGCTGCCATCGCTACCTGAGCCAGAAGAAGAACGCACCAGACGTGCATGCGGATCGTCCATAGCGTCGGGAATGGGAGTTGAGAATTCGCTCGCGTCTTCACGATAAAGGGAGCCATTTGGACTTTCAAAGCGGTGTGTTGAGTTCATAGGGCTATATGTGTTCATATATGGATTATTCGATGATGAAACGTTGTAAGATGATGGCGCTCTTCGATCTGGCGTTTGTCCTGGTGTTTGAACTGGATCTTGACCAGAATGGCCTGATAGATCAACGTATCCGTCCATGCCGGGCTTCTTATATTTTCACAAAAAGAAGTGTAAATGTGTAATCTTCCAATTCTTCACTTTGGAATGTTTTGTTCGGATAGATATGAAAGTGAGGTAAAACTCTATCTTGTTGAATGTGTATTGTAAGATCGTATCAATCTTCTGCGATTAGTAAAGCTTGAGCGATAATCCAAGAAAGGAGCCGTCGATCAAGAGGAAATTGAATATTCGATCGGAGGCAGTTTAAAGAAAAGAACAGCGGCGCGGTACCGTTTCGGCTAGGTTGCTTTATGAAAATTGTAAGGACTGTGATTGGAATGAGCGGCGGCGTGATGAAGAGATGTTCTCGTAATTGACCGTGTCCAGCACGTACTTTGTGCTTCTAGAATCCCACTTTGATGGGATGATGGACGTCCTACAAGATGATGCTGATGGTGGTTAAAAGGATGAAAAGGTGGTTACAATATACATGCGCATCAAAAAAGGTATCAATTGTCCGATTTGAGGTACACGAGTACCCTTCCTCTCGGATGTGTAGTGAGTGTTGTTCTAGCTGACAGGGGAGCTAAATGCATGAATAGCGGCGGCGCAAAGAGGTCTCTGCTTCTCTTCTTTAATTTCAATTTCACACTAATCGAGTAACAAACCTCTTTTTCTTTTCCTGTCATTTTCGGAAGATCTCAATTGAAGGGCTTCAGCGTTTATACAAAATTGATCTTTTGACATTCTCTCTTCTATACGGAGAATTTGACCGAATTCACCTGGGGTTGTTGACAGATGAAATAAAGGGACAAATTAGTGCAAAATTTACAGTTTTTTTTTCCAGTGGCGCAAACACCGACAACAACATACATACGTACGTAGGCGGAGCACATGCCTTAATCCATGTGCTTCCGTCTCTTGGCTGGAGCCGGCTTGTATGTATAGCGCATCACACATGCAAACCTTGCATCATTTTTCTATATTTATTTCATGCGCGAGCCTCTTTTATGCGACATCAATAGGCGAGCATGCTCAAAGGATGGCTGGCTGTACGCAATGCATAAACAAGCATTTATTCAATGGAACAATTACCAAATTAAAAGAACGATCAATGGGGCCCTACTTTTATGGTTAAAATGCAATTGATCGACCCCTCTGCAAAGGAAACATCAAGCCTTTCCTTCGAACTGACCCTGTCGTGGCGTAGAATTGCATGATTACATACATTGCAATCAATCCTATTCAATACATGACATATCTTCATTCCAATAAGAATGACTTTGAACACCGTTGATGCAGGTAGCGTATTCATACTTGACCCTTCGATAAGTTGGCTGAATTATCGTTTCGAAATTAATTACCGCGCGCTTCTTTTGCCGAGGGCGTGAAGAGGATAGGGGGATATTAACCAAACCAACAGGCGTTACGCTTATTCGTTCTTGTGACAGTAGCGCGCTATGTGCCGCCGGTCTATCAGCATTAGCGTCAGGTATGAAATGACAAGCCTTTCCATATTCACTTAGTCTGACATGCCGGTCACATAATTAGCCATTCCTCAACTTGAAGAAACGTGACTAACGTGATTATAGAAGCATGAAACGTGCGTTCTTCGTTTACAGTCTCTTCTGAAGGAGATTATTAGCCAAATTCAACTTTCTTGCCTATCAAAGCCTTATTTCACATCGGCGGATGAACTGACAAACTGAACTTCAAAATTACTGAAATCTCAGACATATGATTACATAATTTAGAAATATGAATAGCTTAAACTTGCAGCACTCCCAGTCACATGACCTTAGTTTCTTGCACATTCGACAAGCGCCACGGACCGCTTACTTAATAACGCGTTACTGCTGTATTTTGTCACACTCAATTTACGGTCCTTCGGGCGGCCTTCCGCCTTGTTTGGAAGGCCGCTCGCTGTAATTCATATATGCGCAGGGGCATCTTGCCAGCCTTTGTTTTCAACCAATGAACGCAATCGTATTTGTCGCAATTTAGACTGTCAATGTGCTTATGACAAATTAACTCTTTCCCCGCGTGCACGGCCCTGATTGTGATTGGCCGACGAAAGGCCGGTGGAGGCAATAGAAGAGTGTAAGTTTAAACATTCGCTATGATTCCAAGGACACAAAAGTCATTCACCGTCAAAAGATGACTGGCAATGTGCCTCAATTTACTTTCTTCTGTGCACCTTTACAGTCAATTCATATCGGCGATTGAGCCTTTTGCTCATTGGAATAAACTCTATTAAGCTCATACAAGGGGGTTGGTATATAAACTAGAATCTTGTGTGGCTGCTTCTTCCTCGCTAACCACAACCTACTCATCACATACACACCACACAAACACACACTCGTACAACAATGCCATCTGCTCACGTCTTCAACTCTGGACCTGAGTCCGTTGTTTACACAACATCAAACGGTGCTCCATACCCTGAGCCATACGAAGCTCAACGAGTTCACGTTGGTAACAAGCAAATCGGAAGTGCTTTGCTCTTGCAAGATTTCCATCATATCGATCTTTTGGCACACTTTGACCGGGAACGTATTCCTGAACGTGTCGTTCACGCCAAGGGTGGAGGTGCCCATGGTGTCTTTGAGGCCACTCATGATATCTCTGATTTGAGTTGCGCCAAGCTTTTCGAAGTTGGCAAAAAGACTCCTTTGACATTGCGATTCTCAACCGTTGGTGGTGAAAGTGGTTCTGCCGATACCGCTCGCGACCCAAGAGGTTTTGCCATCAAGATGAGAACTGAAGAAGGAAACTTGGACTGGGTTTTCAACAACACTCCAATCTTCTTCTTGCGTGATCCAGCAAAGTTCCCTCATTTCATTCATACTCAAAAGCGTGATCCTCAAACTCACTTGAAGGACAACGACATGTTCTGGGACTACTTGTCCCAAAACCCAGAATCTGTCCATCAAGTTATGATCTTGATGGGTGACCGTGGTATTCCAAAGGGACATGCATTCCAACATGGATACTCAGGACACACTTTCAAGTTTGTTAACGACAAGGGAGAGTGGCAATACGTCCAAATCCACGTTCGCTCTGACCAAGGTGTTGACTTCTACACCCAAGAAGATGGTGTCAAGTTGGCAGGTGAAAACCCTGATATCCACAACGCCGAATTGTTCGAGCAAATCGAACAAGGCAAGTTCCCATCTTGGACCGTCAGCGTTCAAACCATGACACAACAACAAGCTGAGCAATTCCGTCATTCAGTCTTTGACTTGACCAAGGTTTGGCCTCACGCTGAATACCCATTGCGCCCAGTCGGAAAGATCACTTTGAACAAGAACCCTGAAAACTACTTTGCTGAGATTGAACAAGTTGCTTTCTCACCAAGCCACTTGGTTCCAGGTATCGAACCCTCTGCAGACCCAGTCTTGCAAAGTCGTTTGTTCTCATACCCTGATACACACCGTCACCGTTTGGGTGTCAACTACCAACAAATTCCAGTCAACGCACCACTCGTTCCAGTTGCTAACTTCCAAGTAAGTCCCTTACTCACCACATGTTATGATGATTTCTTATACTAACACCCCAAACCTATCACTTACTTTCCTATCAGCGCGACGGCTTCATGACTGTTAACGGTAACCAAGGCAACCGACCAAACTACCAAAGTTTGATCAAGCCATTGCAATACTCCAAGCGCAACACTGTTTCCGCAACACACGAGCAATTGGCTGCTGCTCAAATCAACAACTTCTTGTCTCAAGTTGACGACAAGGACTTTGAGCAACCACGTGCATTGTGGGAGAAGGTATTCGATGACAGCGCCAAATCTCGCTTCATCAACAACATTTCCGGTCACTTGGGTGGATGCAAGTCCAAGGAAATCCAACAACGTCAATTGAAGGTCTTCCAACGTGTTCACCCTGACATCGCTTCTCGCATTGGTGAGAAGATTGGTGTGACCGTCTAAATTGTTGATACGAAATAAAAGAAAAACCATCAAATTATTTTAATGTTCTGGGCTCCATTCTCGATTCAAGGTTATATTCCCCTTTCTGTATTTAAGAAAATATCAATCAATTGATGACTACCGTGTACATTTTGTGTGAATTTTGGTGGAAAGAGAGAGAAAAAGAGAGAGATACATGAACGTGGACGGACACAGGACTGTTTTATGGGTATGATACTGCTTGAGAATCATGTAGGCAGTAGACCGGTGATATGGGTATGGAAGAGTAGGATCCCTTTGTGTGTCCTTAAAGCAGACACAGAGATGAAACGAAAAGATTCGTTTATACAAAGGTTTGTTATTGAGGAGGCGAAAGTGAAAATGGAAAGACGAATTCGAGGCTCTATGCAGCTTCCAATCTACGACGCTCGAGGTCGACATTGCGTGCTTCTTTTTGTCCAATTTTATGCATTGAGTGATCGTGGACAGTTGCTCTTTCTCCTGTAACCCCGGGTACGAGTGTACGACCTAGTTCTCTGAGGTAATCATCGGCTATACGTTCAGTCATTCGTCTGAATTGTATCAATTGTGCATGACTTTGCCATCCGATCACTTCTACTTCTTCATGACGAGAATGTTTTCTATTGATAGAAGGTTCTTCCTTTTGTTCGTATTTCACTTTTCCTTTCACCTTTTCATGTGAAGACGATGATGTTGCACGTTTTATGCCTATACATGTTATAAACTCGCCGTCGTCATTTTCATGTTTCACGATTGTTACCTTGTTATTGTTTCTTAGGCGACCACATATTGTAGTCCGAAGGTTATATTGTATGAGCGACTGTTTTCCACTTTCACTGTAGTGATCTCCATTGATGATTGTATCGAGTATGAGACAAAGAGTTCTAAGCTGAGTAATGGCTTTTAATAGGTGCTTAGCCTTCATATTGATATAGAAGTGGAATCAGATATGATCATCGATATCTTATTTTGCGGTTGTTCAGGCAAAAACAGGATATGGAAGAAATTACAAGGTATACATTATCGCCGACGTTCTATGAGTTGAAAATTATTGGAGAATGTCTAGTAATATACATGATGTGTTTGTCAGTCTTGGTTCTCGGGGTATAATTGGACAAGGAAGATTCACCATGAAAGATTCGCGCGTGAATGTATGCGCATCGCCATCCCATCAATCTGCTCCGAGTCTACGACGTTTGAGGTCCATCTTATGAGCATCCTCTTGTCCTTTCTTGTAAGCTGAGAAGTCACGAACTTTTCCTCGATAGGATGAGTGGTCGGTCCACTTCGTAATCTTCAATTCTTTTACACAGTATTCTTCTGCTATGCGTTCAGCCATCCGTCTGTAAGACATTAATTTGGCATGATTTTGCCATCCGGAGGTCTCAGCTTCTTCCTCAAGCTTCCGTTGAAATTTAATTTGCCTTTCACTGACTACACTATTCTCATCGTCTTCCTGTTCTTGCTTGATGACACCAAATCCTTCATCAGCATATTCCGTTTTCATTTCTCCTTTTACCTTTTTATGCTCTCCAGACTGTTTAGAAATTTGCTTGATACTCACAAAGGTGACATCATCTTCCTCTTCATCTGTAATAATGCCAGACTTTGTATGTTTTCTACCTGGTTCCAGGTTTCGATTTTGCTCTTTCTTCGCCTTTATGTTTTTACTGTGCGTTCTTTCAATGAGACTCTTCTCAGCCTCAAGAGTCTGGGCTTCCTCTAGCTTTTCGCCTTCTGTAGCCATCTCAAGTATGGATGAGCTTAATCCAAGCAAATAGCAGTTCTGCTTCGTATGACTCGTCGCCCATGTGAGCGCAAGGTTGATGATAGCTTCGAACGATAGAGCAGCGGCAGCCGCATTAGCTCGCAATCCGTAGAATACGTGCTCCGTATTCTTCTGACACTTATTATGATAAGCCTTCACATTGAATGCAATCATATTTGCCCATGCCATTTCGTTGACCCATTGATCTATGAGGCCGCCGTAAGAATCTTTATAATGAATCGCCACCTCACTATGACCTGCCTTTTGAAGTTGACATTCAGCAGATTCAAGCGACATAGCTTCATTATCTCTAGAATGAGCGCAAGACAACATTTTTCCTATGAATTGGAGAGCTTGCTTTACTTCATCTTCGCTTGTGTCTGGCTGTTTAGCTATATCAAGAATCTTTGATAGGCGCTTAATCAAATCAACATCGACTCCTTGTGGTAAATTGTGCGATGCGTCATCGCTGTCTGAAGGATCCGTTGCAAGTCTCGTCACTTTTGCACGCAAGACCAACGTACTGTCAGTATCTTGGATATTGGCTTCTCTTGCCTCTGTCTTAACTTTGCCACGCTTACTTTCCTTCTTTTTGAGTTTGCCACGGCGAGGTGGCATGATGACTAGAAGTATGCTTTTTGATCACAAACAGAGAAGATTCTATGTGATGTAATAGCGTAGTATGCACTATACTTCAGTATGAATGAGAAAGAGTCAGATGATGATGGAGAGAAAGAGGATGATTGTGTTCTTGGAGGAAGAGTTGAATGTATGCGCGCGCGCAAGTCAAGTAAGAGAAGGTACACAGAAGAGAAACTCAGCTGAAGGGGAAAAGCGAAGCACAGACTTGACAATGCTCTACAGAGAGAACAAGAATAGAGTCCGTGCATCAGCTTTTGATTGTAGTCGATGAGGAAAGTGTATCGAAAAAGGCCACGCAATGGTAACTAAGCGAGCACATTTTGTAGTCCGAAGGCCGTTTTGTATGAATGACTGTATTCCGCTTTCAGCGTATTGACGTTAAGTGATGATTGTAAAGTGGAAGAGAAAGCTTATCACCGATTTATGGTATTCATAAAGATAATGATATACAAATTGGGGTGAAAGTGGAACCCTATACGATCATCGAGACTTTATCGTGCGGTTGTTCAGACAAACGCAAAGTATGGAAGAAATTCTTAGGCATACATTATCGCCGACGTTCTGTAAGTTGGTGGCCATGAGTTGGTGCCTATTAATGTACAGGATGCGTTTATCATTCTTGATTATGGGGGGGTATAATTGTACAAGGAAAGTTCACTATGAGAGATTCGCGCGTGAATGTATGCGCATCGGCATCCCATCAATCAGCTTCCAGTCTGCGACGTTTGAGGTCCACTTTACGAGCATCCTCCTGTCCTTTCTTGTATGCTGAAGAATCGTGCATTGCTGTGTTTCTTTTCGCTTTTCGATTTCGAATTTTGGTATTCATCTCTTTGAGATAATCATCCGCAATTCGTGCAGCCGTTTCTTTGAAGATGGTCAATTGAGCATGACTTTGCCAAGCGGGAACTGCGGCTTCGTCTTCGAATTTGACTTTGACACCTTCTGTTTCCTCTTTTACTGCAGGCGGAACTCCATCATGGGGCTCGGACTTCACAATATCTTCTTGCTTGACAGCTGTACCGTTGTTTGAAGGTTCTGCCCGTCTGTCAAATGCTGCATCAAATCGTTCTTGTTCAGCCTTGATATCGCCAAGCTCTTCTTCGCCTTCCTCATCGTCGTCCGCTCTTGCGTCTACAAATTCATCATCGGATTCATCTCCATCCGTGATTGCTCCAGGGGCAATGTCACCAAGATCATTCTCTGAGCTGCTCCCTTCATTCTTCACCTTGATTTCATCATATTCTCGTTTTGGTCCATGCTTGATACTTACAAAGACGATATCGTCCTCATCGTCTTCATCAGCGACCGTGCCCGACTTTGTGACATTTCCATCTAAACGTGACTGTTGCCTTTCTTCCAGCTTGACGGCTTCAATCTCGCTTTTCAGCAAAGAGTGCTTCTCAGCCTCTACTGCCTGTTCTTCCTCGGCTTTCTTCTCCTTTTTGGCCATTTGATATAGGGAGGAGCTGAGTCCGAGCAAGTAGCTATTCTTTCCTGTCCTTCCTTTGACATCTGTTCGATCTGCAGCCCAAGTAAGAGCAAGATTGAATACTGCTTCGAATGAAATGACAGCGGCGACTGTATTATGACGCAGCCCATAGAAGGTGAACTCGATTCGATCGTGTGAACTCCAAGTGGTATGGAAGTATTTCACATTGAACGCCTTATTAATCGTATGTCCCAGGGTGATTGACCATTGTTCCAATGATACATGTTTGCCATCCCTATGTCGAATTGTAACGATGCTATGACCCGCCCTTTGTGCTTGTTCTTCTGCAGTTTCTTTCGACATCACTTCTGCCTCTGTCAAATTGGCAGCAGACAACATCCTTGCACTAGCACGAAGAGCTTGTTTAGCTTCTGCTTCAGTCGTGTTTGGATGTTGAGCCAATTTGAGCATCTTTCGAATACGTTCCAGTAAACCTGAATCGACTTGTTCTAACTTGCTATTTGTTGCTTCTTGATCGACCGATTGATCAGTTGCAAGTCTTGTTACTCTTGCATATCGACTGATCTTTTCCGGCGGTGCATCCTGTTGAGCCATACGACCGTCTCTTCCTGCCTCTCCACCTTTTCTGGCAGGCCTTGCCATTTTGTCTTACAGAGTTGCTTGCATAGGATGTGACTAGGCTGACAAGAGAGGTGATGGTCAACACTTCATTTCTTCTAATCAAGCATGCATGAAAGAACAACACCTCTCAGCATGCATACTCTACACGCTTGAACAAAGACGCGTTCAATCAGGTACACACACACACACGCACCCACGCCCTGGAGCATGAATCAAGGCATGAACACGCATTTAGCGTACAATTACCAAAAGAATCCTTCACGTAACCTGGTTAATACTGTCACACTGCTCAAGTGAACAACTTTCTTTGCTGACAATGACCTGCATACGATTTGGGGAATTGATTTGCTAAGATGTTCAAAAATGGAGGTTGACATATATTGTGGTAGGTCAAAGGTGACACTTCTATCCTTTTCCCACAACACCATCCTCACAAAGAAATCGTAGAAATGGCTGGCTCAGTCAAATCAGATCAAACAGGCCCAACATTAGCACAAAATAGTTATGGCGTAGTGAATGATTCCACTTTTCCCGCCTCCACATCCAAGCCAGCTGCTGCTTCATCATCATCATCATCCACAAAGAAGAAACGAGTTTTGATCATCGGAGCAGGATGTTCAGGAATGGCAGCAGGTTATGCGTTCTCCCTATCCCCCGAAAAGTTTGACGTAAAGATTGTTGATAAAGCGCAAAATGTAGGTGGAAGTGCAACTTCTTATCAATTACCAAACAATCAAAACGGTCATCCGGATTTCGGTGCTGAATATATCAACGATGGTGTTCAAGGTGCAAGTCCGGTTTTCCATAATACACTAACTATGTTTGAAAAAGTCTTGGGGTTCAGAGCAAGTGATGTGGGAATGCAAATCAGTTTTGGTAAAGGTCAAGAAACTTTTTGGTCAAACGTATTCCCAAGTCAATTGGTGGATGAATTCAAAGATGATATTAAAAAGTTTGGTAAGGTACTCCCAACTATCAAGACGTTTGAACCATTCTTTGCACTCATTCCAGTTGACAGAATGTTAAAGATGTTCCGTTTCTCTCCCTCATTCGGTGAACGAATGGTGTTCCCTTTGGTGGCTTTGTTCATGGGAACGGGTAATCAAACCAAGCATGTCTCAAGTGCAATCATTGAGCGTCTTTTCTTGGACCCAAATATGCGCTTGTTTGAGTTCAGCGAGGAATCTCTCTTGGCCAGTGTTCCACACATGAAAGCATTCCCAGAATTGGGCCGTGTGTATGGATTATGGAGAACAAGATTAGAAGCTGCAGGTAACGTTCGATTCGCATTATCTTGCGGAGTTGCAAGTTTGGAAAGAGGAACAAAGAAGGCAAAGCAATTGGGCGGTAACATCTTGGCAACGTATGAAGGCCACGAGTCCGAAGGCCCAGAAGTGTTTGATGATGTCATCTTTGCATGTGATGCAGACAGTGCCCTCAAAATCTTGAACAATGGATCAGGTCCTTCATGGAAAGAACGCAAGATTCTGGGTAACGTGTTGTACAAATGGGATATCACCGTTACCCATCACGATTACGATTACATGAAGAAGCATTACGAGATGAATTATAATAGTGACTTGAACGCAAAGCGCGATGACGAAGAAAGCAAAAAGGCTTTCAAATTCGCAGAAGAGAATTGGAAGCCGTTGTACTTGATCAAGATGTACGAAGAAGATCCATCGCAGATCGAAATGAGTTTCGATCTAACACATTATCAAGGTCAATTTGAAGGTATGCCTGCCGTAGGTAAAGATGCAGATATCACTCTCAAAGATGCTCCTCCAATCCAACGTCAAACTGGAGAAGAAGGAAAAAAATTAGCCAAAGATGAAGATCCAAAAGTGATGGATCAACCTGACAGTGCAATTGCTGATGAGAACAAGCAATCACCACCCAAAGAGAATCACGTTTATCAAACAATCTACCTCGATTACGAACAAAGACAACGTTGGACAAAAGAAGAGGTTGCAAAAGATAAGATCATTTTGGAAAAATGGTGGAAACAACAAAGTCATAGATGGCAACATTATGGCGGTACGGTACCTTGGATGTGGACTATCAACGGTCAAAATCATACAAGCTATGCAGGTGCTTGGAGTTTGGTCAATATGCACGAAGTGGGTATGGTCTCAGGTTTCTCTGCAGCATACAACCTAGGAGCTAAATACCCTTTCAAGGACAATGACGATTGTGCACAACTCTTCCGACTTTACCTATTGCTTGGATATATGTCTAGAATGAGATCAGAGGATCGCAAAGGCTTCTTCTCATAGTTTTGTTCTCTTGATTTGCCATACACGAACATGTATCAGATACCCTTAATTACACAATATGGATTGCAATGTCTTATAATACAATGAGTTTGAAATCTTATCCATCGTCATCGACAGCCTCTTTTCTGACCGCATTGCCTCTACGATACCACGATCGTTTATAATTCACAACACCTGGGAGTGTTATATCCTCTGCATTCTGGCCTGCACTCTCATGATTGGCACCAAAGTCATTCTTTGCATAAAGATCAGATGGCGTTGGAGGGTAAACAAAACCTGCTCCTGGCGTAAGGGGTGTTGCAAGAGGTAGATCTGCCGGACTTCCAATACCGGGCGTAGGCGGACCCCATGTGAAGTATGACTGTGTCGGCGCAACTGTCCATGACCCACTGCCTGGTGGTGCAACCATGCCGCGACGTGAAAGAGCAGGTGATGCCAACGGTGTTGCAGATCGTGATCCAGCGATAGATAGAGAAAGTGAAGCTCTATGAGAAGTTGAGGGTCTTTTGAATGAGACAGATCTTGACGGCGTACTGACAGGGCCTGCAGTGCTGATTTCGTTCCTTTCTACTGGTGGTGAATCTGCAACGGATGTATTCGGCTCAGCAGTTTGCTGAGGCGCCGTATTCGTTCGCAAACGCAACGATAGTGTTCTGCCTTTGAGACTGCGACTTTTACGATTTTCTTCGTCGACAGAACCTGGTGTTGTGACGGGTGGCTGAACTTGTGCCTGTGGACTGGTGACCCTCTTGGATGCTGTTCCAAATAAGTCTGTCTTGAATGAAGGTTGCACGCCAGAATCGTTCTTCATTCCATCTCTTGCCTTTTGCTGCTCACGACTAGAAGCTGCAGCATTATCCGTTGCACTGATCAAGCCACGCAAAGAAGCTTCTGTGAGTCTTGTTGAGGAAACTTTGATATCAATAAGAGCAAGAGGCTCAATCGTGTCTTCCGAACGTATAGGGAAGGATGGGGTTGATAACCATGTATGTTTTGGAGGAAGAGGTGGCAAGTGAGCCGGGACTTCATCCATTTTTGGTTTGAAGTGCTTTCGCCGCCTCTTCTTGACTGGATTCTGAGATCTTGAAGTGGATGAATCAGGCTCTTCTTCAACCTCTTCATCGCTTGGCAACCATTTTTCCTCTGGTGCTTTCCATTCAGATACATCTGTTCGCTTTCTGTCCCATTCTACCCTCCATGCTGGAGATTGGTTGATGTCTCTCCCTTTTGCGTAATCTTCCAATGCATCTGGCTGTAGTCGTGGACCTGCATTTCGAATAGCGATGTATGCATCTCTAGCAGAGGGTTTCCTTCTCCTTGCAACCATTGCTAATTCTGCTGTGTGGTCCAATAAGCCCGACATGACATGTTCGACATTATGCATGATGTAATCCATTGCGCTTGCTTCTATGCCATCATATCCTTTCTTTTTGATGATAGAAGCAATCACTCCTTTCATCAATTCATTTACATCTTCCTCTGATATCCTACTGGCCTTTTCATCAAAGTGATACGATATTGGTCGAATGACCTCCTTCTCCGCTATCGAAATAGGCTCTGTTGATAGCGTGGCCATTCCTCCAGCGGATGAGGGACCAGCCTCATTGGAAGACATGATCGATCATTAACACTTTGTGATGGCTTGGGAAGAAGAGATGGATGAAAAGAAGTCTAATTTACAGGCATTAATAACGCCGCCTATCCAACGCGCGCTTGGACTTAACATTTGGAGTGCACTGCATACAAGCCAATAAGTTGTTGACACTCTTTCTTTTCCAACTACAATCTCGACATTTTCAGTAAAAGGAACGAATAAATAAATTTTCGAATAGCATAACCAGAAGCAGGGAAATGATGAAATCTGAGGTAAAAAGGAAACAAGGATGGGAGATACAATCTACTTTGTTGTGCCTTTTGGCGAAGTGAGGGAGGAAGAGGCTTTAACTTGATCACCTTGATGTTCGTAATCGGTATCCTCAGCAGTCCATTGAAGGGTGAATGCACCGGGCGGTAAAACAAAAGTTGCAACGTAATTTCTGAATTTAAGTTGGAAGGTGATATCTTCAGCTTTTGCTCTGTCATAACCATAATGATCGTATTGTTGAAGAATGATGACCGACCAACGTGAAGAGCCATTGCCTAAGCTATTACGGAACAATTGTGCTTTTACCACTGGTCCACTATGATCATCTTCACTTGTTACCACTCCAACACGTTGTGCCCATCGTTCACCATCCTTTTGTGGACGAATGGCCACACCTAAATGGGCCAGAGTGACGTAATCCGAAGTACGATAATTGGTATCGCGCGTTGGTGGGATGACAGAACCTTCATTATCAGCACCTTGGTTCATGGCTGAGGCATCGCTCAGACTTGCTGCATTCATCAGTACACCTAAATTTTTTGCATCATCTCTCTTGGAGAACATTTGGAAGAGGTCATTATCGTTATTCAAAGTTGGACCAGTCAAACTTCTTCGGTTCTTTTGTGAATCGATTGCAGCACGGTTCATTCCCTCCAATTCGGGACCTGTAGAATTGTCATACACGACAATTGGAGCCAAGCAATTTCTGCAGGTTTGAGGCAATGATGGAACGGTGAAACCTTCTTTATCGATTTGCAAAGCCAGATTCCAAAGGATGACAGCTTGTGAGTTGTAAGAGATTGAACCTTTTATAATTTGAGAGAATTGCTTTTTGATATTCTCCCATGGTTCTTCGTAGTATTGCGTGATTCGGGTACATTCGGTAAACCAAACCCATCGATCAGGATATGCTTCATTGAACGGTTCTTGGCCTGATGGATCACCTCCGTAACAATGCCAAGCTACACCAGCAAAATCTTCGGCCGCATCATCAAAAACGTCGATTGGATATTCGGTATTGTCCCAATTGTGATCGTACGCTAAGATTTTAACACTGTTAAATCCAGCAGCGTCCAATTTTTGACGAGTAAGGGCACCGATACGAGCTTGTTGATCCGGTAACATCTTTGAGCACGGGTATTTAGCTCCATCATACAATGGCTCGTTTTGTAAACTCAACACTTTTACGGTGATACCTTTGCTTTCCTTCAACGTTTTGACAAACTTGACAAGATAATCACCAAATGCACCTTCATATTGTTGTAAGATTGAACCGCCTTGAAGGCTTCCTCTGGTATTGCCTTTCGTCCATGCAGGAGGTGACCATGGGCTTGCCATGACGATGAGACCTGGATTGATTTTCAGAATATCTTGGACTGTTTGCCAACGTTTTGGTGATTTATTGATATCGAAATTAGATAAAGTTGGATCGGGTGTGCCATCAACTGTATCATCATAGGTATATTCGGTAAAACCGAAATCCGAAGCACCGATTGGCAAACGAATCATATTCATTCCTGCACCACCTTTTGCAATCCATTCGGGTGATTCGTTGAAACATAAATTCAAAATTTCTTCATAAGCATCAGGTCGATTCGCTTTTAGAGCTTGCAAAATGATTGCAGTTGCATCCGTAACACCTGCACCTAGACCAACCATTTTTTGATATTGACGTCTTTCTTTGACATTGATTGAAACGATTGTAGGTTGAGTATCTGTACTGTTTTGACCATCTTCGTTAAATGTTGCATTGTATACGAATTGAATGTTTGGATTGGTTTGGGCTAGATATTGACTACTGTTCCATGTATTACTCAACATGAAATCGATCACTGGTCCCGTAACATTAGCAGACGACGTTGTTGCATTTGAAGTTGGAGCGGTATCGGCAGGTTTATCAGCAGGCTTATCAGTTGAGCCTGAGCCTGAGCCTGTACCAGTGCCAGTGCCAGTACCAGTGCCAGTACCAGTGCCAGTGCCAGTACCAGTGCCAGTGCCAGTGCCAGTGCCAGTGCCAGTGCCAGTGCCAGTGCCAGTGCCAGTGCCAGTGCCAGTGCCAGTGCCAGTGCCAGTACCAGTGCCAGTGCCATTGGTTTGAGGTGTGGACGACCCAGTATTTGATCCATCATTTTGTCGTTTTTCATAGAATGTTGGCTTGTTTACTGAATTGCGCATCGCACGACGGTCAAATCTGTCCCTATCATCTGCACATGCAGAAGAAATAGCTAGAACGAGAAGCAGAGATGCCACCAAAAGGCGCCATTTGAAATCGTATAGAGAATGCATGACTACCAAAAGACTGTAGTGACGTTCAGTGTGAAGACGATGAAGGTAAAGAGCGTAAATATCGTTTAGGGATAATGTTGTTTAGAGTCAATATTGATTAATTCTGGAGGGGCTGAAATTAGGAGAATATCAAAGCAAGAAGTCATGGGGGAAGGCTGAAAGGTATGTTTTATTATCAACCGCTTTTATACCGGAAAGTGTTTCTATAACTGTTCACAAATATTAACAAAAAAAAAGACGGACCGGTAGACAAGAATTCCTCAAATTCGGTCGTCTGGTAACCGCTACGGTGGCCGTTTTGTTTTATCCATTCACATCGGGTGCCAAGCCAGACAGAAAGAAAAACCTCTGAATCGTGTCAAAGCGGAACCGTTGAACCGCGTTGTCACCAATAGTGATAATAGGCACTCCTTCATTTCCAGAAAAGATCTGAAGCTTTTAAACGCTTGGGCCCCTTTCTTGATCGAAGTGCTCGTACCTTTCATTCGCTGGTAATGAAGCACAATTTAACGTCAAACTTGTTTGTTCATTTGAACATAACAGCACCGTAAACAAGGAGAAGTGAGTCGGTTTCATCTCCTATTAATGTAGTTCTAGTGCAGCTGCGTAAGACACCGTCCAGTCGATGTCAGGAGGTACACCATCATAAAAGGCTAAGACGGGCTGAAGTTCGTGACGGAGAAAGGATGCGCAGTTCCGTCTGATGATTTGATCGAGCGACTACCGTTTTTGTTGTTTGTGGCGTGAGCGTTGGATGAATCACATTCCAATTCCACCTTAATTGATGGGAAGTTTGTCAAGACATAATATAATTATTACCATTCTATAAGATGATGAATATATGCTATTCTTACTTGCTTTGCTTATCTCCGTGATGATGATTGTGATGTTGTAATGCTTCGCGCGAATAGGCGCGCCTTTTTTTTTACTTAGTGGAGCACCCTGCACGACGACAATTATGCAAATCAGCCAAGCGAGTGTGTGTTGTAAGACATAACAATTGGGGGGCGATGTGGGCGTACAACAATTGAATGCATTAAAAAGTTACCGACAACAACTTAAAGCCCGAATGATATAATGACAAATAACATCTGATCATAAACATCATTCATAACTATCATCTTCACCGTTCCATGAAACAAAGCACTTCCCTTTTTATGGAGATGCAAAAGCAGAAGTAAAGGAGAACGTGATTTCATCTGAAGAGAAAGACAAAAGCTTACAGCGGCAGGAGTTTCACCCCTCTATTGATCCCTGTCTTGCCGTTCCATACAAGATTGCTCAGCATTAAAATTCACGCTTGCACCTATTGGCATGGGCTCAAATCAGAGCAAATACTCCGATCGATCAAACAATAAGAGAGCAAACATTTTCAGAAAATCTGTCAACTCTCATGACCAAGACAACTCTGTAAGAAATCAACCAGAAGCACTTTCACATCCAAGCAGCAAAAGACTCTCCCTGAAAAAGATCTTCTCTCGTCCTAACAAGCTCCAAGAAGGAGGCACAGAGACAATGAGTTCTGCACAAAGTGGAGGAAGTAACAGTCATCACACTCAATCAGCCACGCAAAATAACCAAGAAGGTCGACTTCACAACAAAAGACGAAGAACACAGTCAAACACCAGTCCTGGAGATTCAGCAGAACATGAAGAGGTAAAGGGTAGCCAATCCATGCTTAGAAGACTTCGTAGGCGAGTGCACACAACAGAAGATGAAGTGGAAGAAGTCACATCTGGTAAGCAAAGGGACAGAGGCAAAACCCGTACTGTGAATAAGGGAAAAGAGAAGGAGAAAGAAGATGTGATCATGAAAGATGAAAGCAGCTCAGAAAGTGTGGTGAACAGTACAGAGGTCAACTTGGGTCAAACAAATCTATCCGATTGTAGTCCCGCGAAAGCTTTGGAACCGTCGAATGGTGAATCATCATCTGCTCAATCTATGCCTTCAAGTGCCACTCAGACACCAAATGCGATGCAGTCCCTCGATACACCTAGCTCATCATCGAATGTGGATGGAGTACCATCCCAGACAGAATCATCAGATCAAAGACATAATCGCATGCGTCGTGAGATTGAACAGTCACTCGCAACAGCTGGAACCAATCAAAGGGAGATAGCCCAACAGATCATTCGAGAGGGCAATACTCGCCCCTCGATGCTTTCTGCTTTATTGTCCGATATTCTTGGTTTACGTGGAGCTCGAGCTGGCCAAGAAGGTCAAGCGAATACCACTGCTAATGGAACAGCAGCAGCGCCCACTCCATCACGCAATGGTGGTACATCCGTCATCGTTCAGGGTGCTTTGGTTTCGAGAACAGTGCCTACCAGTCGTACTTCATCAGATCGTAGCAGCGAACGTTCTTCACAGAATGATGGGGCTACTTCCACTGCGCAGTCCAACGAAGCACAGCCTTCTGAATCTGAGAGCAATCTACCAGATACAGATACGGCAAGTTCGACAGAATCGCGTGGAACAGGAGAAGCGCAAGCAGCCACGATAGAAGAGCAGGCATCTATGCTGGTTCGTTTGTTGAGCATTGCCACTGCAGCAACAGCAGCTTCTTTGCTGTCAGGCTCACAGGCTAGAGCAAACAATGCGACTACTAGCGAAAGTGCAACAGACACGGAATCGCCTCGGACAAATGATGCTGCTTCTCAGACGGTACCTGTCACACAAGCACCTGCAACGCCATCACTTTCATCTACAGCACAGGATCAGGGTAATGATGCTTCTTCAGAGACTCAAACCTCGACGCAGAACACGAGCGACCCAAACAGAAGAGAGAATACAACATCTGCATGGGCTACGCAAACTTTTCAATCTTTGCGTTCGCGATTGTCCTCTTTCGGTAGCAGGTTCCGCGGTAGAAATGGCACTATGGGTGATTTTCATCCTTCTGGAACTCGTTCTGGGAATGAATCTTCTTTGCAAGTTGCAAATATCCGCAGAGCCTTGGCTGCAGCACAAGCCAATGCACGAAACCAAGGAAGTAGTACAAATCGTACTTCAGCCGTAGCAGCAGCGCCTGCCCAAGCAGATAATAGGGAAGCAGATTCAGATGGTGCACCGTCACTTGCATCTTTGTCAAATATGCTGCGTGATGCTATCCGTGACAGTCTATCACACGTTGGACGTGGATCTAGTGGTAATGAAACGAACACAGCATCAACGCAAACAGGAACATCAAACGTCAGTCCACCTCCCACTTCCGATGCAAGACCTTCTGTTAATAATGCTGAATCACGAATTCAATCAGTTCGTGCTACATTGGAAGCTGCACGGGAAGGGCACTTGAATCGGGGCGAGGAAGGATCTTTTGACAGGTTCCTTTATGACCTTTCAAGAGATTTGAATCGTGCTGTTCGTGCTATTCCTCCAGGACGTGAAGAAGGAGCTAGTGGTGAGGACAGCCAAACAAACGCCAATCCCGATGCCGGTACGAATGCTACGTCAGAATCCATTGAAGCTTCTTCACGAGAAGGTGATACGCGAGATGGACAATTATGTTTCTTCCGCTTCTTCACCTTTCCTGAGCAAAGAGCAACCCAGACTGAATCTGCTCCTCAACCAACGCCTTCCGGTCTATTACCGTGCATCGTTGTCGGAGTTCGTAGTATTGAGCAATTGGACGATAATGAGTTCCACAGTGCCAATGCTGATCTCCTTCGTGCAAATCGAAGAAGCCGAACTGAACCTCAAACACAGGCACAAAATGATCAGGCCGCCAATCCCGCTTCAGCCAATGTGCAAAATGCACATGCTTTACACGGGCAAAACATAAATCCTTTTGCACGATCACAACCGGGACAAGCACCTCTTTCACGCTTTTTACTCTTTGTTTCGGGTGGCCATTATCCACCCCAACATCCGCTCTTCCATGCATCGAATGATGAAGCATCTCGCGATTTGATGGTTTTGATGGAATTCTTGGGCGCAATGGCAGCTGCAGGAATGAAAGTGAACGAAACAGTAACGTCTGAACAAATCGAAAAGAGTGACTTACGCAAAGTGAATGGTTCAAAGACGGATATTGAAACATTGACAAAGTTACATCAAATCATGGAAAATACCAGTGAAAAATGTTTGATTTGCTTAGAAGATTGGCAAGATGAAGGTGAACAAAGACGTTTACTTGGTTGTGGTCATTTGTTCCATTCTGGCTGTTTGGATCAATGGTTGATCAGCAGTAATAATTCCTGCCCGCTTTGTCGTCGTCAAGCAATTGATACGTCTAAGAATGGCGGAGAAGGTCATGCTTCTTCTACAGAGGCTTGATGGGCAATTTTTTTTCTTTCTCATTTCCCTTTTTCTTCTCTCTCTTGAATAGAAGCATTTGTACAATTGACACATATATGGACAAGAGCATCAACTGATCAATCAATATATCTCATCAAACGTTTGTGATTTTTTGTAGATATAAAGCATGTCATATTAGTAAATTGCTAGGTGTGAATACAAAGGTGCTCTTGTCGCACAGATAGAGAGAATAATAAAAAAAGGGAGATTGCTTTGTATTATTTCAAGAAAGCTCTGACGCTATCCAAAGCTTTTTGAGCGATCGGTAGAGATTCTTGTGGTCCTACTGTACTCAATTGTTCCAAAGCAGGACGTAAAGATTGTAGCAAATTTGAAATTGCATCAACGCCCTCATTAGTATTGGGCGTGGTTTGAACCGGATCACTGGTCTCAGGAGCTGAAACGGTTTCATCTGCTGTTGTCGATTGATGTGGTGCGACTAATGCTTGTACCAAAGCACATGCATTATTGGCAAATTGCGGCGGCATTCGTGCATCACGACGAGCCAAAACGGTAGCAATCATATCTGCACCTGATCGTAAGACGGGTAAAGCGTTTGGAGCAGCAGATGCCAAGGCGTCCAAAGTGGTTTGTCTTTGAGGTAACCTTGGAAGCTGCTCGTTACTTTCATTTGTTGTTGAGCTTTCGTTGTTTCCGCCTACTGGTGCAGCACTTGATTTGCGCCTTGGCGAAGAAATCGTTTGCAAAGCCCTGGCAACCATTTGTGCTCCACTCGATAGTTGATCATCTATACTGGCAGCAATCAATGTAAGAGCCAAAATACCTTCGTTTACCAAAACGGGGTATTTCGTACTGTTTTTCACCATTTCTGATAATGCTGATACTACAGGCTCGCATGTCAAAACATGTCTTGCTCTCTGACGGGCATTTGGATCGACCGTTTGATTGCTTGAATTTGCGGCAGGTGTCAATGCTGATGACCAAAGTGACTTTACTGCATTCACCAGGACCCTTGTTCCTTCCATTCGTGTTGGAACATCATCTGTTCGACGAATCAGGTCAAGCAGAGCAGGTAGTGTACCTCCAAGGACAAAGTCAAACGAATTGTCGACATTAGCAGAACATAAATGCTTCAATAAACCAACTGTAGCAAATTGCAAAGGTTGAACATTGTCTCTGCTCTTGTCCAAGAAAGCACCAAGGCGGGAGATGAGATCATTTGATGCACCTATTATCCGCTTGTTCTGACTTGGGATGGCTAGATTTTTGAGCAGACACATAGTGCCATGAGCTACTTTGATATCAGCAGAGGGATCTAATAGCCGTGTCAAGGTAGGGACGATGTGATGTTCATGTACCAAAGCGATACAATGAGCATCTTTGCGCGCCAGATTGCCCACTGCCAACATTGCCGTGCTAACCAAATCATCCCGATCTTTCGCATCTCGTTCCATCCATTCCTTCATCTTTTCGGTAAACCAGCCTCCTTGACCTGAGCCTTGGCCCTCGAACAATTTCGTCATATTCTCATCTTCTCCAACAATGCATACGATCGCCCGGGATATTGCTGCTTTGGCTCTAGAAAACTTTGTGATCACCTCTTTGGCCGCTTCTTCATCGCTGGGTTTGGGTGGTAGATTGTTGCTCTCTTCTCTGTCGAAAGACCAAGCATCCGGGCTCTGTGCAGAGTCGGCGAAGTGAACCAAGAATTCCAAGATGGTACTTTGTTGACCTTCGAAATCAACCTTTTCTAAAGCCGAGACACGGAATGGCTTAGAATCAAGAGAGCATGATTCGATCAGTTCCGTCGCAATTTGAACGATATCCATATCAGATTCCATCATATCGGAAACATCATCCGCATCCCAATTACCTTGGAATGTCATGTCGGATGAAGAAGGCGGTAAAAGCCTCTGAAGGGGATGTATTAGAAGGTTTGCCACTTTAGCAGGTTGATCGATTGTGACCAAGCTTTCGATTGGCTTTTCGCCTTCGTCCGAAGAACTCGTCTTTTCCATATTCTCCGACTTTGCGTTTCCCTCTTCTTCGTCGCCAGAGCATACGTCTTGAATGATGCGCCAAGCCCATGTTGAAACGCTTGATCCTGTTGATACATGCTTCTTCCAGTCTTCTGTATTTTCGTTCTTATTCCGAGGTGGTCGATACCAGTCTCCTAGTTCGTACACTCGCACATCGGTCGCTAGCTTGAGCAGCATTCCGATCGATCTCTCGTCAGCTCGTAAAGCTGCTTGTGTAGAAGCGTGATCCAATTGAAGATTTAGCAATGCTCCGGCTGCTGTTCGTAAAACGGTAGTGATGCCCGATCTGAAAGATTGATCATCCAAAGATAGTATAGTTTGCAGCAAAACAGATATCCCTTGAGGTGCACCCTTTGTCAACAGCTTTTCTCGATTTTCATCATGATCTATACAGAGATTTGCCAAGATTCTCATCATTTCTACTTGAGCTTCCGATAGGGCGATAGAGTCGGACTTGTAACGTCTTGTGGATTCTGTTAGCAAGCCCACACAGTCTTCTGCCAATGATGTATTCCCTAGGTCTGTCCTTAGCCTTTCATGTCGTAATATATCACCAAAAGGTTTCAATCTTCTAGACACATCTGCCCATATATCTTCTTGTGCATCAAATTCGCCCGTCAATGTTGGACTTTCGATCATTCGTTTTACGCGAGAATGTGATCCTTCTGCCGATGAAACACTTGGACGTTTGAGACTGGCTGATGAGCCTGCTGGAGTCATCAAGAACCTACTGGTTCTGGGTTGTTCGTTTGAGCCTGTGCCTGCTGTAGATTCAACAGGTTTAGGTGATTTGCTTGTCGATCCGCCGAATGAGACACCCGAATCATGTTGTAAGCCATGGTCTGCAGCAACACGTTCAATAGAATGCAAATATGGGTTCAACTCGAATGCCAACTCTGTGGGAGATGGATTCTGTTGATCGGATGTCGAATCGTCGATGACCATTGGCGCAGCCATTTTGTGTGGAATTTGCAGATTAGTTGTGGGCCTGAAGTACAAATGGATTGGTGGTGAATAGGAAGTTGAAGCTGCGCAATATGATGATTGTTCAGATGAAGTCGGATTGGTTAATAGATGAAAGTCAAAATTATTTTAGAGTCCGGAGCTGATTAAAAAAGTGTACACGATAAAAAGTAGAATGCGGTGAATGGATAAGCGCCGTTTATTGATTTGTTGACGATGTGATCTTGATCCGATAGTCGATTGTGATTCGGATGATACGATTAAAAATGATTGTTTCTTGTTGAGGATGATAATGAAAGATGAGAAATTGATATTGGAAGTATATGTCTCATAAAGCAATCATTCAGTAGTACGCATACATCAATCAGCCTGCGAAGCCGATTGGTAATTTGAGCCAGGCACGGCACTGCCTTTTGAGAGTAATAATTTGATTTTTTTCAACTCACTTATGCCCGAAGAATCCTTTAGGCCGGGCTATGCAGCAAGCTTAAGAGACAGACACACACAAGGAAAATAATAAGCGTCTAAACTTAATTTCAATGTATGGAAAATCATCGCGGTAAATTGCCTGCTTTGCTAGAAGCGCATTTACACCGCCTTGGATTTCTATATTCGTAACATACACATACACACACACACAGCCTACCACAGCATAGCCTACACCTGTGTGTCTTGCCTCTTCTGTGGAGGCGCTGTGCTAGACTAAAGGCCTCGTCATCAAACCGTCATTCGCTAATCCATTAAAGTGTTTTTATTCAAATCAGGGTCAAATAACACAGTCCAGACAATCAGACATGATCCGGTTCTTGGCTCTTACCGGTTGAATCGGACATTATGTCCCTTCATAGCGTGGATCATGCCAAGCCCGAACTTTTTGGATTTTTTGGGGGACAGCATATGTTCTCAGCTGATTTTAAACTCCTACACACACACACATACAGCAACAAAGAGGCGGTGTACCACGGCACTAGCGCAGCGCATTTACGAGGCAAATTCTTGCCTCCCCGGACGCCCTTCTCCAGCGAGCAACTTGTGGCAATTCACTTCTCCTGCCTTCCTAGCGACCAGATTTAATCTCAGTCCATGTGTTCTTTCAATTTACGCTAAGATTTAGTGATAGATTTCTTGCTCTCAATAAAAACACCGATTGGCCAAGTTGCCGAGAAGATGGTGGGATATGTCGGATGATGTAAGACACGCAGATGTCAACTTTTTTGAATGTCACAAGATACTATTGATGAAGCAGAGACTATACAAATACAAAAGCGTAAAATTTTGGTTTATGATTATTAGCGTTGTTTCTTCTCAAAGGTAATGTTTTAGAAGGGGGTATGGACCAAAAACAGAAAACCGATCGACCGAAAAGAAATAGTGATCACAAGTATAGAGTAGTAGTACAACGAAAAAGGCGAAATTGATTTTTGTGTTTCTCTTTTTTGTTTTTCTCACGAAATTGGCGCTGGGGCAAAACTCCAAATCCGACAATCGCCATCATCACTTCCACTGACGATTTTATCATCTCCTAATTGGACACATGTTACTGCACCTCTATGTCCAACAAATGTTTGCTTACACATGCCCGTGTCCGTATCCCACGTTTTGATACAACGATCATGACTTGCGCTTGCGATACGTAATTTGTCCAAACTTAAACTCCAAATTCCCTCTGTATGTCCGAACAAGGTACGAATGCATCTACCCGTTCGAACACACCATAATCTGATCGTATTGTCCAAAGAGGCAGAGATCAAGATTGGACGTTGAGGAGCATGATGAGAATTGGGGTTGGCTTTTTGCTGGTTTCCGTTCCAGAATGGCGACAGAGGTCCTTCCAGATCAGTCATATCTGCGTCCAATGGCAATTCTTCCACCAAGCCAGCCTCGTAAAGTCGTTTTTGCAACAACAGCAAACTCTCATCAATCTTTTCGCCAGTCTTGATGGGTTTAGTTTTGATGTTGCTTGGTTGAAAGATGGATGAGGCGGTCGTATCTTGGAAACGATCAGGTATTGCTGGTGCGGAGCCTGAGCCTGCTGTTCTACCCCCAGGTACAGCTGGTGGATTGTATCCACAGCTGACATTGTTTGCGTTAGCAGGTGCACCTTCAATAGCAGCTTCTCCGTTTGACGGATTGACAAAGTATGAACCTGCTTGATTTGCCTGATTTTCCACTTCTACATTGCCTTGACTTCTTTGAGCTTGCATTTGACGACGTTGAATATCTTCAGCTTGATCTGCGCCTGCACCGCCTGCTGCATTGATGACAAGCTTATGGACTGCAGTCTCATCCAACATGACCAATTTGATGCTTTGAACTTGTCCAACATGACCATCAAAGCTCATCAGACTTTCACGTGCGCGCAAATCCCACAATCGAATCGTTCCATCATCGGAAGCAGAGAACAAGAATGTTGAATTTGTGCCGTCGTCATTGTCATCGTCCCAACGTGTATTTTTGATACCTGCACGACCATTTCCGCTCCATAGTAATACAGCATTGACCCAATCTGTATGACCGCGAAGGGTAAAGCATTCACCGCTACGGAAATTCCAGATCTTGACATTGCTATCGGCACTTCCACTAGCTAGAATATGATTATTGTAATTCAAACAAACGATTCCTTCCGTATGTCCTTCCAACGTTCGCATCAATTCTCCCGTTCTCCAATTCCAAATCTTCAGCGTTCGGTCCATACTGCCGGTGATCAGTTTAGCTTCATCGAATTGTAAGCAACGTACTCCACGTGTGTGCCCTTTCAATACCCGTAATTCTTCACCTGTTTCCATATTCCAGACCCGTGCCGTACGATCATACGATCCAGTAATCACAATTGGGAAAGCAGGATGAGTGAGCGATTCACTAAATTGCAAGCACATGATACCATCTGTATGTCCAGTCAGAACCTTTGTGGTATATCGTCCTCTTCGCCAATTACGTTCAATCGCCAACCGTTCACAATACACTGTCTTCCATGGTCGAGTAGCTGGTGCAACAGATGGCTGATCGTAAGCTGAAGTGGGACTTGGGCTTGGAGCGCGAGAATTACCACGAGAATGAGCAGCATTCTTAGACAAAGCAGCAGCATTAGCCGCTGCTGTGACGGCTCTCTTTAGGGAACCACCTTGAGCTGAATTACCTTGCGGGGATTCTGGTGATTGTTTCAACTCGTCGTCTTCTTTCTGTGAGTTGTCCGGTGGTGAAGTCCGTTGTTGTGAAGCACTTTGAGTCGGCTGTGCCTGTAGTCGTTTTCTCCTTTCGTTAAGCAATGGTAAGCCCCAACCACACTTTTCGCACTTCCGCTCGATGTGTTGCTCGCACATGTTTCGCCATAAAAGATCATCGTCTGCCAAGCTCTTCCACTGTCGAGACACTTGCGCTGCTCTGCCCAAAGTCATTGCATCGAGATGTTTGAGTATCCTGAGACTGATCTCACGTGGGAAAAGAGCGAAAGGATCCAAACGAATTGCTAACGAGAGCTCTTGACTTAAAAGCGATAGTTGTGAGGAACAGCACATCGTCAAAAGACCTTGAAGGATCAGAGCTCGTCGTGGATGTGGCGAAGACGAGAACAAAGACCAGACCGTATTGACTGCTGTTTGATCAGCAAGAGGCAACGATTCGATTGACTGTAGAGAATCAAAAGGTGAAATATGTCAGTAAGATGAACTTTGCAAACATTCTAGGAAATGATGTCTCGCTACTTCTATAGCAGTTGACCTACGTGCAACCTTGAAGGAAGCAAATCAACGCCTCAAACTGAGCGGGTATATTTTGGTATGGCAATTGCCTTCATTACGAAGGGCCGACTTCATGTCCATGTTGGATACCAAGTCTGGCTTGAATTGCGGGTGGGGTGGGATGATATCGAACGGGAATACTCACCTTTTGTAGCTTTGCCGTCTTACCCTCATCGGCCATACTTTGATGTCTAATGCACATCTTATTTGGTGTATTGTTTGAGCCAAGTTCACCTGGTGTGGTTAGGCTTTTGATCGTTGGCAATTTGAATGAGCCGCATTCATCAGCCTCAGTATTGACTTCTGCATCAACACCACGTAGTCCTCTACCTTCTGCCGGACCTCCTGTAGCGGCAGCACGAAGGAGACTAGAAGATGATTGCGATGCTGGCGTTTTACTGAACGAAGGTCGATGTGGCGATCCAGTACTTTCCGGTCTAGAACTATCGGAGAATTGTTTGGTTCTCAATGCTTCGACATGATCATCTTCTTCCAATTTACGCTTCTTCCCTTTGGGTGAGACTGAAGTACTTCTCCTTTTATCCTCACCCGATTCAATCGATCCATCGACAGCCTTCATTTTGACGAATCGTTGATACTGATCTTTCTTACGAAGTAAAGAGAGTGAGACCAGCAGTGGTCATTCTAGGAATTCGTTTTTGCTTGAACTTGATTAAGGTATTATTGTTGATGAAGGTTAATGTTCAGATTGTGTTCCGATCAAAGCATGATTATATATGTTCGGAGTTAAGATGAAACCATCAAGATCGAATAACCGTTTTGGTGAACATCAGAGTTTCTCAACCTTAAGACCTCCATTTTTGCGCTTTAAATTTTAATCAACTTAACGCGTATTTCGGTCTAGGCACACACACACACACACACACACAAGTTGGCTGAAACGGAAGCGGAATACTTTTTACTGCTCTGCCGCCAAAATAATCCCAAAGCTCGCAATCGCACGTACTTATGATGAGATTGATGGCAAAGACGGATGCGTTAAGACAGCGCGATGAGAATGTGGAAACTCCTATAAGATCACAAAGCACAACATGTAGAACACATGACAATTAACACATGACCAAGCTTCAGCCTATTAATCTCCACTATAAAGCCTCTGAGGCAGTCTGATTTAAAACGAGCAATTTGTCACATATCTGGCTCCTATTTGTGAGAACCCTAATCACATCATACTTATGCTATAGCAGAAAACGTTCCCACTCATGAGTAACTAAGGTGAAGACGATGAAGCCCGCTTTCCCTCGATGATGCTGCCTCGTCTGTATCCAAAACTTCTAAAATGTAAGCATGTAAGCTCTTCTGCAAAATCAGCAGCTCTGCCGTGGCATTCGAAAGTGAACCCCTTAAAAACATTCCGCCCAGACTGATTGATCATGTAAGAAATGCTTTTGATTGGCCGTAGTATGATGCGCCCTCTGGCCTAGAGGGTGTGATGGAAAGTGTACATAAGATTGCGAGGCAAAAGACTGTGAAGGATGTGTAAAAGCATAATGTCGGATTGGGATTATCGATCCTTATCCACTTTATGCGGCAACAGTGCTCAACAAGTCAGAGTCACCAGCATCCAAAACGGTCATGACACTGTAAAGGAAGGGAAAGGCGGTTGGGTCAGTAAGGTCAAACATTTATGCATTCATCCTCATATCCATGAATACATACCCAACACGGAACAACTTTCCGGCAGCGGTACCGAGGGCAACGTTGCTGCCTTGGTAGTGGTGGACGCTAGTCTTGCTCAACATAGCGTAGTATTCCAATTCAGATTTGCGCAATGGAGGTGTGTTGGCAGAAATGAGGACCAACTTTGCCTTTCCGCTACGCATAGATTTCAAGGCGGATTTAAGTCCAAGGGAGACCTTTCCACTCTTGATAACAAGTTGTAGCTTGCTGTTGATGTTATCGCTTGTGGTCTTCTTTGCCTTGGGTGCCATCTGTGAAAAAAGAGATCAAATAGCGGGATAAGTATTGTGTTCTATAGAGGCGAGATACACCAGAAAGACGCAGAGAATGCGGATTGCAGAAATCGTGTAAAGAGTCGAAGTCGAAACCAATGTCAAAGAAAATCGAATAGTGACGGCAGGAGTCTATGCAAAGATCATGATTTGAATCCTTTTCCATTGTCGAGATTGTGTCTTTCATGCTAATTTCCCAACTCTTATCATCTCTCTCGCTGTGTCGTTAACGTATTCCCCGACGCTATCCAACGCTTCTAATCACTTGCCATCAATCCGCATTCTGATCTGTCGTACCTTCTGTCGTAGAATACTTACTTTCGAAATTGATGTATTGGGCGACGTCGATGGTGACGAGAAGAAGAATATTGTTTGTATGGAATAATGACATGTCCAACTGTCCTAGCCTCAGTGCAGCAGTTTGCGCAGCGCAGTATCAAGGCCTGAAAACTTAAGAGAAGATCACGTGTCTCACATACACGTGATAAACTTATCAACATTTCTGCCGCATGTGCTGCTTTGGCGCGTCAATTTCTAGCACGGCCGAAAAGGTTAGTGAGTGCGCTTCTGGAAATTGCCAATAGGAAAGTCTATCGGTCATCGTCATCTTCTCTTCTAACATCCCATCGTTACAGGACAAATCAGGTAAAGAGTAAGTAGATGAAACAAAGGACGATCAGAACATCATGGAAAGATTGGAGCACAGCAGAGTAGATACGGGAGGAGAGTTGGGGGAGGGGTTATGAGCGACTGAAGCATAGAAGGACAGATATACTCGACATTTCCATATGATGACGACGATGGAAAACCTCAAACCTATCTGAATAAAAGAACATTCATTAACGCCATATTTCTCCACCTTCTTTTTCGACTTCTCAGTGACGAAGGGTACTCAAGCATTCGGTAAGAGACATACCAAGACACACACAATCTGCCGTCGTTGCAACAAGCGCTCTTTGCACCGTCAAAAGAAGGAATGTGCTTCTTGCGGATACCCAGCTGCTAAGATTCGTTCATTCGAATGGGGCCAAAAAGCTCAAAGGAGAAGAACAACTGGTACCGGTCGTATGCGTCACATGAAGGGTGTCCCACGTCGTGCCAAGAATGGTTTCCGTACTGGTGTTGCTACACGTAAGGCTGTCGCAGCCTCCGCTTAAAGCGTCTTCGATATTAAATGATCATGATACGACACACGATTGACCATCAATGAAGGATTTGTGAGGGCGTTAACATTCGACTTCCTTTTCGGCATTTTCGACTGCATATCTTTCTCAACAAATTTACTTCGATGAACATGGATCGTGCTACTTTCTTCGATTGGATCGCCACCCGATCCATCTTGTATGCATACGAGTCTCATTCTTTACGGGAATAGTCTCACCAAATGTTACTACCACCATCAACATTCTAAAAGAGCATCTATTGCATGTTCCGGCACAATACATCTATTCTAAGCTTACAAGGAGGGAGGTGTGTCAACGGAAGATATTATTGAGTTGGTTGAGTAATCCAGTTTGCGAAAGTCCATTGCTAAATCTTGGGTAGGTAGAGGCTGCATATTACACGGAGAATTGACTTCAGTGTATATGTGTATTGTGCAGCATCTTTCCCGTTGTCGATTTGAGCGATTTGAGATGTTTATCGTAGTGTGGGCTATTTCCTACTCCTACTACTTTATGCTTGATATCCTCCATGGTTTTCCAGTGATCATTAGCCATCACTGCTTGAACTATTTGACCGCCTGCGTTTGCAATTTCTTTAGCTGTTTTGCTCAATACGATCGGATGCGAACGTACAAAGGCAGAAAAAGTTGCAAAAATCATACTAAATATATAAAGCCGATCTAGAATCTCTACCATTCTAATGGTGGTTAAGAATGAGTTTGGACGATCCCACTTGGAGATCCGTCCTCCTTCTTTTAACCCTTATGCGTTGACATCCTGGACGTCGGGGCAGTCCGTTAAGATCGAGAACGTGGTCTTCTCTTGTTCCTTCTCACGGAGCTAAATGAGGGTAGACATGATGAGGGAAACTTCGGGGATTTCGTTTTCGGAGCATGACTATCCATTTCACTCGGGGAAGTATCAAATAATTTTGCTCTTATTTGCTGGCACGTTATGATAGCCGGAGCGGAACTTCTACCCTTTTCATGGTCTATCTTAGACAAGAGCGGGGCTCACAACTGGTACAGATTAGAGGAATGACATGGTATTATAGAGCCTACTTTACAAAGTGCTGGTACCGTTCAACAATTCCTTCACGAGTGCATCATGATCGTACTTTTCAGTTGCAGACTTCGCCGAGGATGAAGCCCCTGCATTCAGTCTCTCACTTTTGAGTGCGTTTGAGATCATAAAGGCGATATCTAAAGATTGTTCCAAATTCAATCTAGGATCACAATGAGTCCTGTACCGCATCTTCAAATGAGAATCTTCCAAACCCATTGCTCCTCCAGTGCATTCTGTAACACTTTCACCGTATTCGTCCACCTCTCCTGTCAACTCCAAGTGTATACCGCCAAGATGACTATTGTTCTGGGCGTGAATGGCCAATTGCTCAGTCAATTCTGTCAAGACATCACCGAAAGCTCTTGTTTTCAAAGAAGGATCCGAAGGCGAGGAGATCGTGTTGCCGTGCATTGGGTCGCAACACCAAATTACAGACTTACTCCATGGTGAACTTTGAATAGCTTTGATCAATGCAGGAAGATGGGTTTGAGACTTTCCACGTCCGAATCTTGCTATGAGAGTCACCTTTCCTAGGTCGGCTCCCCGACTTGGATCAACGATAGATAGAAGCGAGATGAGTTCATCAGGTTTCATACTTGGACCCACTTTAATTCCGATTGGATTCGCAATTCCTCTCACGAATTCAGCATGTGCCTCGTTCACAGCTCGTGTTCGATCTCCTAACCAAACAAAGTGAGCGGAAAGATCGTAGAAGGGAGGTGATGCTGCTTCAGGAGTGGACGCAGCGGACTCCTGCTTCTTTGCATTAACCGTTTGCCGAGTCATTGCTTCCTCAAACTCCAAAGTCAAGCATTCATGTGCGATAAAGTAGTCCACAGTTTCCAATTTGGATACGGTATCATTTTGTGATTCAGCACCAATGACACGCATGAAATCCAATGCATCGGTCAAACTGGAGACGATATGCGAAAATTGTTTTGCCAAAGACTCTGATCGAACATGAGACGTAGTCCATGATAGTGGTGCATGCAAATCAGCCAGTCCACTACCCAAAGATGCACGAATGTGGTTCAATGTTGTACAGCTGTAAAAGTATGCTGTCAGAAGCCTTTGTGGATCGGGTATCCGCTGATCGGCTGCAAATCCATTGATGTTATCACCTCTAAATGTCAATACTTCCTTCTTTTCTGTAGTGATGCTTCCATCTGGCTTTGAAGAAGGCACATCGACCACTTCTGTAGCCTTACTTCTTGGCTTTGCATATTGTCCTGCAATTCTTCCAACACGCACGACCGGTATTCTTGCTCCCCAAATGATGATCAACGACATCAAGAGTAGCAATTTGACCTTTCCTTCAATCTTGTCAGGTGTACAATCGGCGAACAGCTCTGCACAATCTCCACCTTGAAGTAAGAATGACTTGCCTTGAGCCACAGATGCTAGTTGTGCACGTAAAGATCGAATCTCATGCGAAGTAACCAATCCGGGCAAAGAACGAAGTTGTTGGGTAGCATCTTCCAATGCTTTTCGTGAAGGATATTCTATCGGTTGTGAGATCGGATACTTCCTCCAAGATGATGGAGTCCAAGCAGGTCTTTGACCAGCATCACTTGAGGAAGCCATTTGAATGCTATCTGATGATGGCTTGTAACACTGAACAATTCTTCTAGCTTTTTTTTCTCTAGTGAGTCTTATTTCATCCTCACACCCCGCCACCGCCGGACTTTCTTGCGATTCACCGAAACGACCCCCCGCGCCGCCCTTCAGACTTAGATAAGCAGCAACGCGCCGCTTCTGACGGTCAATATCGGGCGCCCAGCTTGGTGTGAGCTAAGCCGTTGTTTCATAAGCCTATCATTGGTTATGATACTGTAGTGCTTCTGTAGGCGCGCGCTCTGGGCTGAGAATGGTGTATTTTGCGGCTACCTTGAATCTTCTCCCTTCTTGTCTACCATAAACAGTCCAACTCGGTTTACCATAGCAATCATGGTTTCTTCAGTTCTTGCCAGTCGTGCAATCCCAATGGCAGCCCGCTCAATGCGTGGTGTTCGTTATGCTCACGTCGAAAACACATTCGAGACAGCTGGTAGGTATTTGCCAAGAAGAAGCAAATACATTTGAACAAATTGCTGATTCATACTCTTTCTCACATCCAAACAGTTCCTTTCAAAACCGGCACAAAACACAAGACACGTCTCATGGTCGGTGTCTTCTCATTCTGCGCTTTGGGTTACAGTTTGCCATTCATCGCTACCCGCTTCCAAATTAAGAAGTGAGTATATGAGCACTCTCTTTTGTCATGTTCATGCGTACTAACGTCATCTCTTCTCTTCATTAGGTCAGGATAAATGCGACATATTTCGTATGGTTTCGACTTAAGGCATCTACCATATCAACAAATGCATATAAATTTCGATTACATCTCTTGTGGCGTGAGAGAATGAGAGGATATCTCGTGATATTATGATTCTGGAAGAACTCCCCTCCAGTCCTTGAAAAGACCGCCACTCCGAACTTTCGATAATACACCCACCAACTCACAGCCAGAATCATGAAACAGTATGAGGATTGAAGATGAAAATGATGTGATTATAAAAGACATGAATGAAGGTGCTTAAGAATCGCTTTTGATCAAGATTACTTTTTTAAGCTTTTAACCCAATCCAACAAATCTACCTTTCGCCCTTCTATCTTCTTGAAATATGCGTTGTTACTCAATTCCTTCGGACTTGGTCTTGCACTTAGGTCTTTTCGTAGACATAGATCGATAAAGTCACAGAATTCATTGGAAAAGCGTCCATCTCCTCGTGGTAGCGCTAGAGGTGGCTCATTGACAATCCTTTGCAAAAGATCAAACATACTAAACCCTCCTCCGTTTGATTCGGCTGATCGATCTCCTTTCCTCTGTTTTGCAGCCAAACCACTACCAGGCTTATTGGGAGATAGCGTTCCTTGTAACTCTTCCGGCACTTCTTCATCTTCCTCTTCATCATTCTCTGCGAATGGGAATCTTCCAAGGGCCAATTCGATAATCGAGACACCCAAAGACCAAACGTCAGACTTGACACTATATTGATCTCCTTTGATTCGTTCTGGACTCATGTATGTACTCGTTCCGACAAACGTATCCGCGATTGAATTGATAAGCTCTCCCGAAACACCGAAATCGATAATCTTGATCCTTCCTTCTCCATTGACGAGAATATTGCTCGGCTTTACATCACGATGGATAATCTTGTGATTGGCATATAGGTAGGTAAGTCCACGAACGACAGCGATGATGACCTGTCCGCAGATGTCAGGCTTGATTGGTCCGTTCTTCTTGTATATCGAATCGAGCGATCCAACGTCCATGTATTCCATACACATACAGATATGTGGCTCAGCCAGAAAGGCACCATAGAAGCTGACAATGTGTGGACTGTTACATTCGTGCAGAATCTGAAGCTCTCGCAGGATTTGTTTTCGTACCTCTGTTTTTGCATCGATCAAGACAACTTTTTTGGCCATGATGGTATCACTCTTTGTATGCAAAACTTTTGTAACCGTTCCTCCATTTCCACTTCCAAGTTCGCTCAAGAACTTAAGATCTTCATTCTTCAGCACGAGCTTATATCCTAATCCGAAATTTGCCAACTTCTCACTCAATCGATCATGATAATCCGCCCCACTTTCCGTATCAACAGACGTGCTTGCCAGTTTGGATGAAGTACTCTGTGCTGTTTGTATTCCATTACTACTTCCGCTTTTGCTCCCCTGTGTTCCTGCAGTCAATCCTGATTTTGAAGTTGCAGCCGTTGATTTCTCATCAGCTGTTGAGGCAGTGTTTGGTGCAGGAGTGGATAATGTTGTGCTGGGCAGATGAAGGTCCTTGAAATTGCGCTTCTTACGTACGCTTGACATTGTGAGATATGATCAAAGGAGCAAAGTTAGCTCCTTTGTGGTAGTTGATCGACAGTAAAGGAGGCTGAAAATCGTAAGTTGTCGTACGGAAGGTACAATGGAGTAATTTTGCAATGACCAACAAGAGTCCAATTTACTGTGGTGTATTGAGCAAGATCTTGTGTTTCAACAGAGTCTTGAAATTTGATGAAAGGAGGAAGCTAAAGATGAAAGTTGAATTGTTGGCCGTATTACTCTGTATTTGGCTGAAGAGATGAACAGAAAGAGCTGATAAAATTGAACGCCAACGAAATTGATGTCTCTCGTCAAGACATCAAACAATACTTTAATTTCCTGGGACAAGGCAATGCAATACTGGTGCAGTGCGCATGCACGGATACCGATTGTATTTCTTGCTTAGGAGCGGTAACGCGCTATTTCTTAAGGCTTTGTATTCATACCACTCCGTTCCACGTACGCTGTGTGTGTATATGCATTCTAGAAGAAAGGAGAGAGAGAGAGAAGAACACGAAGCCACTTTACACTTCTTCTTCTTCATCCTCTCGCCAGTGCTTCAAAAGATCATCAATCATGCCTTCAAAAAGGGCATCAACAAAGAAGCCAGATTCACATAGCGTTGATCTTAGCGCAACTCAATCAGCTGACGATCTTAAAGCGGCAACGCAAAATGGATCATCAACTTTGGACGGTGGAAATGAGAAGGGACATACAGAATTACACGCCGCCGATATAAAGGCAATCGTTCTGCTGGTCATTTTGTATTTCTTACAAGGTATTCCCGTCGGCTTGGCTTTCGGAACAATGCCATTCTTATTAAAAGCAAGATTGTCATATAGTGATATAGGAATATTCTCCCTTGCAACATATCCTTACTCGCTCAAGTTGCTATGGAGTCCAATCGTTGACAGTTGCTTCGTGAACTCCTGGCGAGTTCCTTTTTTGAACATCAATTTGAGCTTGGGAAGACGTAAATCTTGGATCGTTCCTATTCAATTGATCGTCGGTGCAATGTTGTATGCTTTATCCGAACATGCAGATGCGCTACTTTTGGTCGAGATGCCTAACGTATATCTCATCACTGCACTCTTCTTCACCCTTGTCCTATTTGCCGCCACTCAAGATATTGCCGTTGACGGCTGGGCTTTGACATTGCTATCAGACGAAAATTTGAGCTATGCAAGTACGGCTCAAACAGTAGGTCTCAATACCGGATACTTCCTAAGTTTTACCGTTTTCTTGGCCTTCAACAGCGTGGAGTTCTGCAACAAATATATGCGTACTATACCTTTGGAGTATCCAATTCTCTCTCTAGGTGCATATCTCAAGCTGTCAGCCTTATGCTTCTTGTTCGTCACAACCTGGTTGTTATTCTTCAAGAAAGAAGATGCGGAACGCTCTGGCAAGGCCGATATGGATCTGAGAAGCGTTTACGACACGATGATGCGAATCTGCAAGCTAAAGCATGTGCAAACGTTTATCATCATTCACTTGGTCGCCAAGATTGGTTTCCAGGCAAACGATGCAGTAACCGGTCTTAAATTGGTGGAAAAAGGTTTCGGAAAAGAGGACTTAGCATTGACGGTTTTGATCGATTTCCCTTTTCAAATCATTTTGGGCTATTTGGCCGCCAGATGGTCGAAAGGTGACAATGCTTTGCGTCCTTGGTTGGTGGGTTATGTGGCAAGGTTGGGCTTTGCTATTACCAGTATGGCGATCGTGGCCGGCTTTCCCAGTACAACCGCTAGTGATGGCAGTAAGGTAGCCATTCCGTTGAGCTACTTCTTACTGATCGCCGTTACGACAGTCACTTCAAGTTTTGCATCAACGGTTCAATTTGTCGGTATTTCCGCCTACCATACACAAATTGCAGATCCGTTGATCGGTGGTACGTATATGACCTTATTGAATACCGTCAGTAATTTGGGTGGAACATGGCCTCGTCCTCTGGTCTTGAAATCGGTCGACTTGTTCACCAATTCAAGATGCTCGGTCACTTTGGGAGATAAGATGGTTGAAATCTTACCAAAATTAGTCAACAATAGTGGAGAATGTACGAGCGATTTAGGTAAATCAGCTTGTAAAGCTGCAGGCGGACATTGTATCATCGAACGCGATGGGTACTTTATCACATCTGGAATATGTGTCGTTTTAGGCGCAATCGTCATGGTAGGCTTCATTTTGCCTAAAGCAAGACAGCTACAAAAGCTACCCGCAGCTGCATGGCGGGTAAGCACGGATAAACGAAGTGCATAGAATCTTCTTTCTTCATGGGTGGACAACAAACAATTCTGCGAACAATGTTTATTTGTACTATAAGCATTTCTTTCATCATCATCATGCGAAAACAATACATGACTTCGTCGTAAAAGCGAGTGGATATATTAATTTTGGATATATGAGACAAAAATATGAGAATGTGTTTCAGGATAGACAAGGAGATGATGCTCCACCTGCCTGGATGGCAGCACAAGTCTGTGGAATTTATGATAGAGGGTATTAGAGCGTGTAATGAGAGTAATAATATTGTCAATGATTGTATTCACCATGCAATTCGGGCTTTTTCCGATCTTGCACCAATCGAATACTTTTTCCTTCCCGTGCAAGCTCTTCACGCAGTAAAGATTCTGCCGGATCAAATGCGTCTTCCAGAGATCGATCTGCTCCCGCATCTAGCTCAGGCGACATGATCGGTCCATCACCACCGCTCGAAGTAGGGTGTGAGCCAGAGCCATTTGAAGGAATTTCACGTATGCCTGCAAGACTGTTTGTGCGTGTATGGGTACCATGCCTAGGCCTACGCAGAGCACTTCGGAACGCATTTGCCAATCTCCATACTTCGGTTGCCGTTAATGCTTCTTGATGTCTATGCTCAACGCTGGCATCACTGACCCGCCGATGGGCACGCCTTAAAGGACTTTCACCGATATCATGACTAAACAATTGTTGATCGTTCGAGGTGTTGCCAAAGAGAGGCGTATTACTACCTGCACCACTATCTTTGTCTGTGACGACACGATCCCCATGCTGATCATCATGTCTCCTTGTTGCACGGATGCAGAAATAGATACCGATAAGCATTCCCAACAAACTCAAAAATCCAAAGACCACGATGAGAGCAATGGCATAAGCTGGTATCCCATGACTTTCTCCCAGCTCGTTCAATTGTCCATTTGCAACTGCTGTTGCTGATGCTGTAAAAGTCGCACCATCAGGAAATGTCGTGGTGGCAACGGTTTGCAATGATTGTGTGCCTGTAGCATTGATTGCGCTTAAACTTGAAACGAGTGCAGAAGTTAAACTTGCAGCGAAACTTGAAGCAAGTGGTAAATCACTCGAAGGTACAGGTGTTGGCGATGGATAATTGCTACTGCTTGCATTCAATGTGCTAGTAGGTGCATGTGATGCTGATAGACTACTGGCCGATGCAGCAGAAGCTGAGGATGAAGCGGCGGCAGCAGCTGATGAAGATGAGCGCAAAGCTGATATTGAAGCTGGCAAAGCGGTTTCTGAGAGGGTAGGATTGTATCCCGTGTTATCAGTGGTACTGTCAATAAAAACCGTGCTCGTAACTCACGAATGGCATGAAAAGTTGGCTGGCGGGTCAGCGGTCCATCTAATCCTTTATTTGCATAAGTCACGATGAAGTAGTATGGCCAAGGGATATGAGTACCGTTGTAACTGTCTGCAGCGACTCTATTTTTCCACCATTCATCAATAGGTGAAAATGCGATTCTTCCTTGTTCGTTTGGTATATCTAGCCATTGTTGGACTTGAGCATCACTATCGGCATTGAAAAGGTAAATGTCGACTCTATCCCCTCTATTTGTGAATTCAGGAAAGTTGCGATTCCAGATGAACTACCCCAATGGTGATTATGTCAGTATCATACAGTCTGATCCCACTTCAGTTGCCATCATTCAACTCACCTTTCCCCATTGATCTTGCAAAACACGAGTGTCAGCAGTTGGATAACATGATAATTGGGCGTAATCCACAAAACAATCTTCTTGTGCTTGTGTTTGTCGCCTTTCCATCTTTTTGTTTATTTCGACTTTCATCTTGTGCCGAATAGCATGATAGTTTTAAAGCAGAGTAGGAAGAAAAGAAAGTGAAAATGTAAATTGATTACAATCATGTGTGTGCCTGATCAGAATTTTCGGGTTTGCATTGAAAACACTTCTACACACACGCGCGCGCTTGGTTTGATTGATTGATTGTGCTGTCTACCTCATTTGCCCATGATGCAAACATATATAACGGTCCGAAACAAAAGCAACCCTTGTTTGAATTATCGGAGTGTGTATTTTGGAATCATGCGCCGATGATCAAGCTCCGTGTTGAGTCGGCGTAAATGACAATGTGAGCCGGAAATTGGGTCAACGAATAGCTTTGATTGAGAAGCAGCATTGGGCTAGAGAACATAGCTTATTGGATAGACATACGCCTTGTACATTCTAGATTTGTGTAATTCAAATCTTCGATGACATGGGTGTAAGTCTTTCTAGTGCAATCGCTGAAAGCGAAATTGAATTCAATGAGTATAATACATAGGCATATCCATCAACAAGTGGACGGAGACAACTCTCTACAGCAACGCACGTGGCCATCTATTCTACATCCAAAGTAATATTGAGAATAGAAATATCCTCCAAAGGTTTATCAGTATTACGATTTGTAGGCGCATTTTCGATCGAATGAATCACATCAAATCCTCCTGATGCTCTACCAAAGATTGTATGTTTATCATCTAACCAAGGCGTTGGAACGGTTGTGATGAAAAATTGACTTCCGTTTGTGTTTGGACCTGCGTTTGCCATACTCAAAACGTATGGTCGATCATGACGTAATTGTCGACTGAATTCATCTTGAAATTCGTTTCCCCATAAAGATTCACCTCCCGTTCCATCCCCTAAAGGATCTCCGGTTTGTAACATAAACTTTTTGATGATCCGGTGAAAGATGATGTTATCATAATACCCTTTCTTGGCCAATCCGACAAAATTCTCAACAGTTTTGGGAGCATGTTCGGGAAACAGCCGTAAATGAATGTCGCCCATTGTTGTATGCAAAACTGCACTGGAAGCAACGTTTGACCGTTTCGAAATTCCTGTTTGTGCAGCGGCTGCAGCCAAACTTTGTTCTTCTCTTGTAGGTTTCTCGTTGAATATATCACGTTCTGCACCTGATTTCGATTTAGGATCATTATCTGGCTCTTCACGGGTGAACATGTAAAATCTTGACCGTTTAAATGCCGTACAGAATAATGTAGGATCGGGCATATCTGGCTGAGCGTTGGCTATGATTGGGTTTTCCGAGGCTACCAAAGCCAAACTTCTCTTTGTCTTCTTTCTCACTACACCTTGAAACAGACTCACATTGACAAATCGCATAGTCTCGTCTTTCCCTAAAATAGCTTCCACCTTGTCATTTATTATATTCCGAACCTTGATTCCTAACATGCTTCCATATACGATGTACGTTGAACTTTCATCAAACACCACATTCGCAGCGCAGCCTCCCATACTTGCTCTCACTCCGTCTCCTGAAGCGTCCGCAGAACTGGCATCTATATCACGCTCGCCCGCTAATCGACGGCCAAATTCCATTGAATCAAGCAAGACAATCTCAGCCTCATCACTCTTTTGCTCTTCCGTTTCTTTGATAGCCTGCTCTGCCTGCTTCTGCGATTCCTGTGCAGCTTGTATCGATTCATCATATTGCTTGATAAGCTTTCCTGTTCGAAAGTCAAAGATCCGTATCTGTCTGTCAATTGCGGACATTGTCACAAATTTCTCAAAATCTGGCGAGAACGTTAAGCTTGTTGGTGTACATTTCGCTTTCTTGAACGCAAAGAGATCGGTTTTGCTTTTGTAATCCCATATTCCTTTCCCCTTTGGCACTTCAAATGGCTCATTTGCTGACCAACATTCCACCATTCCACTCGTATCAGCAGAGACAATGCAATCATATGGCTCATTGTATGCGAGGATATGACAAGGTGCTCGATGGATATCCTCAATTGTCCGCAATACCTGCCCATCTCCACGACCATCATACATCCGTATCCGCGTTGAGCCTTCCTCTGAGATGGCCAAGATTGAATCGGCCCTGCCTCTCTTATGCACCCAACAACATGCTCTCGGAGTATGATTGAGCTTGATCATATTGATCAAATCGAAATTGACAACATCGTATATCTTTGCTGTTCCATCACTGCTAATACTAGCTGCTAAAGAACCATCTGCGCTACAGCAAAGACCTGTGACAGGAGCAAGATGAGCTCTATAATTCTTGACAAATTCGATTCCTTGCTCTTGCTTTTTCCAGAATTTCACATGTCCATCGGCTGATGCTGTAAGTAAAAAGTCTGTATGCGGCGTAAGAAGCACAAATGTAAGCACATCACGATGCATCAAAGATCGATAGTATCGCGTTGCACTTGGCAAAGCATCCAAGAATGAATGTGGTTGTTGAGTTGGCTTTGCTCCACCATCTTCGTTGACATCCTCTTTCCTTGCTCTCTTTAGCCGAACTTCATCTTCACTCCCATCAATACTGCCTTCCGTCCTCTTCTTACTACCCTCAGCCATCTTGGTTGTTGGTATGGAAAAGCGTACGTCACTAAAATTCAAGCTAAAGTCAAGAAGATTGTATCACAGGTCCGATTTCCGTTCTTTGCCTGTTGCATACAATTCCCAGGCACACGCATTAAAACGCGTTAGTACGCGTGGTTTTGTACGCGTAAACTAACACTTTTGCCTCCATTTGTCCGCTTCCTTTTGGAGTTATCTTGCAACTTCTATCATACACATCTATGCAATACAGAAGCAAGCATATATGCTCATTCAACTCTTCCGTTCTTGTCTTTCAAATGACGGAAATTGAAGGATGAAATCGTTGTTCATTAAAAACGGCCATAAACAGCAAAACTCACGATCCAATATGCCTTCAACGTCAAAATCTGCTCAGAGGAGGGTAGAGGTAATTGAAGTTCATGACAGTTCAGCCGAGCCAACAGTAGATTCAGATTATACATTGTCAGCTGATACTCCAAGCGATGATAGTGACGATATTTACGTTGATGCTCCAGATAGCGAGGATGAGGATGAGTACGATGCAGGCTCGGAAGAAATCACACTTTTACCAACTCGCCGAAGTCAAAGTCTCAGTCCTTCCAAATCAAGCACTTCTGGCCTATCTCGATCATCCCGCAGTGCAGCTAGCTCACAGGGAAGGACACCATACGAACGAATGATGGAGTGCATTTTGGACATCCTCGAAGCAGATGACGAGCTGCCGGAAACAGAAGGAAGCAATACCCAAAAAGAAATTCCACAAGGATCAAAGACCTTCTTTCACTACCTCAATTCTGACGTAGCTGTCTTACGACCAGACGTTCTGTTGAAGATCAACGCTCTTTTACGGCAATATGCGGTGCATATACCCAGCTCTGAAAGGAGATCGAACGATGCTTCAGGATCCTCCAATCCATCTAGTACGACCTCAGATTTCGAATTGCGGGTCGAGCCAGAGGTGATGTCAAGATTGCTAAAGATCTTGCATCGTAGTATTGCTGATCAAGAAAGCATTGACCCATTCGCATCTAGCAAGAAGCGTGCAGGATCAAACAAAGTATCGAAAGATCACAAGAAGAAGCGAGCTCGTCTGACATCATCATCACCTACAAAAGAAGCGCATACATCCGGCAATACGTATGACGACGATGAAGATGAACATGCTCATGATGATATTTCAAGCGTAGCTGGTAAGCTGTCCCAACTCGTATACGCAGGTACTGCGGCACATTGTGCTTTCACGATTCTTTCATCCAACATCGTCGACGATTCTTTACGATGTGAGGAGATCATGCTACCATATATGCATACACTGCGGCTCGTAATTCAGAGATGCTTTTTACCATTTGTACAAGCATGCGTCGGTACATCCTCCAGTTACAGTTCTCTAACACTCAATGAAATCGTACAGACTTTGGGCGCCAGCGGACGCAATCAAAAAAGAGGAAAAGCAACATCAAAAGATACAGCAACAATCGCTCGCATGGATGGAACGGAAAAGTGTAGAATTAATCTTGCACGAATGATGGAGACTCTGCAAAATACCTTATCCCAACTTCAAGCACTATCCAACATCACTTCAACCTGGAAAATTTCAGAACCTTGTCTCGCTATCGTGGCAGGCAGCATTTTGCCTATCTTTTCCGTACCTGAGCCAGAAGCGAATCCGTCTTTAGAAAGTTTGAAAATCGGCAAAGCAGCATGGGCATCGTTGAGAAAAGGCAACGAGAAATCTTTCCTTCCAATTGTTAGAGCTCCTGCTTTCAATGCGCTTTATGGTATCTTTCAACGTTGCGATCCTGGCCAGCATACATTCATCGTCAATAGCATACTTGATCATATCACCGGCATTCAGGAAATGAGCAAGAACACCCATCGACAATACGGCTTGGAAAACGGAAAGAGCATTCACTCAATAAGTGCACTCATGATTCGATTAGTACAATCATTCAATAAGCCCGTCCAGACAACGGAGAAATCTTTCGATCAACTACTCGAAATGAGTCAAGAGAGTGTCGCAAGCCGTGAAGAAAAGGCAGAAGAAAATGCCAAGGTTTACGACACTGAAACCATGCGGAAGCAATTGGATGGTCCTAGAAATTTGGCCAGACTGATAGCCGAAGGGCTTCTGCAACGTATCAAACAGAAGAAAGCTGTAAAGACGGGCGCAGGAGCGGAGGTTTGCTCGAGTACAATGCTAGAATGGCTATCGCACGACTTACTGGAAACAGTGTTCCTGCTCAAATGGCCAGGTGCTTCTCTCATCTTGAGTCAGATGTGTAGGCTGTTCATGGCGTGCTACGAGGAGAAACAAACTTCGCCTGAGCTTCGTGGGATTGCCATTGAATTTCTCGGTCAGGTTGCAGCCCATATGCAGGCTTCGCAGGCACGACTTAGAGAACTCAATTCAAATGCACAGTCGAATAGGAGCGCGATTGACAAGTTGAACATGTCGATTGACTCGCAAGATCATCAGCCTCTACTTGTGTTGGAAGAAGCATATTCTAAGCTCATTCTCAATTTGCGACAACAGAGTGATAGCAAGCGTAATCGCTCTGATGGACCAGCTCGTTTCCTAGAGGCACAGTGGGGAGTAGAGCTCGCATATCTGCATCGCAAAATTATTGAGCGCTTAGAAGTTTCACAAGCTGGCTTGAGCAATGAACATGAAGAGAATGGAGGTTTTGGCAGGATGGTGTCGGCATTGGATGATGCTTTTGAACGCTGCTCAGACATATCGAGCGATACAATCTCGCACAAGCACGGCAAGCAAAAGATGGAGCAAGACAAAGCAGAGTCTGTACAGCAATTATTCGAGTCTGTGGTACACACCTTCAATTACATGATTCCATGCGAATCTCTTGTAGATGTACTACTTGACGCTTCTGGAGGACCGGTAGCAAGTAATCGTGGTAAAGCTTTACGTGCTCTAGGCAATATCAGTCATGCAGACCAATACTTCTTGCAGAACGGTGAAGTACGCCTGGCGATTCAAAGATGCTTGCTAGATGAATCCGTCAATGTTCGTGACAATGCAGTGGGCTTGTTGGGCAAATTTGTTCTAAATAATCCGAATTACATTGAGCCGCTTTTGCCCAGCCTCAAAGCAAAGATTGAGGATACAGGTCTCTTGGTACGCAAGAGAGTTCTGCGTCTGATGGGCGATATCTATCACAAAACACAAAATGAAACCGTCAAATCTGCTTGTGCCATTGAGATCGTACGTTGCGTACACGATGAAGAGCAATCTATTCAGGATCTTGCTATATCCATCATCAGTGGACTCTGGTTCTCCTCTGTGGATCAATCGGAGGCCACGAAAGGCAGAAAGATTTCGACAGATGATGCGATGATGACAGAAGAAGCAGAGGAAGGCATGAATCAGGAAATGATTGTCAAGATTGCGTCACTCTCTTCAGTTGCGGACGGAAACACTGGCCGTGCACCGCCCCTTGAAGTTGCTATCCGTCGATTGCTCGATGATGGATCAACATCTCATCAAACGAAGACACAACTCTACAATATCGTAGATACCCTTTGCAACATGATTGGAAACACTTTGACACAACCATCAGAGCAAGAAGTGGCACGATATGGAAGAACACTGACTTTGCTAGTGCGGGTGCATCCCGAGTCCATCACCGTGTCGCATTCGAAACTGCTTCTGCCATGCATCAGGCCTTGTTCGACCGTGGCAGAATTGTCTCTTTTGGCATCATTGCTCAGCGTTTACACGACATCATTGCCAAAGTTGCCCAAAATTGCCTTGTCTTTTGCTCAGCAATTGCAAGATGCTTTACGACCTTTGATCAGTCAACCTTCGCCACATTTGCCAATCTTGTCGGAACTGATGCAATGCTATGGCGCTGTGATCAGCCATCATACTCATGATTACGCAATCTTGGTCAAAACACTACAACAGTGTCATAGACTATTGTGTGGTCTAGTAAGCAAAGCGAGAAGTCGAAAAGTCGTAGCTGTAGCCGATCGTAATGACGCAGTGATTATTCGGCTCACGGCTTTGTTGGTTGAATCTGTCGATTTCGACCGCGTACGCAACAGGGAAGTCAACATGGCCCCAAGCATAGATGTCGTGACTCGTCGATCAATCAAAGATGAGATCGTCACACTATTCTTGCGTTTATTCGAGAATTCAAGCTTCGTGCCGCATGCTTTGAACGGTATCCGATTCATGGCTAGAGGCTTCCCGGATTTGCTCACGAGGGAGAATGTACGAGAAAGGCTTTCACACATCCTTTCAGACGGCAATGTAAACGAGAAAGCAATTGTTGTTCGTGCATTGGCTGACGTTCTGGTAGTTGATGAGGGCAAGCACACCACCAAAGCCGTTCAAGCAGGATTCGGTGAATTGGTAGGCAATACAGAATCGTCAGCAAACCCGATCAGCTTTGAAATCGTTCAGACTTATCTTGACGTGATAGTACCCCTGGTCCATGAACCAGAGCTGCAAGCCTGCATATTGGAGATCATTCAGCATATCATCATGCGAGGGATGTGTCATCCTATGCAATGTCTACCATGCCTCGTATCGTTGGAAACTCAAATCGATGTACCGACAATCAGTCTGAAAGCGCAACAGCTACACAAAAATTTGGTCCAAAAGACAGGTTCAAATATCAGTTTTCGTTATGCTCAATGTGCAAAATCAGCATGGGAGATGCATGTTCGACAACGCAATGGAGATGCAGTTCTGGCTCGCGGCGCAATCTCTCACAGATCTGTCCTTCAGCCATGGTATGACATCATTTTAGATCATCAACCAAAGCAAGCCCGAATGGATATTTTGGCAGCATTCATCAAAGCGTTTGACGTGCAACCATCTACGAGCGAATGCTCTCAAAGTGAGGTCCAACGAGCTCGATTCATGGCTGAAGCAATCTCGGTCCTGGACTTCAAAATGATGGATGAGGTACAACTTATCCTCGACAACCTTCAAGAAATACTCAATCTGTCTGGCGAACAAGTACGCGTGTTTGCAATGGAAGAAATCGAAGTGGACGGAGAAGATGAAAGAGACGAAGACGAATTGGATGAAGAAGAAATTGATCGAGTGATTGCTTTCGGTCGAATGTCTATGATTCTGTCTTTTGCCTACCTCTTACGCTATCATCTTATGGAACAGTACGGCATCTCAGAATCACGCTCTCAAAACACATCTGCCACAGCCAAAGCTTCAACTAAAGTTGCAACTCGTAAATTTGCCCCAAGCACAATCTCCTGGCGTGATCTGCCCAGAGCCACACAACCAATGAGCCTTTCCTACAAAATGGCCAAACAAGAACTAACAAACTTTGATAACCTCTTTTCAGCATAATCTCCGGGATCCCTTACAATGACACTATCACATTATACCCCTTTTCTCTAAACACAATGTACCTATACACATACACACCAAGCTGAGCATAATTTGTAAAACATCATCAATCATTAAAAGTCGTTGAAAGGAATTAGGTAGCCTGCAAGTGTGGCATAAATGCTCACACAAAATTTTGCGATCTAGGAAAGAGAGCTGATTGTACATAAAATAAGAGGTAAGGTATAAATGTGAAGGGCGAAGATTGTCTACTTTGTCCAAAGACTGTTGTATAATGCTTCAAAGTATGTATGCCAAGGTAAATCCAAAATTGGTTTTTGCAAACCACCAAATCCTAATGCACGAAATAGATCAGGACGATCTTCTACTGGCGATTCTGGATCCCCTGTATTCGGCGCAAAGACGAAACCGGAAATGAGAACGATATAACTCAAAAGACATAAAGAGCCACGGAAATAATTTGATCTTGACTCGATGTATGTATATGTGAGTAAGAAAATCGCAAAAATGATCGCAATCACATCCCAGCGTGGGAAAATGAGTGTGAATGTGCTATTGATATCATTGTCGTGACTTCCTCTCGCTTGATAGAATGCACTGAAAGCCACCATGGCAGGGATTTGAATAAGACAAACTTGCAATGCATACGCACTTCCGATTTCCATGGATAATGCAATATTACCGTTGATGGCGAATGACATTGCATTCATGAATTCGGTTGCGTTTGGTACCAGAGCGAATAGGGTCACACCCAAGAGCTTGATGTCCAATCCTGAGCCGTCTAGAACCACATCCACTGCATCCACCAAGATTTCAGCAATGATTGCGTAGAGGACAGTGCATGATAATAAGACAAACAAAGATGTTCCACGTGTCCATGAAGGTGCATCATGTCCTCCATGACCACCACTTGCAGCTTCATTTTGTGGGATTGGTGGTTCTTGACCTTGTCCTGCATGACTGACAGGGAGCGGTTGCGCCTGAGATCCTTGTCTAGATCCATGATCATGGACCTGTCCGCTTGCTTTTCTATTCATGCGTGCTGTTGCACCATCTGCGAATCGAATCGAACCTTGATTGGGATTGTTTGCCTGTTGACCAACAGCAATTGTTGCAACTGCAGCTGTAGCAGCACGTTCATAATCTTCAGCAGATAACGTATCGGGCAATTGCAATGGCGGTGGAACGAATGCTTGATTACCATGTCCATGTTCACTTTCATCGCGAGCAGCTTCACTGAAGATCGTATTTCTACTCTGATTTGATCGAACGGTTTGACTTTGTCCTGAAGTGGCCCTGTTATTGGATGTTGGTAGGATTTGCTGTAAAACACCTGAAGGAATAATACGCTTGTACATACTCATCCGTTGGTTTTGAGTCAAATTTGCATTTTGTGCAAGGCTATGCAAAATATGTTGTCCAGGTGCCATGTGTTGGGAGGCTGAGTTGGGTACAGGATATGCACCTGGTGCATTTTGCAAGGTCGCTGTATTGGCCAAAACAGGTTGTGGTTGAGGATTCTGCCAAATTTGTGACGCATGGGTACGTAAGGAGAACCATAAACCAATACCATAAGATAAAACCAAAACGACTGTACACGTATACATGAGACCTTTGACATTGTCTTGGTAGAAAGGATCTGTTGCCGGAGGAACATGCTCGTAGAAACAGCGCTTGCACGTCCATGCCTCTCCTGGTAAAGTATCCGCTGGACAGCCTTTGCAAGTAAGTTGGAAAGTTCCATAAATTTGATAGAACAACGTAGGAGTCAAAATACCAATGATTGCCATGATCAACATTGTACTTGTAACACCTGCCGATCGCGCATTGAATCGTTGTTCTTTACGACGCATGGCCCCAGAGCACATCGATACACCCGGCATGAGCAAGACACCCGCCAAAATAGAACCAACAATACTTCCTTCGACCAACCTTGCCTTATCTTGCGTCAATGCAATAGCATAAAGAATAATTTCAACAATCGAACCAAAAGTTGCATTAATCACCGCTCCCATTCCAATACTACTTTGCGCACTGATCGAGGCAACAGCCATCCCAATGAAATAACTTAAAGGGATAACACTACCCAAAGCAAAGATAAACATTGCACCTTTGCTTCCGATAAGTGCCAAAAAGCCAGTATGAAGATGATGGTGTTCCACATAAGGCTCAACGAAGAAGAAGTCAAAGATTGTGAAAAAGACAAACGGCAAAGTGTTGATGAACAAAATATTGACACCTCCTACGGTATACTTGTAGTATTGCAAACCCATTGCTCTATACGTGCAAACTAGAATTCTGCTGCGTCGTACCAAACGGCCATCACGACTCAATTTTGCCGTTTGAGGCGCAGGTTCGCCCGCTTTGAGCTGTTGCAGAATGCTACGTTTGTGTCCTAGAAGAGGTGTTGATTCCGATCCGTTTCTGTTACTTTGATCAACCGTTGTAGTATCAATACGAGGAGCGCTTCTGAAACGTAGAGCGAGCGGCTTTCGTGCTAGATCCTTCAATAAAACCCAATTGAGCTTGGCCATAGGAATTGGGAACACAGTACCCCAGCAAGCCAAGCAGATCAAGCCCATCAACGGTCCGATGATGAGCCAAAATGCAAAACCATATGCAATCGTTCCTAAGATTCGCTTTGCTCGGCCAACATCATTGCCTTGATCATCATGTACGTAGCCATAGATGTCCAACTCTTGTCGTATACGTTCAGTTTCGCTATATTCAATCATTCCTTCTTCCAAGTCTTTTGTTGCACCATAGCTCTTTCCAGCTGCAGTAGATGTGCTTTCATCATTATTCAAATTTTGTTGCTCTTCACGCGAGGATCCAGATCCGCTACTCTGTTTCTGTTCTTCCAGTACACGGTAAGCAGCGATTGTATCACCCGGCCTGATCGTATCATGCGTTGTGAGCGCAAGACTTGAAGCAGGACGTGAGTTAAATGGCACGGTATGAGTATGATCATGTGGGAAGCGTGCGGCTACGGGCGTGAAGTTGTTTTCGTAAGAATCTTCAGGTGCTTGATTTGTTGCGGTATCATTCGTTTCCTCATTTCCAATTTCATCTGCTACATATTCCATTAAACGTTCTTTGCTATCCGGACCAACTTCGCACTCTACATACTTTCCGAATGGCCAGAATAGGTATCCTCCCAACTCCCAAATCACTCGAGCATACTTGCCACCGCCAAGAGGTAAAAGATTGAGCAGAATTGCCAAGACGAAGCAGATGATACTGAGCCACAAGCCAGCAAATATTGTCCAGAGAAGATTGGCTGGCAGCAAATGTCTTTCAGCTGCTGCGCTGGGTATGGAATGCAGAGCATTTTCGGCATTTCGCGTTACACTTCTTGATTTCTTGTACAAAGCTGGCTTCCAGATCGGCAAACCGAAAGGATGTTCGATATTGATTGCATCTTGACGATCTTTCAGGGTGTACTCAACATCAGCATCGCTTCCTGTGTCACCTGCATCGCCCGATGTATCCTCCCCTTCATCGTCATCATCACCATCAACGTTCGGCGTTTCTTCATCTTCTTCTTCCGCAGGCTGAGCTTCTTCGCCCAAATCTTCTTCCCCACGGCCAGCATCAGATCGTGGAATGCCCATATTTTGCGGCAGACCTCCAATTGTATCACGAATTTCATCCTGCTCTTCTGCAAAAACACTCTCACCTTCCCGTAAACTCGTGCCTGCTTCACTTGCAGCAGCTTCTGAGAATACATCGCCAGTCTGACCGTGATGAGGAATGGAAGGACTACGTGCAGCACCGATCGTGCTACTGTAGTTTGCTGTGCTCACTCCACTCACTCTACGACCAGCACCTGAAGGCTCTGCAACGGATGCACGAATGCCAGGACGTCGGATGTGGGAATGTGGCGATGGATAATTGATCGGACCACGCATTCCAGGACTGAGTGGTCCTTGAGAAGATACAGCAGAAGGAGGTACAGATGCACTTGCTGCAAAATCTGGAGCAGGTAAATTGATATGCGTTGGCCTACCTTCCCTTTCCAGTTGCGGAGAAGGTGAAGCTGGCATAGGTGCAATCAGTTGTTTGCTCGTTGGTCGTGTCCTGGGACTTAACGGCTGTGGAACACCTTGCTGTTGTTGTTGTGCAGTTTGCAAACGTGCCAATTGTTGTTTCTCTTTTTCAGCTTTGAGCTTCAATGCTTTTTCCTTTTGTCTAGCCTTCATTCTGCGACGGACAAGTTGTTCACCACGATCGATATGATGTACTTCATCATCTTCATCATCCATTGGTCCATATCTACCGCTGATCTCATCTTCGTCCTCATCGTTTCTGTTATAATCACGACTTTTACGTCTACTTCTGCTCACATCACGATCGTTACGGCTTCCTCTTTCCTTTGATTCGCCTCCTTTTGTGTAATTAGAAGCTCTACGTTTTCCTTTTCCGGCAGCAGAAGGAGTGATAGAAGCTTGACTTTGTGCACCTGTAGCGATAGATGGTCTTCGAATACCGTGCGATATACTTGCGGCATCATTTGTGTTTAGAGTAGAAGAACGTTGTCTTGTTTCTTGTTCTTCTCCTGAACTATAATCTGTTGCACTTAAACCACTTGCATCCAATTCAGAAGGAGCAAAAGACATCGTTGCAGATGGATCTCTTGGACCTAAAGATGGCTTTCTGCTTTGTCTTGTTTGCGGTGTAGGCAAACTTCTATTACTCAAAGCTGAACCTGGACCAATTGTACCATCACTTCCTTCGCGTGATTGAACGCTGTCACCCTTTTTGGGCTGAGCAGGACTTTGATCTGCCATTTGAGCAATGGCTGTTAATGATGGTTTTGAGAAAAAGACTTTACTTGGAAGAGAATAATTGATTGTGTTATTGTTTCGGAGTATATACTCTAACACGGGGCACTTTAGCCCGCTTCCTGCAGACAAAAAGATGACAACCCCTGTAATGAGCCAAATGCGACACTTTAGCGCACAAGGGAATCAAAGGACAGGACTGACTTTAAAAGGGGGAATTGCATAAACGCGTCAAAGAGACGGAGGACCGTCTTGGCCATCCCAATCAATGTTACAGGTCGAGGGGAATTGTACAACAATTGATTTGCATAAATGCTTCGATATATGTGATACGTATTGCATCATTCATGACCTACTCCCCGGCAGCAAAGAACCCCACTCATTTGTACAAAGAGGAGTTCTCCTTCTTTTTGTTCTGTCTTTTTGATTTAGGATATAATTCTTGTCCAACTAGACGCAGAGTGATCTGAGCGTTTAGAATTAAAGCTTGAACATCTTGTGTGCCGTACACGTATAAATGCATACATCCTCCTCATGACCATATGCCATCATTTGACAGACACACACAATGCAAACGCTAATATCACCACAAGCATTGCCTGAATCACAAGCAACATCTCTTTCTCCTCTTTTCACACGATTGTTGGAACTACGAACAAAGAAACAATTAGAACGATTAGCGATAGAATGTCAAGAAGCAATCGTCTCTTTACCCGAATCTGATCGACCGGATTCGTATGAAGGTTTGTTGGACGTTGCAAGATTCTGTATAGATGAAGAGCCAGGATGGCCAGATGAGGATAAAGTAATCCTGTTGGGAGGACATCCAAGGATTGGTGCAAAAACGGGCACAATGAGCAGTGAAAGTGAAAAAGAACAAAAAGCAAATACGTCAGATACAGAGGCTGATGCGAAATTGGCACGATTGAATTTCATATACGAAAGACGCTTTCCCTCTCTGCGATATGTCACTTACGTTGCCGGAAGACCCAGAAGTGCAATCGCAAAAGAATTGGAGGATATGCTTGGTGAATCGCTGTCCAAATTGGAGCCCCCGAGCAGCGTTGATCCTGAATCACCTAGTTCTGAAGCACAAGAATGGGCAGAGAAGAATGTCGAACCACTAAAACCAACAGACGAAGAGTGGCAGAGTGAGTTAAACAGAGGCTTGGATGCTTTGTTTGAGATTGCTGCAGATCGTGCAAACAAGATTACCGAAGAAGAGTATACCGCACCGCCAAGAACGACACCTTTCATCGATGAAGACGAAGCTTTTGACGAACCTTTTCTTACGTTGGAAAAGTTTAAAGCTTTGGTGCATTCTTCACCTTTGCTGGAGACATTCTTCGATACAGATCTTCCATCCTCTTTCTACCTCGTTCCACCTCCACCGCCCCAAGAGAGCGCAAGGGATGCATTGGCAACACTGGCTGCCGTTGCAGTGACTGGTGGTGGAGGTGGTGATGCAACGAGGAAGCGTGTCAAAGGTCTTCTTGGAGGATTGTGGGGCGAGGTGACAGATAGAGCAGGAAAGGTGACCGGACGAGAAACAAGATCAGGACCAAGACCTGCTTTCGGACGAGAAGAAATATTACGTGGTGAAGAAATGCGAGCGAAAGGAGCTCAACCCTCTACGCCCGCACCTTCAGCACCTTCTGCCGATTTAACAGATGCAGAAGAAAGTTTAAAGATGGCAACGCAAAGATTGACAGATATGGAACGTAGTCATTTCGTCATTGATGAACCCACCGCGGCCGGTGAAGGCGATGCCGAGGATGATGATGAATTTGATGATGCTGCAGAAGGAGAGGAAGAGGAATTAGGTTTGGGTATGGAACGATTGGACGTTGCAGAAGGAGCAGAGGAAGCCAAAGACAAGGATAAAGAGATTGCCAAAGGTGTGTATCGCATAAAATCATGTTTGCTATGATTGTCTACTGACTTTATCTCTCTTCCCTATCTAATAGACTTACGTACAGCTACAGCGCAATAGAAAAAGCATATCCAAGATTGTCTATTCCAGTCTTATGATATGTATGATCATTTTTGTAATAATATTAGTACAGATAGCGTGCGAGTTCGCTCAATTTTTGTGTGAGAACACTTTACTGATCCTCTGGTCCCACCTCTAATTCTGGACCATAAAGCTTGCTGTTAAAGAAAGAGTTGTCAAACCAGTACACACGAATGTATCCATCTTCACCACCACTTGCATAACACTTTCCTGTGGGTGAGATTGCAATTGTGTTCAACGGACCAAAGTGACCTGGCAAAGCTGCCAATTCCTCTTCAAACACCTTGTGCCAGAATCTTGCTTCGAATTTACCTTGTCTGGCACTTGTTGTTGTGACATTCATTGCTTCTTGTCCTCCTCCCAAGATTACGATCGGTCTTGTGGGGTGCAAGGCAGCACTGTTGAGGGGCGTTTGTGTTTCGTATGTTTTGATGATATTTAGATTCTTCGTGTCGATCAGTTTGGCTGATTTATCTTTGGAACTTGTTACAAAGTATGTTTTATCAACGCTGGTCTGTAGATCTGTCACATTGAAGCCTGGGTGTGCATCGACGGATTTCTCCTCTAATTCGGCATCAACACCGCTTTCAGGCTCTTTTTCGTCGTGGTAATATAGCGCAACTTTGCCTCCTTCATGACCGGTGATGATGTATTGATCAAATGGTGCCCAAGCAGCAACTGTTGCTTTTCGTCCACTGAATGTGATGGTACGCGTGGGTGTTTTGGATTGTTGTGTCCATGATTCAGGATCACGATTGATTGCAAATACCTGTAATGAACCACGATGACCCATACGTTCTTCGGTGATCACTAAAACTTGATTACCTTCTGATGAGAATTGAACACGCTTTACGGCTGTTGGGAATTCCCAAATGTAAAGACATTTTCCGGTAGAAATTTCGTATAAACGCATCTCATTGGCAGCGCTACCCGTGACCAAAAGGGTAGATGATTGATCAGGGTCCACACTCCAAACAGTACCTCCATTTCCCTCATAAGTTCCTAATCTTTCTCCATTGTGTGCAAACCAAGCATTAACGACGTTATCCTTTGAACATGAGAATAGCAAATCTCCCTCCCGATTGAACTTGATTTGATTCAAGGACCGTTCGTGTCCCGAAAGTAGAATTGGACGCTGGAGAGAAGAGAGGAGAGCAATGTCAACAATTCTGCATTGTCAAAAACATTTCCCATTCCAAAGGTACTTACCATATTATCTCTAAATCGATGATGGTAGAAAAGCGCGCGCAAATATAGAGGTATGCTGGTCGTGGATATCTTCTGATGGAAAGGAAGAAATGCCACGTGATCTATTCAATTGAACATTCTTATGGCGCGATTCAATTTGGCAAAATCTAGGCCTGCGTTCAGATGACTGTGCATTGTGTGCAATACAGAAAGTAGGCTTGCGCTGCGCACGCATAACAAGGGCGTGCATACAAAAGATCATTGTGCGTGTGTGCGTATATTCTCTACAGCCCGATTGTGTTGAAGCCAGTGCTGATTATTCAGTCTCGGATCAGAGATGACTTGGATATCCGGCAATCCTTTCTAATTAACAGCCTCCATCATCAAAAGCCCTTCTTTCGGGCTTTATTTTCATTAGTCTTTTCACTTTCTTTTCTTTTCCCATACCCATTCATTCAACATGGGTCAAACTCTATCGGAACCGGTGAAGGACAAGGTAAGCAATTTGTTTCAGTGCCTTTGTGGATGTGAAAACGGCATTTGCTTGCGTACGGAGGGAGATGTGAGAGCGGTATTCCATGGAGAAAAGGACTTCCTCATTGCGAAGCCCAGTCTGCAAACCCTATCGGTCTGACGGTTCATGGATCGAATAGACATGCAAATGATTCGTGATTTCTCTTTTGCATTCCTTTATGCTGACCCATTGTTTCTCTCTCTTCTAGCATACACTGTTTGGCGAAGATGATACGCTTGTATATGCGATCTCAGAGATGCAAGGATGGCGGATTAGTGAGTAGTAGGATGATAATTTGGAGACTGATTTTAATCACCATGCTAACAACATACCATTTTCTAGGTATGGAGGATGCGCATGCAACAGTGTTGAACTTGGACGAAAAGAAGGGAGACGAAAAGGCAAGCTTCTTCGGTGTTTATGACGGACACGGAGGTTCAACTGTTGCAAAATTCACAGGAGATACTCTACATACCAGATTAGCAGCAACAGAGGAATACAAAAGTGGAAAGTACGAGGAAGCCTTGAAGAGAGCCTTCTTGGCAACAGATGAAGATCTACGAGCCAACCCATCATTCGCAAATGATCCATCAGGATGTACTTCAGTCGTCGCTTTACTCGTAGCAGGTCCAACAGACGACACACAATCAAAGCAAGAAAAGACCGCCAGACGCATTCTCGTTGCAAATGCAGGTGATTCACGTTCCGTTTTAGGTCTTGCCGGTGAAGCAAAAGCCATGAGTCAGGATCACAAACCAGGCAACAAGACCGAAAACGCACGTATCGTTTCTGCCGGAGGTTTCGTTGAATTTGGCCGAGTGAACGGTAATTTGGCATTGTCCCGTGCAATTGGTGATTTCGAATTCAAGCAAAACTTTTCTTTGGAACCAGAACAGCAAATCGTTACAGCTGATCCGGAAATCATCAATCACGACATTACCGGCGAAGAAGAATTCTTGGTGCTTGCATGTGATGGTATTTGGGATTGTTTGAGCAGTCAACAAGTTGTAGATTTCGTTCGTCGTCAAATCGCAAATGGAAAAGAGCTAAAGGCAATCTGTGAAGAAGCAATAGATCGTTGTCTGGCGCCTGATTCCCAGATCGGTGGGGTTGGATGTGATAATATGACAATTTGTATCGTTGCTCTATTGAACGGCAAAACAAAGGAGGAATGGTATGCATGGGTTAAGGATCGCGTAGAGAAAAATGTGGGATGGGAAACACCAGAAGATATTGCACCCGTATTCAGTGGACAGAGTAACAACAGTGGTCTTTCAGTTGGCGGATTGGGTGGAATGGGAGGCGGTAGCGTCTTATCTGCTTTGGCTGGTAATCTCGGTGCAGGAGCTGAAGATGATGAAAGGGATGGTCAACAAACAACATTACGATTACCCGGCGGACTTGCCGGAGCTTTAGGAGGAGCGGGAATTGTTTTCCGCCCTGGAAGTCAAACTGATGAAAATGGAGATGTTGTTTATGAGGCCCATGTTGTAGATCAAGATGAAGACAGCGATGAGGAAATGCAAACTGCACAAGTGTCTGAATTGGAAGAAGCAGGTGAAAAGGAGGCAAGCAAAAGACAAGAGAACAATCAAACGGGCAGGCCAGATTTAGAACATCAGCCAGAAATTGTTGAATCACCTTTATCAGCTGCATCTACAACAAAAGCAGGCGAACACGAAGTTCGATCAAGCACAGAAGGAAGCAATGCAACCGAGGATACCAGCTCTACTTCTGCTTGATACGAATACGTTTGAATGGGAAGTAACTTTCCCAAATCACCATGCATCACCCCAAAAAAAAGGGCTTCAAAGATCCGCATAGACGGCCGCAATCATTCCTTTCTTCTGTATGCGCTTGTTTAATTGTGTCATTACCTTTTTCTCTCCCATCGATTTTCTTTTGTCGACAGCAATAGTTTCTTCTTTTGACTTTTCTCTATTGCCATGATCGCCCTCTTTTTTCCTCTTCGTTCTTTTTCATATTTCAACAACAAGCCTTCTTTTCTCTTTTCTTTTCAATTATCTTTAACCGTCTTTGTCTCTCTGGTGATCTGTTGTGCCGCCTCTTTTTACTCAATTCATCTTTGTGCGCAGTCAATCAGATAAGCTGGCTTGTGAGATAATATAGTAATGGTAGCAATTAGAATTATATGACATCCAGAAGAGTTCGGGAAACCCGTTAAGATGAAAATGCTGAGTTTAAGTTTCGCTTAATATTCCTTATCTTTTTGCGTGGGGATGGATATCTTTACGCGTGTGCATGGGTGCGCCGGCATAAGCAATTGAGCTTTTTTGACTCTGGAGATGCATGTAACTTTCTTATCTTTACTACTTACCTTGCGCAGGCATACGTACCCTGGCAGGGTGTTGTTCTTTCGAATGTGCATATGTAATTGATTCATTTCGTCATTGATATCACAGGCATTCACAGACTGGATCACTCAAAACAAACAACATGACACAATAGATTTCAACACACACACAGAACGGGGCTAAACTATTATCGAAACTTGTCAATTGCATTATCTTGTTTCAGGTACATCGTACATGCACCCAAACAACAACAACAATTCATAGCCGAACAACCAAAGCCAAAAGGTCAAATTCCAAGTCCGCAATCTTCTATCGAATGAACGGGACAAGAACGGTAAAGAGTCAAATTAAGACTAGAAGAAGAACAAAGATCGACAATTTAGTGGAGAAAAGACTGTTCTGAAAGCAATCAAATTAATTATCCGGTATTGAACATTCACCCTACGGCTTCCGCGAGAAGCCGAGGCATAATTCACAATCGAACCTTTGGATGAGCCCCGATTGCATCATTGAAACGCACGCAAATCGACCTCACCTTTATACCATCACAGGCTCACTCTTCTTTGCGTTTCGGTTATTTTCCGAACCATGATCATCTGGTAAGGACAACTTCATCTCCCCATCTCGCATCAGGCTGTATAATAAGCAGCTGTCATGCAAGCTCCTCCACCGAGACAGCGAACGGCTGAGGAGGAAAGGGCAAGAGCAGCAGCAAAACAAGCAGAAAAAGATCTATGGGAACGAACTCGTGGAGCTGGATCGGCCGTATTCAAATTAGCAGATGCAGGAAGAATTAAACCAGGAGGAAATGCTTCATCTTCTCCTCTCCCGCAAGAACGCGAAGATGCTTCTACTTCAGGCAAGATCACTCCTAGAAGCTCGTCTGTCTCATCAAGGGCTAGATCCAGTTCCAAGAAGCCAAGACCGGACTCATGGACAGAAGAGGACATCTTACCCGCATTGGAAGAGGTTGAGTCAAAGTTGTACGAGCCAGTGGACGTACCCAGTGCTGATATGCTGCTAAGCAGAGGTATTTGTGATTACACTTTATTGCCCAAAACATTAGGAAGAGGAAAGTTTTCAACAGTCTTTGTCGCTTGCAAGAGTGGGGAATTGACAGCTATCAAACATACCGCCCTTTTTCCGCATCATCAATTGATCGCTACACGACTACTACGAGAGCCCACCTTACTGGCTGAGCTACCCCCGCATCCTAACCTAGTCACTGTCAAAGAGACTATACGAACGCCAGGCCATTTCTATTTGGTGGAGGAATATTTGGATGGATACGTTACGTTGGAAGCCTTGCTACCAATCCTTTGTCCTGTTCAACCACACATCCTACCTCTTGCTGCTGCTGAACGAATTCTAGCTCAACTTCTATCAGCTGTTCATGCGATTCATGTTCCGTTGCAAATATGTCATCGAGATATCAAGCCAGAGAATATTCTTGTACATCCGCAAACCTTACAACTCAAGCTTCTCGATTTCGGGTTGGCAACGCATTTCAGCAAGAGTGAAGCGAAATTAAGCACATGCTGTGGTAGTCCAGCATTTCATTGTCCAGAAATTGTCAAAGCATTATCAAGTCCTCCCGGATCGGTTATGTATATGGGTCCTGAAGTGGACGCTTGGACATGTGGTGTGACTATGTTGCGTTGTTTGACAGGAGCAAGATTCCCTCTCGGTGCTTCTCATTCAAGTTTGCGAGGCATGTCAATTCGTGCTCAAAGAGCGGTTGCCAGTATAGGAGATGCATCTATGCGTGACAAAATTGGGGCATTGCTAGATATGGACGGCAAACGAAGAATGGCACGTTTTGAGGAAATGGTGAAAGAACAAGAGAAGTCGTTGGGACAGATTGATAGAACGGCAAAGAAATTCAAAAGTACGACATTTATACCCTCTAAGCCAACTCATTCTATCCGATTACCGTTGGTCGAAAGTGCAACAGATACCCACGCAAAAGGATCGCCAAGTGGTGCTGCAACTCCCGTTTCTGCTTCACGTCGATCCACGCCGAGCAATTCCAGAGCACCATCGCCTTCTCGCTCTTTGCATGGCGGTTTAACAAATGGCAATAGCGTCTTATCCAGTACAACATTAGTGGCCTTAAATCCGACTAATCAGCCACCTGAACGTGTGGTTTCGTTTATCAAGTATTGTTTGCGTTGTGCAGGTATTTTGTATCACACTTGGCCTGATTATTCTGGTATGGCAAAAACACCCAAGTCCAGCTTCTTTGGTCCACAAACGCCTACAATACCCACAACCTCTGTCAGTGCCGCTTTTGCAGAAGCAGTCGGAACGTCCTTGGATGCCATCACAACCCCTTCAACGCCTCTTTTCGCACATACCTATTCCAATACGGACGAACGCAGTGATGGTTATGCACACGTTCAAGTATTTCAATGTGTGATTGAGTTACCTGATGAAAAGGATGACAAAGACGGCAAAGGTGGATCAGGTCAATTATCGCTCGTACAAAGTATCATGGCCGCTTTCGGAAGAAAGCCTAGTCAATCTCCCGCTGCTCCTGTCAATCGTGAATATGCCACATATGGCAAGACAAATTCACCTGATACACGACCACAATATAGAAGAAGCGCATCTTCACCTGCGCAATCTCGAGAACGAGCACATGCACCCACAATGCCAAGCAAAGATGGTTCGATGCGCTGTCTTGCGTTCCATTTGATCATCAGGTTCCCTCGACAACCGCAATCAATGATTCGTCAAGCAGTCTCACGAGCATCTTCCTACTATGGCAATCTGCAATCGCCGTATACCAATCATTCAAATTCGCATGCATCCATAACAAGATCGCGAGCAAACTCATCGGCTGGTGCAATGTCACACGATGTCAGCGAAAATGAAGGGCCTTCTGCCTCTGAAGATCAAAGAGGACGCAGGCATACCGGATCATCACGTTCTGGACAATCTGATGGTCGCAAACATGTCACTGTGATCGAAGAACCGATAAATGAATCAAGTGACGTACTTCCATCAGATGGTCCAGGTTTGCCTGGAAACGGAGGCCACAGCTCATCGACAAGCTCAGTTGAATCAAGTGCGCCATCGCAGCAACCGTTCCCAAGGATGCCCAACAGATCTCCTTCTACCTCTAGGCCTGCTTCACGCACACGTACAAGAAGCTCTCGTGGGATTCAAAAGAGGGCAAAAGTATACATACAGGTCACAGATGAAAGAGCTGTACCAATCATACGTGAAGCACTCAGTGTCGGTGGTACGCTTGAAAGTCATGAATTGGATGATAGAAAACAATCACAAGGTCTACATGTTAATGTTGAAGGTCTGCATGGCAAAGGAGGAGATGGCAGTCAACAAAATTCGAGGCGTGCAAGAAGAAGGACTCGCGATTCTGCTTCTATGCAGATCAAAGCATGGCCCACTTCGCCTTTAGACTCCGTCAGCGTTCCGCAAAGCCCTACACTTGTAGAAGGTCAGGTTGAGGAAAACGTGGATACAAAGACATCGACGGTGAACGTACCAGCCAGTGGTGAAGAAGCGGAAGAAAAGCCACGGGGACGAACTTTGGTCACGAATAGAGCGAGATATTCAAGCGAAGATACGGTTGTTGAAGGCGCTCATGGGACAGAGATTCGTGCTCCCTCAAACCTTTCTACTGTTGCATTAAAAGAAGAATCGCCTCATAATGACAATCTCAAACAATTGATTGATTCATTGCAAAGAACATTGCATGATATTATTCATTTGAGTAAAGCTTCTCAACGCTCCAGTGCTGCAAGTTCACCTCTTTCACGCTCCGGAATTTCCTCACCACAGATGGAGAAAAGGTTCAGTGATATTCAGACCACTTATGATGGAAGGCATGAGGGGCTGTTGGCACAAACGCGAACGCTTCTTTTGGACATTTCAAACTCTTTGCAATGTGCATCAAGAAAAGGTAAACATGTCGTTGAAGAGCTCGTCACGCCTCTTTCGTTTGAAATCTTTAATGCTTTAAGTCCAGCTTTGGGTTTGATCCCAATCGAGACAGTTGGATTGCCGGCACCTTTTACTGCTTCAGAAGAAGCAGAAGAATCAATCACACTCCGTGGATTGGCAATGGCTACATTCGACTTGTTTGCTCAACATTGTAGCCCAAGAGAGATTTATATGGCCGTACAAGAAAGGATGGAAGTTTTGGGTGAAAGACCGCTTCAAGGTAAACAGTCACAAATGGAGACATCACCTGACAAGAATAGCGATTCGGCTGAATCACCTTCAGAGCAAAGTCAAACAAAAGATCTTCGGATAGCTTTACCTCAGATGACCAGTATAAGTGGCAGTAGTAAACAACAGGTTGCGCTCTGGTCGGCCGCATTGGAGCTTGCCGGGCTCTTGCATGTGATCGCAAAGGTGATGCCACGAATCAAGACGAAAAAACCGATTCAATTTATTCAGCCACTCGTTCAACTTGTCCCACGATGTGTGAAAGGAGCTCTCCAAGTTGACCTGCCACAATCTGTGGGTATCACTGGTGCAAGTCCATCTCCTTATCCACCCGTGTCTTCAAGTGATGATCTTCTCTCCTTGAGGTCAGATCGCAAAAGCTCTACATCTGAGTTGTCGATTGGGCAAGCAGAGAGAGCGGCATGCGAAATCGTAATCAGTCTCGTTGCTCTTTTGCGCGATACTACAAATTGGGCAAAAGGGATGGAAGGCGAAATGCAAGATAAAGTACTCGAATTGTCATCAGCTTTACTCTTGACGTCAATGATTGTGCTTCTGCCACAAATGCCGCAATCTCACAACGAGATCCATCTCTCCGATCATTACTTTTACCAATGGTTCCCTAGATATAAGATCGAACCATCGAGCAAAGAATCGCCGCCAAAACGCATAAGGCCCACTATTGAAGCATTGTCTTCGCAAGCATGGAAACAGTTGGATGGATTGGTAAGAGACCTTAAGATCGATAATGAATCTTTAGCATTCGATCGCCAAAAACGTCAAGTTGATACGAACCCGTCAGAGACTGCTACCTCAAATGAAGACAGTGAATTGATAGGTGCAAACAGCTCGGTCTCCGCTGCAGCAAAGACGATGGGAGCTTTCATATTGCATGTCAATCTCCTTGCCCGCGCCCCTGACATCAGCAATGAAGGCAATGATCCGATCAAATGGACTGCAAAAGAAGGACTGAAGAGCTTGCAAAGATCCATGGGCATGCTGGTCGCATGCCTGGGCTCGAATATACCCGCTACCACTAGTCAAGATGGCTCGCAATCTCTCGGTGGTACTGTCCATCTTCCTGACATTGCGCTTACGTGGGCGATCTGGTGTATTCGAGCGATGAGTCAAGGATCAGAAGGCACACAAGAGGGGTTATTATCTTCTGAAGAGGCAATCATCTTCGTTCAAGTCCTTTCATCTCATTCAGCTTTATCACCTAGACCAATGGCCCGTCACATCAGTCTTCGAATCGTTCAAACGGTCTTGCAAAGCTTGGTTGAGCCTGAAATTGGACGTGAGCTACTTCGTGATCTCATGTGCGAATCGCCTTATCCTCAATTGAGTGCAGCTGCAATTGGTCTTGCACGTCAATTGATCTCTTCTGATCTCGATCGCATCAAAAATAGCGATGGCAATACAGGTCAACCAATTATCTTTGCGCAGAAAAGCTTCATTCATTCATTCGCCACTAAAGTCTTCTCTCTAAGCGACGGAGCTGAAGTACTTCCGAATGTGGAAGAAGCAGGCGAACCAAGGCCGAAAGGTGTGGTGATCGGACTCATCAAATCCTACTTGGACGATCATGCACCTAAGATTAGTGAGACAACATCTTTTATCTATCTAGTGCTGACAAAGGACCACAATAATCTCACCGGAATACGTGATGCAGATATTGTGAGTAAGATCAAGGATAGCTTCTTGCATCCTTTGCACGAATGGCTCGAGAAGGCAATACCTTTTGTTCAAGCAGACGATACACATAAAGAGTCTGCAGAGAGCAACACTGATGTTCAGATGGGACTGTCAATCTTGAACATGTCCGTGGAACAAGCTATGGAAGCCGTTTCCTCCATACCATAATGGTCGCTTATGTACTATTTTCTTTTCTTGATTCTTTAACGCTTTTATTTTACATTGTATCAATCATCAGCATCTATCGCATCAATTCTCTCTCAATCGTATCTTTTCAACCTCATTAATATCGTTTGTGCGATGCATCGAACTTATTTTTCTTGCTTTACTTCCTTTTTGACGCGCACATCTTTACCCTTGAGCGCAAAACTTCGGTTTTTTGGACTTTGACGAACTTCTTCAGTCAATTCAATCTCATTAATTTCATCCACATCGATGGCTTTTTGCCAGCAAGATCCTTTTGCCACAAAATTATCCACGTCAATGGCATTTTGCCAGGATTTTCCTTTTGTTGCAGTCTCTTGAGAGTCGGACTGCTTGCGTGTTTGATGCGTTTCAGTAGATTTGGAAGAATTGATCTCGACTGGTGGATTTTTTGATGCATCTTTTTGTTTGTTATTTGATTTCCATCTCTGTGTATTATTTGTTGTTGGTTTACTTGAGGTATTCACACTTGTTGCTCCGTCAGGGATTTGTTTCACTTTTGAAAAGCTTGATTTTAGATTCTTATCCTGATTTGAAGGTAAATTTGCAGTATTGTTTGAATTAGTATTTTGCTTGTTTGATGAACTTTTTGTCTTTGCGCACCTTTTGTTACCGTGACTGGCCGTCAATCTGAAACTTGCAAGAATTTCGGCCGCTGCAGTTGCAGCAACAACCTCTTCATCCTCTACATCCAGGCTGCTACTACCGAATTGGATCATTCTCTGGGAAGCATGCGGATACAAAGGAGCACTATTCGAGCCGGTGTCTATAATCTCTTCTTCCGCAATGAACGAATTGCCCGATGTACAGAAATGGGACGCACGATTGAAAGTTTCAGAGTTTTCCTCAATTGCGAAAGTATTTACTCTTCTTGAGGACGAAGAAGAAGCCTGTACCCTGTAGTTTGCATCTCGCGGGAAACTTTGAACAGAATCTTGATTTGGAACCTGAAATGCATTTTGGCATGGAATTTGAGATGCATTTTGGTGTGAAACTTGAGATAGGATTTGATTCGGAATTTGAGAATGAAACGATACTTGAGATGAAGCCCGTAAAGAATCTTGGTATGAATCTTGAGAAGATACTTGAGGTGGAATTCGAGACGATACTTGAGGTGGAATTTGAAACGATACTTGAGATGAATCTCGAGACTGTGCTTGAGATGGAACTTCTTCCATGGTCTCATCTTGATTCTCATTTCTCGTTGTTGCCTTTTTGGCCTTCGGGAACTTGCCATTTTCTTTAATAATCACATGCGGAGCATTGTGAAGAGATTTTTCCTGTCCGGGATTGTTGGCAATACGATTATTCTGGCGTGACAGGCGGCAAGATGTGTAAGTAGATTGTGACAACGTTCCGAATGCAGTCTCAGAAGTCTTACTGAATCTTCTTTTCTCATCTGCCAATCACCTCGCATCAGAGCTGTCTGATAAATCCATCTAGCATTCTGATGTTCAGCATGCGACTTTGTCGAATCAGAATGGCTGAAATCTGGGATTGCGCCTTCTTTAACCTTAACGATGTCTGAAAGAAGCTGTGAAATTTTAGATTAGGTATAGATCAGCGTACCGATACCTTGCAAAATTTCTCTGAAGAGGATCTCACCGAAAATGCCTTTTGTAATCTTCCATTTTGCTTGTTCTCCAAAGTGATTGATGTCATTGCTTCAACAAGCTGCTCGATTTGCGGAATTGTGTTGGTCTTTTCGTTCGCTTGAGTTTGGAAAAGAGAAGATTTGAACTTCGTGATAAGGTATGTGTTCAAGAACAGGCGCATACAGCGTTCCAGCAAGGTTTTGATCACAGGAGCTGTGCTTGACGAACAAAGGTCAGTATAGAAGCGATCTGTAAATTGTTCAGACGTCAGCTCATCATTTTCTTCGAAATGAATAGGTAAGGCAGCACAAGACACACCTCGCACACCATTTTGAAAATCTTTACTGTGCTTTTGGTTGCAGTTCATAAATCTGATCGATACCTTCATTCTCAAGATAGTTGCTAAATTTGTGTTTGACTTGTTGTTAGAATCTTGTGAGCGTAGAGAAGTGCCGCCCGATGAACTGTTCAAATAAACTGCGTAATGGCAAAATGTACGTTAGCGCATCCATCGCAAGCAAGATGTGTTGCGACTCACTCTTTACATGATCTTCATGCTGCTTGAACTGCATTATCTTTACACTGTTAATCCCAAGTTTGTGATCGTTCTATAAAAGCAGAAATGGTCAGAATGTATGCGCTTTGTTAAGCCTGTGCACTAATGAGTACGCACTGTATTGATGAAATCTCTGACTATGATTGGCAGACCACTTGAATGGATATCACTGGCGGTCAGAGTCTTCATTTCTTTCCTGTTAGGGTACGACACCAAAAATGCTATTTGAAGGCGCAAGGTGTTTTGCCATAATGCAACTTTTCCAGCAGTGACATGCTGATTAGCTGCTTTTACCAATTTGTCAAAAAGAAAAGTGTTGGTAGTACTTTTTGTTGGAATGTCTTTCTCCTTGATCTTCTCGTACTTTTGTAAAAATTCTTTGCCATGATCATTGATGATATATTCTGTCTCGATGTTCATGCATGCTCGATGCCTTTGGAATGACAATGTATGCGTTCTTTTTATTTCCTTTGGCAGTGTTTCCTGAGTTGATTCTTGTGCACTAGAAAGACTGCTAACAGCAAAATCTGAGAATGTGCTTATAACAGACAAATCTTTCGCCATGATTAAGTACGTTTGGCGTCTTGGTAAGTTTGTAGAGATGAAGGCAAAGATCTGTATACCGTGAAATGTAGAATGAAGCATCAAGATTACTGCCTGTAAAGTAGCACGTGTGACCCTAGTCAGGCACCCTTCGCGTCAGGAGAGGGAGGCGCGCCGGCCTCTGCACAGAAGCAGTGTTACGGTTTGTATGCGGATCTTGTCCGATTGCCCCGTAGAAGGAGTGTGTGTGTGTGTGTGCGTATGTAGTCAGGCAGTCGTCTTTGTGCTAATGTGCAGCACACACACACACACACACGCATGCACTAAGCACAAGTAAGTGCTGTCGTGTTTTGCTTTCTCATGCTCATCACCATCATCAAAAGAAGGAGATCATCAACAGTTTCCTTCTTTCTTGTCAATTCACCTTCTCCAGCCAGTCCGATAATTTGGCCCAAGAGAGTGGGGAGAGCAAGACAACATGGCGGTGAGTATACTCTACTTTGAATGCTACACTTCTCCTGATCTCAGACTGACATGACTCAAATCCTTTCTCCCCTTTCCTTTCACTCGTTGCACAGGATTCTACCGAAGCCAAGATTGCTGAAATCCATGCGCGGATTCAAACTCAGCGCAAGCTGATGGAAGGCAGTCAAGCATTACGCGGAGCAACGCCAAATCAAGATGTGATTAGATCTGCAGAAGCACAAATTAGAGATGCTCAACGTAATATTTCTTACCTGGAAGAATCTCTTCGAGCTCTCCAAGGTAGACGGTCTAGCGGAGGAACAGGTATGCGTCCACCAGGTGGTGCAACACCAAGCAATCCAAACGCATTCTATTCACCCGGCATGGTACAAGCACCAGGTCGAACTGGTTCTCCATCTGGCATGCGACCACCAGGAGCAGGAATGCCATCCTCTATCGGAAGCTCTGGACCGCCAAGTTTCACCTCTAGCAATAGCTTCAATGGAAGTCTCTCAGGTTCTTCTCGTCCTTATCCGGGAGATAGTTCTTCATCTTATCTCTCTTCTGCGCCTTCTGATGGCAGGAGAGGAAGTCCAGGCCCAGGTGGTTTACCTCAGAGGTACGATGACAGACCATTGCCAATGGCACCAGGTGACGGAAGGAGACCCGTAGGGCAATCTCCAATGCAACAACAAGGTATGGCACCACTTGCTGGACAGGACATCAACAGGATGGGTACCAGCGCCAGAAAGAATTACACAAATCTCGATTTGATCAAGTATGACATGCCGCATACTACGGCAAAAATCTCCAAGATGCTACACCAGCTCGAATTCAAGCTGCAAATCGAACAGCAATACAAGATGGGTATCGATAAGATGGCAAAGCTATATCAAGCTGACGGTGACAGGAAGTCCAAAAATGATGCCGAATCAAAACGAGTTGAAAGTGCTGCCAAGATTCGATTATTGCAACAGAGCATCAAGAGGTACAAGCAATTGCATGTAATGGACGAAGATGCCGAGGACGAAAATATGCCTGCTTCCTTGGACGGAAGACGTCAGAATTTGCGTAAGCCGCTCTCTGGTACACTGCAAGTATCAGTCAGAAGTGCTCGTGATATCGATCACGTTCCTAATCCAAAGCGTGGAACAAGGGAATCGACTGTGGTTATCAAAGTGGAGGATACGCCAAGAGCAAGGACCCACCCTAGTCGTACCGATCGATGGCAAGAAGATTTTGAAGTTGCCGTGGATAATGCAAATGAGATCGAAGTGACTGTATACGACCGTATCGGATCGAACCATCCTGAGCCTGTAGGTATGCTTTGGATTCGTATCAGTGATATCGTCGAAGAATTGCGTAAAAAGAAGTTTGGTCAAGTTCCTGATGCTGCTGGTCCGGCTGCTCCCGGTGGTTGGGTCACCGCACAAGATGTGCAAGAGCAACAAAGCCCAGCATCATTCAATTCTCCTGCCCAACCTGGTATGATGGACGCAACATTCAACAACGGCCCTGCAGGTGCACCCGTTCCTATGGGTCCAACGTCAGATGGTATCGAGGCTTGGTTTGCCGTTGAACCAGCAGGAGCAATCTTCTTGCGTGTCAACTTTGTCAAACAAAATGTCCGCAAACGCCCATACGACGCCCGTCTTGGCCGTCAAGGTGCTGTTCGTAAGCGCAAGGAAGATGTCTCTGAAATCAATGGACACAAATTTATCTCACGTCAATTCTACCAAATCATTCGATGTGCACTCTGCGGAGAATTGTTACTCAACGCAGCTGGAAGTCAATGTGACGACTGTCGATACACCTGTCACAAGAAATGCGCTCAAAAGGTTGTCACGAAGTGTATCAGTAAGAGTAATGCTGAAGCTGATCGTGATGAAGTGAAGATCAACCATCGTATTCCACATAGATTTGTGCCTTTGACAAACATTGGTGCAAATTGGTGTTGCCATTGTGGTTACATCTTACCTCTTGGACGAAAGAATGCAAGAAAGTGCACAGAATGTGACTTGACATGTCATGCCGATTGTGCGCACTTAGTGCCTGATTTGTGTGGTATGTCGATGGAGATGGCCAATCAATTATTGACCGACATGGAAGCCATTAATCGTAACAAAACTTCAGCTCGCACTCAACCAAGCAATAATCTGTCTTCTCAACAAGGCAGGCCGCCCTCAGGATTTACTGGGCTGGAACAACAAACTGCGCAAATGGGAATCAGACCACAGCAACCTTCATCCCCAGGAGGAGGACCACCGCAATTATCCATGTCGCAACAAAGTGTTGGACCGCAGACGTCACAATACGGTCGACCTGTGCCAGGCGGTGCACGCTCGATGGATGAAAGCGCTTATAATGACTCTCAACAAGGCATTCGACCTCCAAGACCTTTGCCACAGCCAGCATCACAACAAGGCTTTGGCGGCAGCTATGAAGGACGTCCTCCAATGTCTCAGTCTGCATCTCAAGGCAACCTGCATGGTCCTCCCGGTCAAAAACCTGGCTCTGGCTTCACGCAAGGCATTCCCGCTTCGCCTTCTAAGCAATCATTCCATTCTGCTGGTCCCGGTCAAACAAGCACGGATGGAGCTTCTATCAGAAGTGGCTCGACAATCACTATTGATGGACAACAGCCGCCACCACCAAATCAACAACAAGTTGTTATGCCGCCAGCAAGTCAACAACAGCCACTTCAAATGCAACCACCACGCAACCCGCCTTCGTCAAAAAGAAAGATTGGTCTTAATGATTTCAACTTCCTGGCAGTCTTGGGTAAGGGTAACTTTGGTAAAGTGATGTTGGCAGAAGAAAAGAGATCAGGTTATCTCTATGCCATCAAAGTGCTAAAGAAAGAATTCATCATCGAGAATGATGAAGTTGAAAGTACAAAGTCAGAAAAGCGAGTCTTTTTGGCAGCTGCACGCGAAAGACATCCTTTCTTATTGGGCTTGCATTCTTGTTTCCAAACTGAAACGAGAGTGTACTTTGTTATGGAGTACATCAGCGGTGGTGATTTGATGTTGCATATTCAACGTGAACAATTCACGCCAAGGAGGGCAAAATTCTATGCTGCGGAGGTTCTTCTGGCTCTCGAGTACTTCCACAAGCAAGGAATCATCTATCGTGATTTGAAATTGGACAACATCTTGCTCACCCTTGATGGTCACGTCAAGGTTGCAGATTATGGTTTGTGCAAAGAGGATATGTGGTTTGGCAGTACAACGAGCACATTCTGTGGAACGCCTGAATTCATGGCGCCTGAAATCTTGCTGGAACAAAGATACGGAAGAGCAGTGGATTGGTGGGCATTTGGAATTTTGATCTACGAAATGCTATTGGGTCAAGCACCTTTCCGAGGAGATGATGAAGATGAAATCTTTGATGCAATTTTGGAAGATGAACCACTTTATCCTATTCATATGCCTCCAGATTCTGTTTCAATCTTGCACAGATTGCTTACTAGGGATCCAACCAAGCGTCTAGGTGCAGGACCAACGGATGCAGATGAGATCAAAGCACATCCATTCTTCCGGGATGTGAATTGGGATGATATGTTCCACAAACGTGTTCCACCGCCATTCATTCCTACATTGAAGAATCCCAGTGATACAAGTTGGTTCGATACCGAGTTCACAAGTGAAAAGCCAACTCTTACACCTGTTCATAGCGTCTTGTCTGCTCAAGATCAAGCTGAATTCCGTTCATTCTCTTGGACAGCACCTCATGTGGTTTAAGGTTTCAAAATCATCCATGTATCTATACTTTCCAACCCCATGCTTCTTTTGCAAGCAGCCACTTCTTTTTTTCGTTCTTTTTATCTTCCATTTTATAGGTACATGATTTCAAGATTATATAAATGCCAATGTCGTATGAAACGTAAAAATGAAAATTCAATTTCTTCTTTGTTTGGATGGTTGTTTTGTTTTCTTGATGCGGAGAAATCTGTTTAGTGTCAATGTTGTGCCCCGCCATGAAAACACAACAGCGCTGACAAGCAAAGACGCGCCCGGCAAATTACCCTAATTTATAACAAAACGACAAATTGCGCCGCGCACCGCACCGATGCACAACCGATGCAACGCTGTCCAAAAGTTGAGAAAACAAAAACAAAAAAGGTTTCTGCACAGACGATCGACGTAATGGAAATAGCCCCCGATAAAGTTAAAAAGAAAAAGTGTTTACATTCAACATGTAACAAAAACGCGTACACATCCACAATCACATCCGATCACGTCACCTCCATCTTCACGGAAAAACGGTCGATCATTACAAACACAAAGTGAGGCAAAATATAGCTCGCTAACGATCCACAATTGTGAGTATTTTTATCTTTATTGAATGCAATGCAAAGATAGCGGATTACAAAACAATTCATGCGAACGGATGCAATTTATAATCAGTTGACAAAAATGGATGCAAATTTGCGCCGCATCGTATTCGCGCGTGTATCTTTAGGATGGGCTGTTTTTAATACGCGTTACGTACATCTTGCATAACATTCTGTTTTTAAACATTGCAGATTTTGAAAGTATGAACTGATTTCTAAACTTTGCTTTGTTCCTTCTTCACACAGCCTTGTCATTCATTCAATCCTAACCCGATAGCCTAATCCTCCACAAGATCTGCTTGCAAAAATGGTTCAAACCCGCGGACAATCAACTCCTTCGCGTTCGCGTTCACGTAAAAAGAGTACAAGCAGTTTGAAATCAGCCGCTGCTCAAGCTGATACGCCAAACGGAAGTGCAACAAAAGCCGCAATCGAGAATACAACTTCCAATCCCGATACACCAACGCCTAAGCCACGCGGACGTAAATCGACAAAGAAAGTTGCTGATGATTCCGCTTCTAATGCTTCTACCACCAGCACTCCAGCAAAAAAGACTGTTCAACGTAAAACATCAACTCGTTCAATCAAAAAGAAGGATACCATGCTGAACCCTAAAACGACCGAATACGAATTCGGTGGTCCAGTTGGTGCTGCTGGTGTCTCCATCTTGACACCATTCTTTGCTTATTTGCTGTACTTTGCATGCAACGAAAAAGTCGGTTGCTCAATCTTACCTCGTTATCCCGAAGTGATTGCTCATCAATTCGTTGCAGGCGTAAAAGAATCTTTCCTTGATTGGCAAGCATGGGCGGTATACTTTGGCTGGTATGCGTTCTGCATCGTTGCATGGGCCGTACTACCTGGTCAACAAGTTCAAGGAACTGAATTACGTACTGGCAAAAAGCTAGAATACAAGATTAATGCTTTTGCTACCTTTTTGGCTGCTGCCATCTCTTCAGCTGTAATCATCTTTACTCAAGGTGCCAAAGCTTTCGATGATTTGCTTTACGGTCACTGGCCCGGTTTGATCACTGCTTCCATCACAATGGCTGTCGTACAATCAATTTACGTATATGTTGAAAGCTTCAAGGCTGACAAGTTATTGGCAAAAGGTGGTAATACCGGAAACCACTTGTTTGACTGGTTCATCGGTCGTGAATTGAATCCAAGAATTGGCGTTTTCGATATCAAAACTTTCAATGAATTACGTCCAGGAATGATTCTTTGGTATTTGTTGGATATTAGCTGTGCTTGCCATCAATTTGTTTCACTGAACGGTCGCATTACCGACAGTATGGCTTTGGTAGTCCTTTTCCACACTTGGTACATTGTTGACGCCCTTTTCAACGAGAGCTCAATCCTGACACAAATGGATATCACTACCGATGGCTTCGGGTTCATGTTGTCCGTTGGTGATCTCACTTGGGTTCCCTTTGTGTATGGCTTACAAGCACGCTACTTGGCCTTCCATCCTAAGGATCTGGGAATCCTCGCAACAGTGGCCATCTTGGCGCTCAACTTTACCGGCTACTACATTTTCAGAACAGCAAACGGAGAGAAGAACGATTTCCGTAATGGAAGCAACAAGAAGAACTTGCAATTCATGACCACATCTTCTGGTCGTAAATTGTTAACAAGCGGCTGGTGGGGCAGAAGTCGTCATCCAAATTACTTTGGTGATTGGATCATGGCTTTCTCATGGAGTTTGCCAACTGGATTTGAAACTCCGATTACGTATTTCTATTTTGCTTTCTTTGTTGTCTTATTGGTTCATCGTCAGTTGAGAGATGATGCTGCTTGTCAACACAAGTATGGCAAAGATTGGACAAAGTATACCAAATTGGTACCTTCGCGTATCATTCCATACGTTTACTGAAGAGTTTATATCCTACATGAACTCAACAGTGTATAACAAACTCATCAACGTTTAATCTTTTGCTGTCTGCAACGCCTACTCTCTCCTCGTACGACTCAAGAGTTGTACGAGATTAATTCTCAATCCGTTTCTCTATTCCAAGATACCGCATCACTCAAGTTTTGATCTTTCATACAGGAGATCATATCTTGGTGATTTTCTTCTTTCGTCCTGTCTTTTCTTTAATGCACCTTTAAAAGTGTGCAAATTCTCTTCTTCCTTGTGCTTTTTGGCTTGTAAAAAGTCATCATGCTTAACCTTATTTATTTTTCTTTGATCTTTGTACGCCTATTCAGTGAATTAATATGAAAAGATGTTTTTCCAATAATTTAGCAATCGTGACATTAGCATTATTTCATCATCTGTGTCTTCAGAGAAAGAAGCAGATGAAATCAAGCGATAAAGGTATATGAAATGTATAGTACAAGAAAGAAAGGCAAAGCCTACCAAAGGAATCAAGCATGTTGTTCTCTTCCTCCATTGGTCGTATGGAATGAATGAACGCTACCTTCTGCCGTATGAAGGGAAGAGGAATACGTTGGCGAACGAGCATCTGCGAAATTTGCCGATGCCATACTATCAGAAGTCACAAGAGGTCCTTGATCAGATGCAATCCCTGGTGTTTGAAGGGAAGGCGTAGTTGCAGCATAAAGTGGCTGTCTTTCATTTGCTGAAAGTGGGGTTTCCATTGGTGTAAGTTGATCATCCCGACCCATAGGTGCAGCTCGCATCATCAAACCTTCTTGTGTGGATGTAGATGGTCGTGCATCAGGTGTGCCTGCATTGACTGATGTCTCAGCATTGTTTGCACGTCTCATCGTATCCATCTCGTATGCTTCTGTACTGCTTTGCATTCCATTATTAGTACGCATCATTCGTGAAACAACATCTCCTAATCCATTCTGTTCTTCGAGATTGCTCATTCCGCCATCGAGAGATGTACCTGCAACTGATCGTCGATTGTTCTCCGCTTCTTCAGACTTTTGATCTGCTTTTGCAGCTGGTTGTACTTTTCGCGTTCTTGCTTCTGCAACCGTACTCATCAACGTCAGAATCTCTTCTTTTGTTGGCGAGATGAGTGTAGAAGGAACTCCTTGTGACTGTTTACCAGATACGATTTTAGAGTACAGCGGCACGCTTGCCGTTCCAAAGACTAATTCTGGCAATTCTTCCTCTTCGTCATCATCGTAAGCGTTTTGTGGTGCTGGTGCAGGCTCTTGCTCTTGTGGTTTCTGGGCTGCTTCATTGTCAATGCTGGATCTTTGAGCGGCGCCTCCAAAGAATGCTTCTCTTCTTGCATCGGCCAAGCTCTTGATTGTTGAAACACTTCGAACACTACGCAGACTGGGCGCTCTTTTAGCTTTTCCCTTGTCTGATAGAGCATCCATATCTGCATCCTCTTGTACTTCGTCAATCTTCGATGTTGAGGGAAGCATTGTCGCACTTCCATTTCCAAGACGAGATTGTGAATGTCGCAAAGATGCTACAGAGTTATTGTTTGGTTTGTGCACTGTTGGAAATACTGTCGAGGGTGACGGCATTGCAATCAAAACGGTAATGTTCACACTTGCAGACAGCTTTTCATCTTTGTTTCCTGTTTCGGTGTTTTGTTTCTCTGCAGTGTTGTTCGTTTGAGTGTTTCCAGCTGCTTCACCTGTATCAGCTTGTGCGTTTGCCGATGCTCCGTTATCTGCTTCAGCATCTGCCTCTGTTGTGGCTTCATTGGTAGAACGACGCAAAAAGTTGGGCATCCTTCGTCCAAATCGACCAGCACCCAAAGCAGCAGCAGAATTGGGACCGGTAGGAGCCAAAGTGGTATTTCCAGCGTTGGCAGCATTTGCAGCATCTTGAGCATAAATGATAGGATACAAACTTGGAGGCAAAGCTGCCGCAACAGGCATCAAAGCATCCCAGCCATGATCCTTAACTTCTCCTGCTCCTACACCACCACCAAGCCAACTCTTTTCTGCTTTTGCCAAAGCTCCTTGATTGTGTGCACTGATATCGGCAATCTTTGCATCCCAGAGTTTTGGAGGTGGTAAATTGTCTTCATATTCTTTTGGCGCGCCACCTAATAAACGTTCGATTGGACTTTCAGGATAAATTCCCAACCTTCTCAATCTACGATTTCTAACAAAGATTCGTAAAAGAACAAACGAAACCACAAGGACAAACAATGCAATAGCAATGATAAACGTGAAAACGCTCAAAGGCGGTGCACCTTGACTATTTGGATTGGTGCTTGGCTGTGTACCATTATTATTTGTTGATTCCGATGGCGGTGGATTACTGCCAGATTGTTGTCGTTTACCATATTCTATTTTTGTTGGACTCCAGTCCAATGGCGTTGGTGCAAAATTCATTTTTGCATAGTAAGCATGGATGATAGAAGATTGTTAGAAAAGGATGTGAAATACAATGGAAACAATGAAATCTTGATGATCCAACTTTTGTAGTTTATGCACGTCAGGCGCAGTGTGTGTAAATGTGTGTGTGTGTGTGCGTGTGTGCAACCAAAAGCCGTTGATGTACCAGCTTGAAGTCATGATTAATAAGACAGGTTGTCGCGGTGGGTTTTCTCCGCTCAATTTCAAAATGCCACACACACACACACACACACACACTTTAGCTCTCTTCTTATACCCCCCACAAATACGCGTGAAATGAGGTGATTTTGAAGATCACCTATTTACACCCTGCATCATGATTCTTCAATTAGGAGCAACCGTTCTGGTGTATACTCTTTATCGTAGCTTGGTTTGACTCTGGCAAAAAAGATCAATAGTGATGATATTACAAATGCTTTGGAAATGGCTACAAATATAATACAAAACAAGTCAGCTCCTATATCTTAATCATTACCCCCTTTAGTCCGCCTGCTTCGAGAATGAATCGATCACATGCTGTAAATCGGACTTTGTCAAAGCGATTTGCACTCGATTATCCACAATCGATACCAACCCGTGAGATGTGAATTCAACAAGTAGGGCACGTAAAGCATCAGGCGTCATTGCCAGAAAATTGTTCCTCGCCAATTCGGATAAATCGTCATAAGTGATCGCTTTTAATTCTTCCGTGTCCGCGGTAAGTTGTGTTGTGCTTTTTGATGTATTGATCAATCTACCGCCCAAAAGCAGAAAAAGTCCGCGAGCCTTGAACGTAACACTTCTCAAAATATGAATCGCTGCACGATCGGACAAAAGGGTGATCGGACCAACAGCAGGAGTATCTTGATCTGCTCCTGTCCCATTTCTGGCAGTAAGCTGTGATTGTCCTACTCTGTTGTGATCCATTGCTAAAACAGCAACATCACTATCAGCACCTGCTCTACGGATATCCAATACAGGTGGTAAACCAATCGTGCGTCCGATTCCCGCACCTCTTTCTCCGATGATCTCATCAAGGATTGGAATGTAAGTCGTAAGATCGATCCATAGCCATGGTAGATTCTCATCCAATCCGGCCAAAGAGGCAACATTGAAATGTATAGTATCCGCACATACATGGATGTAAGGAGATGTACACAAAAGGCCCAACAATCGCATCGAACGCTCTTGTAGCAAAGCCGGTGAATCGATAGTATGCAGCATCAACATGAAAGCTGGAGGGGTTTTTGATGAAGCTTCAGATTGTGTCCTCTCAAGAACTTTGAGTAAGTACAACACCCTCGCTTCCATTGCATTGGCCGACATAGCCCTTTGTAATCGAGAAATATCAGAATAGGGCGAAATCGATAAGGTTCTTTCCATCTCTTGTATGGCTTCCTCCACCTTTCCGCCTGCATCTCCACGAATGACAATGACGCTACATCGGCCCGTCTGGGCCATAGAATGAGCAAAGCGCTGTAAAGGTGCTCTTTTTGATCCAATACCGTAAAACAAGAGCGGTCGAGAAGTGCTTTGTAGTAGAGACCACCAATGCTGATGAAAATCATCAAATTTGCTCAACGGTACAATTGTTGGGAAAGAGACTTGCAAAGATCCTTCTTTACCTTTGTCATCCATGTTGCTTTCAACAACTTTTGCTAATCTTTTTGTCATACTAACGATTGTCCTTGGCGCCAATGCTGAGATATCTCTGCTGATGAGATTATCTGAGGTGCGTAGACGAGCAGATGATGTAGCCCGTGTTGCATGGTTCACGAAATATGCATCAGAGGATGAAGGTCTGATCATTGAACCATCGGTACCAGTTGTGAATGGATTTCTCGATTCGTCCTCATCATGTTTTGATGAAAGAGGTGGCCTTCCTCTCTTCCTTGGCGTATCTTCAATTCCAACTTCTTTGCGAGGCGTTGTTGTGCCTAATGGTGGCCTTCCTCGTTTTCTGGGTGTTAGTTCCAATCCTTCAGAGCCCTCAGCTACTAAATCCTTCTTTGAGGGCGTCGAGTTTAGCGGTGGTCTTCCTCGTTTCTTGGGTGTGGATACTTCTACCTCAACCCCTCCTTTTGCTGGACTGGACATTAGAGGTGGCTTGCCTCTCTTCCTTAGTGTATCAGTAGCCGCTTCATCTGCTCTCTTTGTTGGCGTAGAAGTGGATGAGAGTGGTGGCCTTCCTCTTTTCTTTGGCGTTCCTTCTGCTCTCTCTTCGTTTGCGTCTATCGAGCTTTCTTCCCTTTGACGTCTAGCTGCTTCCCTTGATCCTAACCAAGCATTACTTGCAGCTGCCGCAGATCTTCGCATAGGTCTGCCATTTGAGCTTTCTCCATTATTCTTTCTTGGCGTGATGGCTACTTTGTTTGCATATCGGATGCTAGGTCCAGCGCCGTTCTCATCTTCTTCTTCATCCTCCAATTCCTCGTCCTCTTCTTCATCTTCTACATCCTCTTCGCTCAAACTTGATAAAGAGCTATACTCCAACTCTTCATCGCTTGATACTTCTGTCTCATTCATCCTCTTTCTTTGTGTGCCCAGAGGTTGATGGTTGTAAAGTACATCTAAACATTCTTCCAATTCAGAAGAAACAACACACAGACACCAACTCAAGTCTGTGCGCTTACGCGTTAAAATGCACAAGTGTTGTTCTCCAGCTTTGGATCAATTCATTCAATTCTAGCGAGCCTACTGCTACTGCTACTGCTTATGATAGTCTCTGAAGTGATTCTACAAGATTATTGACTTCATCCAAATCAGCATCGATGGGTAAGCGACCTCTACGAATGAGTGCAACTCTTGCCTCATTGTTCAATGGATCAAAAGCATTACACAATGCAATTCCATCGATAAAGCCAGCAGAAGGTTGCGTTCGATGATCTGTACGTAAAGTTCGATAACTTTCTGTTGCAATTTCTCCGATTGGCTTAAATGAATCAGCAATTTTAACTTCCAATTGACTCAATATTCTACCTGCACGTTCATCCAATTTTGCCAACAATCCAATCGCACCTGCTGCCGTTCCAAAAATGATTCGTGATTGCACAACGGGCGATTTGTTTGAGCCAGTCTTTGAATTTGCAGAACCAACATTACCGCTATCCGAAACCAGTGAACCTCTCTTCATTTTATTAATCAGATCACCATAATGGAATGCACCATCTCTTTGCATAATGTGACTCCAAGTCTGATCGATCAAATCCACTCCATTTTGCGCACTTCCCGCAGCGGATCGACCGGAGCCAGTTTCTGTCTCGCGCAAACGAGATCGTTCTAATCGATCTTTGGCACTTTGCGTCCACTTTAATCTGCGACAAGTCCAAATATTGAATGCAATATCGCTACCACAGTACACCTCTTCCTCTTCATCGATACAATTGCACGAAACCGTCCAATAAGGATCACAATCACGCGCAAGTTCGACCAATTTTCCACTTTGCTCATCCATTCGCAGGATCACAATCGATCTCAAAGCATCACCAACAACAACTTTATTGGAATCTGAGATACTTAAAGATGTAGCAGTGAACGCACATGCCCATTGGCCCACTTGAATTAGTAAAATGTTTTGGTTCGAGAATTTCTTGTCTTCCTCTCCGTCGCTCTCTTCGTCCATTGCTGTATAATCATCCTCCATTTCAAACGATAATACCTTTGCGTTAACACAAGCGATAATGCGCTTACCACCTATTGCTTTCAGATCAAACACATTGCCGTCCACATTACGAGATGTAACCAATTGCAATTTCTTGGAGCGAGGAGAAATACGCAAAAGCAGTAATCGTCCTGAAGTGGTCTCAGTCCGGTCAGGGAACGTGTAGCCTGTTCCAACAACGAAATAGTTTGCACCTCCTCTCTCGAACGTGTCGATACAATTCGGCCTTTCTTCCATTTCCAGAACGTATTCGTCCAAAGCTGTGAATTGTTCTGCATCACGAAGAATCACTTTACCACCCTCAATAGGCTCACTGCCTCTACCTTGCGATAAGAATCTCGTTGTGACAACCCCGACAACCTTTTGATCCGTACACATAGATATCGCCAGAGGATTATCGTATCCCAAATCAATTGTTTCAATATCAACTTGCGAAATTTCTCCCATCTTTGCGACTTGAAGACGTTCGGGTGTGGCAAAAATCATCAATCGATCCACGCCTGTCTCAGGATTGACAGAAAAGTCAAATTGAGAAATATCAGATACGTCTTGATGACGAACAGAACTATACGTCAGACCTGTGCCTTGTGAGAATACAACCGTAGATTTGTCGCTAGCAGCGAATACGGCGTGTAATCCTTGTGCAGTGATGAAAGATCGCAAATGAAGCGGTTGCGTTCCTAATGATGTAGTTCTTCGCTCTAAAACGCCAATCGTTTGAGAAATACTGTCTTTTGTGGGCAATGACAGGCTGTGCGTTGTCAATGTACCATTTCCTAGACCGATCATGAGATGCGGTAGGGAGGTGGATGCTCCGTTAATGGAGAACGTATGCAGCTTGACAGATCTGATCAATGATGGATGCGATGCCATCAAAGCACTAGGAGTGGCGTCACGCAAATCTGGAATGGTGAATATCTTCACGATTGCAGGTCTCCAAAGGGCGACAGTTGCCAAAGTTGCTGAAGATCCTTTCTCGGTCGTCAACGGACTAATGTCGATTGCAGATATCTCGCTTGGTAGTTTCGTTGCAGCAATAAGCTCAATGCTAGTCTCTCTAATCTGCAGAAGAATCATATCACCTGTTTGGAAAGCAAGAAGGACTTGTCCAGCAGAATTGACTGCAGCTCGAGTGATTGGCTCAGAGCCCAATGAAAGCTGCTTGGCGTCTGAAGGTTGCCATTGCGCTTTTATACTTGCTTGCTCCGATTGAAGTACCTTAACTCCAGAAGAATTCACAACAGCAAACAAACCTGCTCCAAGGCTGGCAGCATCAAGGATACTTTGATTAGCATCCAGGCCAGCTTGTGTAAACTGATATGTATGATCCTCAATGCCAGCTTGACCGAAAGAGACCACACGAGCGCCTTGAGACAGTCCTAGTAAGAGGAAGGCTGTTGATTTCGATGTAGTGCCTTCTATATCCCAAATGCGTCGTATACCTGCCTCCTCAATGCTGGCCAAGTCTTCCAAAGCAACGCCATCTCGAATGACTCTCAGACTACCTGTGGGACCAGATCCGCTGCATGTAATAATTCTTGCTTGTGCACTTCCAGCTGCCGAAGGGCTTCCACCAGCACCATCATCTGCAACAAAGTCCAGAATTGGCGCTAGGTTTGACCATCTTTTGACGATAGAAAATTGATTGCCTGTCTCCTCTCCAATCTGATCATTGATACGTAACAACAGAGAATCTCCACTGGTACTTGAAATATGCAAGAAATTATCACCAAGGTAAGCCAATGCATCAGGACCACCCGCAGCACTTGCTTCGCCAAGCTTTTGCGTGGAAAGCGAGATAGGTGCAAATTGTTCAACATCGCTTTGATCGCTTGCCATATTCTGCAAAGTGATCGTCAAAAGCTCTAAACGTCCTGAATGCGTTGCAAAGATGACATTCAATGTTCCTTTGCCAGTCTCAGAATCAATACGAACGCCATCATCTTCTTCACCCAAGGGCTCTTTGATCACAATAGCAGAAGCGACAATGACTGGCACTGGTAAGCCCATGCGTAAGATGCGCTGAGAGGAGACTGAGGCAGCAGAGCTCGATCTTCTGCGAGTTGTACCATCTGTCGTAGGATTAATGGTAGAAGACGATCCTGCCGTTGATCTGCGTCTCTTTCCATTCTCGTTTGATCTTGGCGCTGTGGTCATTGTTGCTGTAGGACTCACACTCAAAGCGGAATCTGCTGTTGTTGTTTGTGAACTACTTGCGCTTTGCCGGCGGGCAGAGGTGACAATTTCACCTGAACTGGATTTCCTTCTCTTACCTGCGACTTTGGAAGAAGATGAGCTCTTGGGCGAGCGCAAAGCTCCGCTATCTTTTGCGTCAGTACTTGACGGTGGCGGCGGTACAAGCATAACGCTTGTCTCGCTGAATACCAGCACACCACCTCCAGCTCGAGCAGGGAGTGCGAGTAAAAGATGAGCTCCCAACGCATCCGAGAATGGCAAGGGAACATGCGCTCTTGTCAAAGGTGTTTTTGCCAATTGCTCTTCATGAGCAGCCTCTTCTTCAGCTGTACGTGATGCACCCTTCGCTGCAGGTCCATGTCGACCAGCTTTTGCAGGTTTGCTGCCTGCGCCTGACGATGGCTCTACATCATTACTCTGAGATGACTTTCTCCTGCCTTTTGCGGCAGTGCTGGGTTCTCCATCTTCGTTTGTTGTCTCCAAAGATTTCTCACTGACTTCCTTTGAAGGAATCTTTCGTGGCGGACCCCAAACTACAGGCGGTAATTCTTGATTTACTTCATCTATCGCATGAAACGAGAGGACAGGGAGACATTGCATACCCAGGCCAGGTAGACGTGATGCTGTACTTGACAAGGAAAGCAATGCAATTTGTGATGGAGACGGCTCTCCTCCTCTTCTTGCCATAAAAGTAGATGAGATGAGGTGAGGGTGTGGCAATCGCAAGCTGAAAGCATGAGCAAGATCTGGTAATTTGGACAGGAATGGTGTTTCGCCTTGCGTCGTTCCTGCACTTTCACTTTTGAGTCTTGCAACCTTTAGCTTCCCGGCATGGGTGTGACAATAAGCATAAAGTGCACCAATACCTTCTTCCACTTCCAAAGTTAGCCCACTCTCTGCGGCCGGTCTTCCGAGCTCTTCCAACAGAATTGATTCCTTCGTTTCTATTGGTGACCATGCCGAAGAAGAGGAAGCATTGGCGTCAAAATCGACCGATCGTATGCCTTGATTGGTTTGATTATAGTGCAATACGAATAACCTTGGTTGATGATGATCGGTTAATACAGCTATACGATCAGATGCTATTGTGGAAGATTTTTCTGTTGCTTTGATTCTTGCAAGTCGTAGTATTCTTCCATTGATCGGAACTGAGAGAACTTCTTTCAGTGCAGAATCTGCATCTTCCTCCGCAAGAGTCAAGAATGATAAAGATGCATGCTTCACCACACATAGACACGGTCCGCTAGGCAAGAAATTTGACAAGAGTAACGATTGCGCACTTGCTGTTGCATTATGAACGTGATGAATATAATACATCTTGCTCAGCTACGAGTTGTACCTGAGAGATGATGATGAAGATGATGAGAATGATGATCACTGTAACATTCGTGCGGCAGTCATATGCACCCTTACTAAAATCCATTCAAGCACAGACCATTTCGGCTTTTAATATTAATTAGCGTATGCGCCTGGGCAGCAGCAGCTTCCCCTTATCCCCGCGCTTATGAGTGTGGATTGGATTGGCTGCCGTAAGCAAATGTCACTACAAAACAAACATGATGAGAGATAAATAAAATGATCCATTAATTTAATCCTGACATGATGGATGATTATTTAAAATACAGTAAAATGCTTTGTGGTGCTTCCGAAAATGAAAAAAAGGGAGGCAAAGAGAGAAAAGTTTTTTAAATCGTAATAGTGCTATCATCATTTCCAGTTAAAGATGTCCAATCCACCCACACTACCAAGACCTGTTCGATTGGAAACTGTATTTAAAGAAGAGATTCCATCCGGTACAGTACTTCCAACGCCTAGTCCATGACCAGTTTGGATTGTACCATTACTGTTGTTGCGTGGCTCCAATCGCAAACTACGTCTGTACAGCTCTTCCGCCGTGACTGCATTCTTACCACTTTGAGAGGATGATTCCAGCATGGTTTGCAAGTATTCTTGAATTTCTGCCACTTCCGATAAATTGTAAGGCGTTTGGAATCTTTGTAAATCGCCAATGATTCTACTCATCTTCACATATTTATCAAAATTGAGCAACCTCTTGTTCGGATCAGCAGGGGAAGGACGTGTTGATGCATTTCCTTCATGACAGAAAGTCAAATCGGTCAAGAACAAACCCACAAATGGTAAAGCAGGTGGCATGATCGAACGTAATCTTTGACGATAGCCAGCAAAGTTTCGTGTATGCTCAACTGCTTTTCTTTGTTGTTCCATCAAAGTGCGGTATTTGGATGGTAATCCGTCCCATGTCTTCTTCAAACGTGCAATCGTGGAAGAATTCAAAGCGCTTTGAACGGCGAACAAAGCATTGAAGTTGTTCAACATCAAACAGCGATCTCCCAATTTGATAAAGAATTTGACCAATTGAGTTCGCTTGCGTGCATCATCTTCGTTCAGAATGCATTCGCTCACCCAACCGGTGATGTGTGTACTGAGTGCACTCATCCTTTTCACATTGATAGCATTGCTGACGCCAACCTTCTTGCTGAACTCTTGACCTAAAAGCTCTTCAGGTAATATGGAACAATAGATTCTGCTCTCCATAATTGTCAATTGACGTGAAAGTTCCAGAGGGTCGAAATCCATCACATTTACTCTTGCTGGAGCCAATTGCTTCAATTGCGTCATCAATGTTTTCGATACAATCGGTTGAGGTGCAGAAGAAGACTTGGGTGTAGCATTGGGAGTGTACATGCTCACAATCTCCGTCAATCCTGGAGTAGTTTTGACAACACGATCGGCAGACACCATTCTTTTCAATGATCCGGGTCCACGTGTGCCTGAGCCTCCCGATCCGGGCGATGTTACAGCAACTGTCTGCATCTTTGCGCTTGGTCCAGCGGATAATCTTCTATTCGCTAATTCTGCTAATCGTTGACCAGGCTTGTTGAGAGAATGCATCATTGAAGTCTGCGTAAATTCGATCAACTTTTCCAAAATGCAATGATCTGTTGCGCCATTCCAATGATTTTCCAGCCACAATTTGAAGAAATTGAACACTCTCAATCGCACTGGAGCAACTTTCAATTCGGTCCATCGTGTGAAATCGTCGGCATTCAATTCAATCTCAGCTGGTGCTCGCATATTGTAACGTGCTTCCAACACTTCAAACAACTCCATCGGCGTTGTGAACAAACGGAAGCAAAGGAAGAATGCATTGCTCAAAGTTGCATCAATTGTTGTGTTATGCGGCGTCATCTTTTCCACCAAAGCTTTCAACGTGGCTCCGGTCAATTGACCTTCAGAATTGAAACAAATTTCTGATGAATCGTAATCTGGAGCCAGGATACGTGCATCAGAGGAAAGGCTACGACCAACACGTTTTGGCGGTGAAGGGAAAGATGGAGATGAAATTGAAGCAGGCGAAGAAGCTTCCGATGTGGTTGTTGTCATTTGCGATAACCTTCCAACGCTTGCACTGCTACCGCTTCTATTACGTGCATCAATTTCCGACTTCGGCAAGCTTGCCGATCGATCACGCACATGCGGTGGCCTATTGCTCATATGCCTATCACTTCGTGGTGGAATAGAAGATAAAGGTGGACCACGATTATTGGCCGGAATCTTTGCGCCGTCAAATGGCGCTGCAACATTGATTTGTTGATGCTGACCTAAAGAGTTTGATGCGGCATGCTCTCCTCTATCCATCGAAGGCCTAGCGGATGTGCTTGGCGTAGTAATCGAATGAGTGGAATGCAAAGTAGATGCTGACGTTCTAGAATGGTCACGCGACATGGGCTCACTGGAATCGCTCGATTCGGCAGCTTCTGATTGCTGAGTATTGTTTGCATTCTTTTTCGTCTCGTCGTTTGGATCCAATGTGTTCATATCTATAGAAACGAAAACGTCACTGGAATCTTCATTAGCCTCTTCCGCAACATCTGCAAATCGACTTGATGGAGTTGCAGGCCCTTCGACATCTTGCTCGTAGCGCTCGCGTAGACAGCTCAAGCTCGTTGCTTTACGACCGAGGTATGATAAAGTATGCTTATTGCGACGTACTTCTGCGGCTTCAATATGACGTTCGCCCGCTTCTGCTTCCTCATCTCCTTGATCGTTTGCATTGTGACCTTCTCTAGAAGTGCTACTTTGACTTCTTTGGCTTTGTGCGTGCAAAGATGACGGCATGGCAAGAGTGATACGCAAAGAAGCAGGAGCTCGATTCAAGCACAACTTTACAGCTCCAACGCATTCTCCGCCTGCTCGTAAAACAATCGTAGCTGCTTGCAACAACTTTTGCTTTTCGTCATCTTCGCCATCGCCCAAAGAAGGAGACTTTTCTGCTTTGGCTGAAGATGTAATCACCCTTGCTGCAGTAACGAGAGAAGCAGTTGCCTCGTACACGCTTTCACGTGTTTCCCATAAGATTTGCATCTGTTTTGGCAATTTGGAAGCCAATTCTTGACATCCATGAACAGCTTCAACAATGACGAGCAAGTTTCTTACTCCGTCCACAGTCGCACGAGTCATGTCGATCAAGAATGCATAGCTAGAAGCATGACTTTCACGTGTGTGTCCATGAATGTGACCAATGAAAGCAGCAATAATTGACAATAGATGATCGTTGGCATGCTGAATTCGCTCCATTACTTCAGCAGGTGCGCATTCTTTTGGGACTGATGGAATAGGTCCTTCATCCGATCCTTCCGACGATTCAGCGCGACGTTCGTCCGAATGAGTCTCTGAATCGCCAGAGCCTTCGGGAGAATGAGAACCGTGTGAGGCACTATTGCCGTCTTGCGCATAAGCCTCAGCATGAGCTCTTGCGTCTGTAGCTGATGTATTTGTACTGAAAAGATTGGGAGTGCTTCCATTTTGGTTCAAAGCTTGTGCTTTGATGCGAGCAGCTACTGTTAAAGCATTTCCTTCACCTCTAAAAGTTGACAACGGTGGATTTGAGCCACGAAGGTCAACATAGCTTCGCGAACTTCTCGGTGATACATGATCAGAGGTAAATGCTGTTCTATAGGTTGAACTGCGTGGCGAATCGGGCGTTGGGGTTTTATCTTGATCGAATCGGTTTGGGAAGTTACCGCCTTGACGGGAAGTTGTTGCAGACAACCTTCCATCATCGTACATATCATCGTATACGCTAGAATGCTTGTCAGGGATATGAACGCCACATTCCACTGCTACGTCCAAAAATCGTTTCACATTAAAGATCACTTGATCTGCCATACGTAGCATGATTTCCATTTCTTGTGCCAGTGATGCATTATCGAATGTAGGGTCAGATGCCCTTCTTGCCTGCGTTACCAATCTGCTCAATTCAGCCAATATTTGCTTCCGCTCCTTGGCCAAGACAGGATGTGCTTTCAATACTGATGATTCGCGTGTCAAACAATCTGTAGAAGACAGCACAGATCGAACAGATGAAATCACACATGCAGTAGAAGGCTGAAAATGGGCTATCCGATTTGCTCGAACAGCGTTGTGCAATAATGAGATGGCGTGTTGAATTGGCTCCACAATACTTGGCATGGGAGCATGAAGCTCCACTGCTCCGTTTGGCCTGCGAAGATGTCTATTCTTTGCCGCGACACCATTAACACCATTCCCGCTTTGGTTGCTTAAACTTGCCTGCATCAAGGTATTTGCTGTTGGAGTAGGTGATCGGGAAGATAGTGATCCCGTCGTTGGAACGCCATTGTATACGTTTGCATATGTGGCGGTATGATGACTGCTACCGGAAGAACCTAGAGTCTCTCTTGCGCTCTCGCTGCTAACTTGGTCGAATCCATCTACAGTCCGATCAGGATTGAAGGCTTCCGGCACTTCGTCTCGCTCTGAGAATCCGAATGCGTTGCTGTCAGATGTTAGTCCACTTTCATCTACGTAATTGCTCGGGAACCATCCTCTCTGACCATCCAACTCCCCATCCCACCAACCGGATTCGTCTCTGTTAAACACGCGAATCACTTGTCCGGAAACGAAGGATAGGCATGTTTCGTTGTTGGATGCAAAATCATGCAAAGCCACCACATATTCTTCAATTCCATCTTCACTTGATTCCTCGTCTCCGTCGTCATCAGAATCATTCTCTGATACACTTTCCGCTCTTATTGAAGTTGTTTCCTGATCTGTGTACATCATACTCGATCGACTTCCATTCTCATCCTGTGAAGATCGAGGTGTGATGGGCAAACCTTCTAGCTTCTGGGTAAACAAAGTAGAATCTGGCTCCTGTTCGTCGAATATGCTTCCTTCGTTGGAATAGGTTGGCTTCATCGTGCGTGCTTCGTTTGCCTTTCTCTGAAAACCAAACGTTTGGGAATTCTGTGAAACACTCCGTTCTTTCATCTCTGGTCGACTTTGCACTGGTTTTAGACGTGATTGTGAGTATAAAATACTCGGCGTGGTAGACGATTCCCCACTTCCGTTCGATCTAGGCTCCTTGGAAAAGGATGACATTGTGCGAGTTCCGATACTTCTTTGTTGTGGCAATGTTGTCATAGCGAGATTGATCGACGTTGTTCAGACGTTAAAGTTATGAAGAAAGTGACGAACAAATCAGATCCGACACTACAATCTCCACAAGTATCTTGACCTTTTCAATCGGGGGACTGTTGTATGATCGGATAAGGGTCCCTAATTCATGGAAATCCCCTATCTTTTTTTGCCGTATTGTCCGATAGAGTCCGAAATGCTTCCAGAACACAGCAAGAAGTCAAATTGATACGCCAAGCCGAGCGGGTTTGTAGAACAAAAGAATACCAGCAACGGAATACAAATACCGATTGAAAGAATAGCGGCGCCGAAATGTAAAATGAGGATGTACTTTATTTGGTTTGAGATTGTAAGATGCGCCTGTGAAGAGTAAGAAGACGTGCGAATGTATGCCGTTTTGGAATGAATTGATTGTCGTCCTTCTGATAACGTATGATATGAATTCTTTAGATGATGATTGGAGAATGAATGTTGATGAGGTTCAAAGCAATGTGACTTTTCATGCAGCACCACCAAGTTATAAATGAGATGAGGTTGAGATCGAAAAGTATCGACGCATGGACCGTTTATTTATAATTTTCCTTGACACTTGTGCCCCCTTTCTGCAATGAAGTGAACCAGGCGTTAAATGAGGTGACGGGCGCAATAATGATCGTCAGAGGGCAAGCAGTTGTTCAGGTCCAGAGTGATTGCGTGGGATCTTTTACAGCCGGGATTTCAATGATGTTTTGATCTGTGTTTTGTAAATGATGATGTGCTTTGTTTCTTTTTTGAGACTCCGCCTATGTCCAGCAATGTTGCAAAGAGTTGAGAATGAGTAATGGCAATCAAACGCGATCGTACCAGCGCGTTTAAGAGGATTTCAAATCGAATAAAGATGAAATGAATCAATCCTTTTGATTATGGTGATCAAATCAGAGAATGAAAAGAAGAAGAGCCTTTGAGAAAAGCAGGATTATGTACAGCAGCAATCGAAATCCAACATACACTCAAGAATGTTCAAAGAGAGGCGCGTGCAAGTAGCGCGTTTGTTTGCCTTTGTGTGTGTGTACAATGTGTGTGAATGTGTCCCCCCTTTTTTTAAGGCTAGGTGCAGTCAGGACTTTAAATTCGTTTAAGAATTTGACAGGTAATTTGCCTCGGCAAAGCACAAGCACCCCATTTCCACCATCTCTTTGCCTTGCATCTCCGCGTTTAAGGCAGTCAGTCAAAATAACTATCAATTTTGTGGCTGGTATTTGTTGATCAAAAAAAGGGATCAAAGCGTTGCAGTCTAGACTGATAAAGCCCTTTAATGAACTTAACGATCGCATCTGCATTTCTCATGATTTGCCTGAATGAAAAGCTGATGAAATGCATTCACAAAGGTGAAATTAGAACCTTTTTTTGCAAGGATGTTTTTTGTTTCTTTAGCGCAAGCAAGATGGTGCCGTAAATTTAGACGAAAAAAAAAGAAGTTTTCAATTCGGTCAGGCGCTGCGCAGGGCAGCGCGATGCAATTGATTTGTTGAAGAGGCAGTGATGCGGCTGTTGCTGTTTATCCATTAGCTTACCCTTGGCGTATAACAAATTAACATTTAGACTGATCATATACCTTGTACTTTTTAGGCTCTGATTGAATCTGCATGGTACTGTACTCTGCAGTAGTAAGGGTTGCTTGTCGTCAAAGTGCACTGAGATCGATGTATGCATACTCTCACATTGATCCTTTTGACCCAAACAACCGTGCCAACATTCAATTCAATTCATCTTGCTTTGCACAATATATCGTGTGCGTCTTAGCATTCGTGCATAGATGAAAGAAGCTTAAAAATAACCCTTTTGTTAAAGTACCCGCACGGCATTGATTGATACCATACAATCAAAAAGCACACAATCGACTGACAGCGAATTCATCCCGAAATTCACCTTTGTTCGGAAGTGTCACAATAATTGCAAATGCAAACAGATCGATCGAAGACTAGTGCATGTACCTTTTATTGGCCGATACTACATACATGCATACTATAGTTATTTGCGCACTTTCTAAATCATACAGCTTAAAACATAACGTAATTATTACCATCAATATTTTGTGGGACACAATTGTGAAAGCATTAAAAACAAAATAATTAAAATCGATGGCTCTCGGAAAATAGATAGACTGCACATGCACAGCAGTCATTCTATACGTCGAAACACACTAATCCTTCCCGTGGGTCTTTCCATTGTTCCAAAGATTCTTTTATACTATACATCCTTCCTAAGGAACATGAAACCAGTCAACATCTATTGACATGATTGTTTGTCCGTGGGGTGAAGAGGTGCATTCATTAATGAATATGCTGCATGTATTGACTCCTTTGTTCGAAAACTTCCACGCAAAAACTCCGACCAGATCCAGGTTTGTGGGAAAATTGTATCAGTCCTGTCGCGGTCCCGTCTGTCCAGTAAGAGAAGTCGGGTCCCGGAGGTAGGACTACCACGTACCATGGGAATTTTCCCATTACCTTTCAGAATGATTGCGTAATCAAAGGATGTTCACTTGTCAATCTTTTGAATTGAAGTAGATGACATAATAAGCAGGTTGCTTTGTGAACCTTCCTGTCAACCCGATTGCGACTATAGACTAGGTACTCCCGACAATTTGTGTCGCACACCATCAGTACGATTAGCTGGATTGTATCTGAGACAGTCAATTTTGCATTATCCCAGCATCGAAAAGTTCCTTCTGAACGAAATCAGCAAAAGACTCGAACACCTTGACAGGATTATCAGCACTACGCTTTTCATCACCTTGACGATATTTGCCAGTTTGGACTGTTTGAATGCGTGAAAAAGAATAAATCAGTCCCCCAAAACCCCCGTCTAAACATCTGTTTCCACTTACCAAGAACACGATCCAGTCCTAATTCGATCGAGTCACCTCCTAAATCCGCTTCAATATCATCTCCAACGATGATCGTCTTTTCTGAATCCTGTCCAAGTCCTTCTGCTTGACGTTCTTCATGTATATCATCTATACACAATTGCAAGAATGTTTTGCTTGGCTTTCCACAAACGATCGTTTGATCGGGAGAACGTCTTGTTGCGGCTTCCAAAGCTGCAATATATGCACCAGGACCCATGGATAATGGATCATCCGTTCCTGGACGAAAGTATAAAGCTCTATGTGTGGCAACCAAATGCTTTTGACCTTGGCTGTATTCATTTGACAGTATTCGAAATGCTTCATCTAGCCATTCTGCGTTGAATAGATTTGGTGCCAGACCAACGATGACGCTATCACACTTTTTAAGTTGATCCTTTTCCTGTGATGATAACTTTGAAGGTGGAGAATCGGGATGTGGGAAGAAAGCATGTTGTATGCTATTCTTTGCCTCAGATTGCTGATCTCCTTTGTCGTCCTTTGCCAATCGATCCCTAAAGCTGTTTTGCGCCGATGACGTGAGCAGTAAGAGAGGTTTCCATTGCTGCTTCAAGCACAATTGTGTACAAGCCTGTAAGCTCGTCATGATACGATCTGTCGTAACAATCTTTTCATCGAATCCAATCCGAACAAGCCGTTTTTGTAAATCTTGTTTAGATTCTTTGGTTGTGTTACTGCAAAATCGGACTTTTATATCCGAACATTTGCCCTTGACTGGCTTGGAAGAGAATAACCTGTTCAGAGCCGTAATTGCACCGGGACATGCTTGATCACCTATATGCAGCGTCCCTGATAAATCGATCAACAAGTTCAAACGCATCCTTCTGATTGTGATGGTTATCGGAAATGCATATGGAGGGTGGAGAAAGTGGTTTAGTTAGTGTACTTTCTCAAAAGTCCAACACACAACATCAACTGGCTGAAACGCGTACTGCTCGACTCTCATTCATTTTCAGCTTTTGATGACGATATGATATTAAAACGATCACAAAGATGATAAATATGATACAAATGTAAAAAACAGAGCAAAACTTGTGATAATGTACAAAGATGAGGGTATATAATCATTGTATGTTTACAACTATTTCTCAAGCAAAGCTTTCAACTCGCTTTGGCTTTCTACGCACTGGCAATTCTGCCCATGCTTCATGTCGACATGTTGGACAAGTTACCCACTTGCCGACAGTCTGTTGTTTAGAAACAAGAGGTGAATCAACTTTTGCTTCCGGTTCATTAATGAGCGTATTAGAGTCATTTGATCCTTCTTCAGCTTTTGCCTCTCCTACAATTTCTTCTGTCTCTTCTTCCTCCTCTTCGTCTGAATCATCTTCACTTCCGAGATCTGCTTGTTCCAATTTCATGCTCGTGCAGAGACAGTCAAGGTGTAATTTATGACGACAAGGCAGCAGGCTGATCAGAGATGTGACATCGGAAGGCCAATCAGATACCGTCGATTCTTCGCCTTGATGAGCGCAATCTTTCTCGTCATTGGGCGAATCAGGATATCTTGGCAAACAAGCAGGTGAATCGCATCTCCATCCTCGAGCACGTTCACGTAAACGAACTTCTTCACGTAATGAACGAGCTCTTGCTTCTAACTCTGCTTTCTTTTTCAGGTTATCCTCATTCTCGTTCGTATCTTGACGTCGCTGTCGTGTTTCTTGTTGTCTTTGTTGTTCTTGTTCACTTGCACTTTGATCAACCTTTTCTTTATCTAAAGGCGCACGACAGAACGGACAAGTCCATTGACTTGGTGGCGTATTGACCAACCATTCATACAAGCATCTGTGATGCAATGTATGATGACCTGCACAAGGCACAGCAACGACTTCTTCATCAATACTACTTTGACCTCCGATCCATTCTGGTCTATCTTCGCTAGCATATTCATCCAAACAAATACCGCATCCCAGCGCTGCCCCATTTCCGCCTTCGTTGTTTTGTGAACCTCCATAATCTCCAATATCACCCATACCCAATCTGGCCATTCGACCACGCAATTCGGCATCTGCTCTCTCGAGAGATCCAACAAAACGGGAAGCACGCTCAGGATCTGGTCGTGGTACTTCAGGAGGTGGACCGTACGAGACATTCAAGGCGATTCGGAATGGCGGTCCAGTGACAAATTGTGGCATATTGGGTGGAATTGGCTGTTCAATAGGCATTGCACCTGGTGGTCCGTTTGTGATGTTGGCAATCGGCCAAGCAGTATTCGTTTGAGCATCAAACAAAAAACTGAAATGCAAAGGGGAAGCGCCGAAAGGAACAAAGATTGGTGAATGTGGCAGATGGAAGCCTGATGCCAGCCCATTACCACGATCACCAGATAGACCTGCAGCTGTAGGCATTCCTGCTTCTGGTGGTGGAATTGGAATTGGACCTGGCGTGAAAGCAAGCAAGGCATCCCTTCCGTCTGGACCAACTGGCATGCGGAAAAACAGAGTGCGAGGACGATCTGTGGCATCGTCTGTCGTCTGACTTGCATTATTGTTTGCAGCGGATGTTGCGTCGTTCGAAGTGCTATCAGCAGTAGCATTATTGTTGGCATTCGATGGGACAGCAGTGGTCTCTGTAGTATTTTCATTCTGCGCAGATGATGCAGGTACCGTTGTAGTGTTTGTCTCACTGACACCAGAGGAAGCGGCTGTAGTCGTTTGAGGCTGTGAAGAAGGTGTGCGTTCGCCTCTTGCATCTACGGCAGCTTGACGAAATCCTGCCATGAAAGCGTCCACCAAGGCAGCAAATCCGCCTGCGCCACTTCTCAAATGAGCACCTGGATCAACTGGGAATGGTGGTGCTGGTGCTGCATTTTGATTAGTTCCTGAGCTGTTCGATGATGTCGTTTGTGGTTGGGCTTCAGCTGTCTGAGCTTCGACACCGCTCAGTGCTGACCGTGCAGAGGGGTGTGATGAAGATTGTTCATTATTGGTCACCGGTGGTTCGTCATTTTGCACTGATGATTGCTGAGTAGGTGTGTGAGAGCGGTTTTCGTTTGGCTCATCTGAGTTAGAATCAGGTCGATCTGCCATGTTTCCCCTTTGAATAAATAGATGATCGATGATCGTGGTCAAAGCGAAGAATAGAATAATAACGCCCCCTCTCTCGTGACATGTATTATTGAATAGTATTCTATGGATTGCAATTCCGTGGGGGACAATTAGTGTATGCGGTGGAGGCTTATTTTGCAGCTTGCATAAATAATTTAACACGGCAAACAAACGCCCTGCCTAAGAATTAAGCTCGAAAGCGTTAGAAGCGCAGAGAAGGCGTAACGGTACAAATTGTCCCAGCCATTCTAGAAGCGTCGATGGTAAAATTAACCGTTGGCTTATTAGTTGCATGGAAAGTTAGCTTGAACCTTTCTTTAAAGCTGAGGACTTGCTTATTCTTCACGTGATAATGCATCTTCCTTATGATATGAAGGGACATGAAAAGCAAGTCTAGTATGGTATTATATAACCATTCTTAATACCATTCCAATTAAGATCTTGATCAAGCTTTTTAGCTTTATCCATTCTTTATCGGATTTTTGATCTTTTTCCTCTACGACGACGCGTATTTTTCGGATTTAATGTTTGATCAAAGCCACAATCCGATCTGATCTGCTTACAATATACTCGTGCATACAGATCGGAGAAAAAATACATTAAATAAAACAGTGCTTGGCCGTTTACAGCCTGACGCCAAGTGGGAAAAAAGAAAGAGGTAAGGGTCATTTGTACATACCTCTCTTCTCTCTTATCAATTTCCATCATTCTCTGAAATATTGCTGCTCACGGGAATAGCAAGATGAGATCTGAATGGAGATAAACCACAACACAAAAGATTCCCGCATACCCCATCCCAATCACGGTAATTTCCCTACAGCAACGACCATTTGATCAAACCCCAATAGCATCATTCCTTGCAACATTCTTGTACATAGATTTGGAAACATCTTCTCAGCGGATCGACAGTCTCCTCACATCCAACGCCATTTCCTTCCATTGCATTTCTCTCCACGCTTTCAACGTGAGGCAATCCTTTAATACGTAAAATTGAAGCATATAAAAGGCGACGGTGATTCTACGACAAACTCTAGCTACGGCCAACTCCTATCCCACTTTGCTGCAAAGATGGGTTGCCCATTCGCCATGTTTGCCAGCATTACCGGCATAAATCCAGCCCATCACAGTTCTTATCACGCCAAACATGGACATTCAAGTATGGCATCCACTTCTGCAATGATGATGATCGATGAAACTGAAAAAGATACACTAACCGAAAAGATGAAAGAAGCAACTTGGGCCGTTCATCGTCAATTAGAGAGATCGGTTGGTGTAGCAGCATTGATGGGAAGAGGTACGGATGGAATGCCAGCATTTGACCGAAAAGATTATTTGAAATTCTTGATTATGTTGACTTGCATTTATGCTCAAATGGAATCGATCATCATCAATGCCGGTCCAACGATCAAACAGGCCTGTCTGTCAGTCTTACGAACCGAATCACTTTTACACGATATTCAAGCTCATTTGGATGAATTGTTGTGTACCTCAAATGCAGATATAATGGATCTTCTTGAACTACAAGATGAGCACCAAGAGCCTTCTACTTCCGAGTCTGGTATCGATTCAAAGACTTTCCTCGCCTTTGCCGTGCAAGATGCACAAGTCAATCTAATACAGGATGGAATACTCCCTGATGATACAGCTCGACTGAATATGGATTATATCAATCTCTTGTCTCCTCGTCAAGTAGATGCTGTCGTGGTCTACATTCGTCGGCTAAAGACGCTATCCAAAACAAATTACGGCGATGAAGGAATCTCATTCACCCCAACAGAAGGATGCAGTCCGATGAAGCAGACGTCATCCACAGCTTCTAAGATTCATCCTGTTCTAGCACATGCTTACGTGCGATACATGGGTGATCTGTCAGGAGGTCAACATATGCTCAAGAGACTTTCGAAACAATTCGCAATTCAACACACTACCCCGCCACTGGATGATGATGTACAACATGGATTTGCATTTTACATTTTTGACGAACCTGCTAAATTGAAAAAATCCCTCCGTGATTCTATCAACAATATTGAAGCGGATCAACTATCCACTCAAAGGATGATCGAAGAAGCAAAATGCGCATTCGATCTCCATCATGCTTTATTCGAATCCCTACTAGACCTTTCAAACAACGAAGAGGAAAATTCGTTCAAAGAAGATCAAGAAGATTCTTTCTTTGCTTTATCTATACCTGGTGCATTTCCTACAGCTTCTTTTGTACCTTTTGCCGCAATTGCTTCTGCTTGAATTTGCTCCAATACTTCTTTGTAAAATAACTCTAATCTTTCGACATCTAAACAGAATTCGATAAATTCTTTGCGAACACGATCTGCAGAAGGAAGAGAAGGTGAATTGGCTGCATGTGAACCGTTTGTACGGTGTGTGTGTGAAGGACCTGCGCCAAGGTTTGGCGAGGGTGGGATGCCACCTTTGTGTTGCTGCACATGTTGTGGTCTATCCGCTGGCAAGTGGGAGTTGAACAATCGATTATCCAACCATAAAAATCCTTCATTGTTTGGCAACACTTGCACGAAGGCCACTCCTGATCGATGAACAAATTGACTGAAATCGAAATGATTTGGACGTGATCTATACTCGATCGTCACATCTTTGTTCACATTGCGATATCGATCCGAAGCTTCTTGATCTAAGATGAAACCGAACTTACGCAAGAGTGCATATTCGAACAAATAAGTGGCAGAAAGATGTTGCGGAAGCCAGCCAGCGTAAACACTCGTGGGAGGTGGATGCAAAGCAAGACTGATCGGCAATGGAGCTTGGAAAGGATTGTGCATTGACACATCCTTGATTTGATTGATTGGCGCTTCGATCAAACGAAGACCATATCTCTCAACCGCTCGTGTCCATCCTTGCACCAAATCCTCGATGAATCGCGCAGTAGAACCAAGCCAATGAATTTGAAAGTTGAATCCATTTGCGGGATTATGGGTCAGATCAAAATGTAAAAATGCAACCTCTGCTCGATCACTTCTTCGGCTCGGATCAACATCAATGATGATGCTACGGCTCATCAATACACGTTTAGAACGATCGCGTCTTGCTTTTTCATCGTCACCATTTTCATCTTCGCTTTCTTTGCCGGGAGTGAGCCAATGCTGATTGTCCCTAGCTGTCGTTCCTTCTTCCGCTTTTGCCATTTTTGCATATTCTGTAGCGATCCGGTAGAAATAATGGCCGTCCAAGAAGCCGTGGTAATCGTGAACGTGCTGTAAGAAGCCTTCTTTCAACAATCGTTGACCCCATTCTACCGCTGCATCTCTTGAAGGAATATCAATATACTCTTGGCATAGCCACGTCACGAAATCATGACCTGAAAATGCATTGCGGTAGAGAATCTTGTTCCACAAACGATCATTGATCTTGAGACCGAACTCATTGTCTGAGTACATGTCATGCACCAATGTTGCCTTATCTGTCTCAGCTAGAGGTCGTCTTATACGCCCTTTTGTTCCTTGACCTTGCTTTCGCGATTCGTACTCCTTTTTCTCTGCATCATGAACTGCTCTGATCTGATTCATGAAGTCAACGTCCTTTAGACTGACGGCAGGATCCAAAGAAGTAGGTATGAATCGTAACAGTGTAGAATTGCTCTGTGGACGTGCCTGCTCTCTCTGTCCGGTACGCTTTCCATTCAAATTGTTGTTTCTTGGCCGCCAACGAGCTCGATTGAACAAATCGGCCAATCTATCCATTCCCGCCAATCGCACCTCTTCATCGCTCAATTCTTCCCCACTGGGACCACGCAATGTCTGAGGACTACCTTCGCTAGGCACGACAACAAATCTAGTACGCCAATACCTTGTTGATTCAGTGAACGATTCTTCGTCACTATGACCTGCAATGACTGCATCCAAGTGGGTCCAATTGTATGCACCAAAGTCCGGATAGCGGAAGACTGAATTCACCGTTTGATATCCGGCCAAATTTCGTGCCCACACACAACAAGAGTATGTCAAAGGATCCGTCTTGTACTCAACCCTTCGTACATACCTCTTTACGTGGATACAATTCGAAGATCGATCGTAGTGAATCCTATGAATTTGATTTGTCATGCTCAGGAAAATCGGATTGCCTGACGCCAAGCTGCCTGGTTGAAATAGCTCCCATGGTTCACGAAGTCGTAGATTGTCGGGCATTGCTGAGGCAGAGGTGTGTGTATTACCAGTATGTTTTATTGGGACAATGAACTGATATCCTTGAGCCAAACGCTGAGAGGCCATTTCTCGCATCACTGCAAGAGCAGGTGGCGTGCTCGTAGATCGCTTGACAAGGAAGCTGGTCATGTCAGACGAGATGCTCATCTGGTAAGGATACTCTTGCCAATGTTCCTTGAAGTCCGCCTCGCTGGGAAGATAAAACGTAGTCAACGGTAAACATGCAGGCGTTGTCATACTTCGCCATTTCACCACATGTTGGTTCAGTCTTCTGGGGAACGCATGCTGCCAACGCATAATCTGGTTGTTCGAGGTCGCTTGCAGGCTTTTCCGTGGGTTGCAAGGATTTACCAAGGTTTGCTTTTCGACCTGTGCTTGGCTGACGTATCGCAGTCTTGCCTCCTCTTCCTCTAATGCTTGTTCAAGTGCTGCATCTTGATCATCGACAATAGGCTGACCATCTGCATCGATAATTCTCGTCGTAGTAACAATGTCAGGAAAGCTCGTCTTGCTCTTAAGGCCCTCGGTAGCGCCATGGTGCGAAGGAATGGAAATCGGCGCTGGTCCTGCTTCATCGTCAATGGTATTTCTTTCAGACTGCTTCGGATCGTCAACATCATCTGAGACTACTGAGGCTGGCCTTGATGTAGATGACACTCGGGCTGAAGACTGTTCTTTGAGTAGAGCTTGAATTTTCTTTGATGCATTCTTGGACGATTGCTGTTCTTCACTTTTATCATCATACACCTTTTCGTTGTCTTCATCTCCTTCTTGACCTAATGGTACACCTAGCTTACCCTTGAAAGCTGACCAAAGCCATGAATATCCTCCCTTAGTTTTTGATGGTGAATTTGGGCTTGAAGGAGAGTTTGGCGTGCGACTTCCACCTTGTTCTGCACCTACCGCCCGTTGAGCGCTTTCAGCTGCTTTACCTGCTTTGACATTACTGCGGCCAGGCTCAACCTTGAATGTTACTTCTGTCGATCCTACCAACGCTTTGGCTTTACCCATATCGGACAGTGGCCTTAAGCCGCGGTTGATAGTGCTGACACTGTACACTGATCCGGCGCTGGATTTCCTTCTCTCCATCTTTTCGGCTAATCCATTTTCATGTCCATATGAATCAGTCATGAGCGTGGAACCGGAAGTGGAAGAGTTCATTGTTCCACTACGAGATATGTTTGGTAGAATACTGATGCGCTTCTGTCGAGGTGAGGCAGGCTCGTTTTGTCGATTCCATGCATCTTTCGTTTGGGCTGTTGAAGAATTCTCCTCCTCTTCATGTGTGTCCAACCTTTCATCACGAGACTCTAAGGAGCGCAACGTAAATCTAGAGTCACGAAGAGAGCGAGCAGATCGCTGCTGCTTAGATGGAGTTTGTTGTTGCGATATAGGCGATGAACCAGTAAGGTTTTCCTTCCTGCCAATAGGTTGCTGAGAAGATCCAGGTCGAATACTCGAAGAATTGGCCGATGGTAGTGTTTGTCGCACAAGTGGCGGAGAACTGGATTGTATCTGCCCGGCAAGATTCTTCTCCGATACGCCCTGCACCATCAGAGATCGGAATGTTGATGGAACCAGTTCCAAATCTCGGAATGTCTCTTTGTCAAATTGTTCTCGTAATAATCTATGTTGCTCACGCGGATTCATTCCAGTAGTGTCTCCAAATGTGTCCGGCAAAAAGGCATATAGCCGATTATGTCTTGCACTTGCACTTGACGAGAAAGGTGTAAGCGCTGCTTGGCTACTTGACATGCTTCCAGATCTTCCTAAGCTCGTGCTCATCGCTACCACACCTGGTAAGCGGCCAAAGTCAATGTAGGGCAACGAGATATCGCTAATTTCGTTCTCCATCAGTCCAAGCATTTGGACTTCATGCATCTTGCATCGTGGCACGAACCGATCTCCTCTGAATGGCTTGTCCTGCTGCAAATTATAGAAGGAACAATCAACCCAATGAGGAATACTATAGAAATCAGTAAGTGGTGACGGTCTAATGACACCTGTAGCAGAAGTATAGCTGGCAGAAACCTGCTGAGGCTGAGTCTGTTGTTTGCTTGGAGAACCATGTTTTGGATCAAAATATAATGGGTCCGGGTAACTTGCTTGTGCGCCTGTGGTTGCATTATGACTTCTACCAATGGATCCATTTGCTGTTGAGTTCCGCATAGACCGTCTTTTCGTTGAAGTGGAACCCGAAGCAGATGCAAAGGTAGCTTGTGTGTTGCTCAGATCAGGCATAGGCACTGGACTTTGAAAGTGAAAGAGAGGCACGGAGTGTAAAGGCATCTTTGTCAAGCATACAAGATCAAATCCGATTCCATTGTCGATCAGTCTCTCAGTTGTCAAACGCAAGAGATTTTTGTCGACGTCAAAGTGCCCTGTTCCTGCCGTCAACACTACCAAATCCAGTCCTGTTCTGTTTAAATCTCGGTCGACATAATGCTCATCGAAAGGATTGAGTGCCAAATTGATCGCTTCAAGTATATTTCCTTCATGAGAAGCAGATAAAGAGCCTGCCAAGAGAGCGTGATCTGTTCGTAATAAATCCGCATGTCTCTCTTCCAGCCACGGTGCAACTGCAGGACCAGATACGGGCTGACGTAAGAGGAGGATATCGTGTCTGAAACGGAAGAATTCCTCTTTCAACATCGTCAAAGCAGTTTGCCAGTCACAATCCGATTCAAGATCGACCATAACCTTGTAATAATCTATATACCAACGTCCTTTTCCTCCCTCTTCTTTACGCAATGGCAATTCGACTTCTTGAAGCATGTGTAATTCGGATTCATCGTAGTGGACTCTTGCGAAGAGGATGATACTGATCACATGGGTAGTATTGCCCGTCTGCCAGCGCCTTATCAGATCTGGCAGAAATCCTGACAACGCTTTCTCGTAATACAATTCTCCATCTTCATCGAAATCCCACATCTCGGAGGCCATCTGGATAAAGACGTTGTACTTTGCTGATTCTGATCGAAAGATTGCTCTTGTTTGCGGGCCGACATAACCTGACATGACTTTTCTTTCATTAATGAATATTCTTCCAATCGTCGCACGAACACATCCTGCAAGAGTCACCCTTTGACCAACGTAAACGCATGTATCCTCCAAAAGTGTCACTAAGCGCCACATATCTGCTCGCCCGACATATTGATCACGAAAGTACAGCTCTATGTGAGAGATGGTATGTTCAGATCGAGAGACTTTCGATAGTATAACCTCGCATCGATTATGCAAGTGGAAGATATTGGCGATATTTTTTGCAATACTGAGCTGTAACTGAGATCCGCTACGATCTATGCAATCCAAATCTCCGACTGCTTGACTGGCTTTAAAGAGAAATGTTCTTTTCGACAGTCCTGCCATCCGTCTCTTACTGAGTTGACGATGATTGCTCCCATGCCGATTACTGCTACGTCGACCATGGGATTGGTGCAGATGTCCGGTGCCGGTAGTACTCTGTTCATCAATCACAGGATTGCCCATGCTGGACGTCTCTGGTAGCCTCACTTCCAGCAATTCTGATCCATCGCTCACTCCTCCGAACGCTGCGATCAAATCTGGATTCAGTACCAATTCATGTGTACTAAAGTTTGGCGGCTCATGTGTCCATAGCAAAACCGGTCTTGAGGTGAGAACAGGTCGATTTAGCGAAGAGCTTGAGGTATCAGTTCTTCGCGATGAAGATCTCCTTCTTTCGGCGATGCTGTTTCTGTACGGAGATCGGGAATGAGAATTTGGCAAATTGAGAGAAAATTGATCTAATCGAGAATTGTGGGGTGGCATGGAAGAGCCACTGGGTATATGCGAATTCATTGCTGTGATAGGATTGAACAAAGCCGTGCAAATTTAATGCTCTATATCCGTATTCCCATGATTGTCGCTTCTGAATGTGCTTTAAGTTGCTCTCTTTGTCCTCAATGAGGCCTGCTTATGGCCATCAATGACCTTCTTCTTATCATGGAAGAGTGAAAGGGAGAATTTAATGTAGCTTGGCCCGTGCCTTGTCGGCCGATTCCTAATCTTCAGTGCTACAGCTTGTAAAGAGCATCATACGCTTTTAGTTAGGAAGAGGCTTGCGTGTGTAGTGCGCACGCGCCTTGACCAGGAGGCACAAATCCAGTCTATCTGTCAATGGAGGTTCCATCCACAATTTCTCCTATCCAATAAATGCCTGGGAAGCAAAAGCCAAATCAGCCCCATCCTTCACCATCATCGCCATTAACGTTTGGGCTTTACAATTTCGCTCTCTTTTGCTTGACACGGAAGAGTACGAGAAGGCGGCATTGATCAGGCTGACAGGCAGACTTTCACCTATCTACATTATACTTCCTTGGCCATTGTTTAAGAAAGCCTTGCTGTCAAAATGGCTGAAGCACGCATGTCTGATCGGGAGCTGTTTGAGCTTAACTCAAAAGCAGCTGTGCAAAATTACGACGTTGAGCCTAGATTGGATTATCGTACTGTTTCTGCCATTAATGGTCCTTTGGTCATCTTGGATAATGTCAAATTCCCTTCATACAACGAAATCGTTTCTCTAACTTTGCCTGATGGCTCACAACGTGGAGGTCAAGTGTTGGAAGTTTCGGGAAATAAAGCTGTCGTACAAGTGTTCGAAGGTACTTCAGGTATCGATGTTCGGGATACACACATCGAATTCACAGGTTCAAGTATGAAATTGCCCGTCAGTGAAGACATGTTGGGTCGTATCTTCAACGGATCCGGTAAGCCAATCGATAAAGGACCTAAAGTGTTTGCTGAAGATTACCTGGATATCAATGGATCTCCCATCAACCCATACGCACGTGTCTATCCTGAAGAAATGATTCAAACTGGTATTAGTACAATCGATACAATGAACAGTATCGCTCGTGGTCAAAAGATTCCTATCTTCAGTGCTGCCGGTTTACCCCACAACGAAATCGCTGCTCAAATTTGTCGTCAAGCAGGTTTGGTCAAAAAGGGCGATCAAGACGGTGCACACGGATCTAAGCCAAGCAAAGGTATTCACGATGATCACGAAGACAATTTCAGCATCGTGTTTGCTGCTATGGGTGTGAATATTGCAACAGCAAGATTCTTCCGACAAGATTTCGAAGAGAACGGAAGTTTGGACAGAGTTACTCTTTTCCTCAATTTGGCAAACGATCCTACTATCGAACGTATTATCACACCTCGTCTTGCACTTACGACTGCAGAATACTTTGCTTATCAATTGGAGAAGCATGTGTTGGTCGTTCTGACAGATATGACATCTTATGCTGATGCTCTTCGTGAGGTTTCCGCTGCTCGTGAAGAAGTTCCAGGTAGACGTGGTTACCCTGGTTACATGTACACAGATTTGTCAACCATTTACGAACGTGCAGGACGTGTGCAAGGCCGTAATGGATCGATTACTCAAATTCCTATTTTGACTATGCCTAACGATGATATGACCCACCCAATTCCCGATTTGACAGGATACATTACCGAAGGACAAATTTATATCGATCGTCAATTACACAACCGTCAAATTTACCCACCCATTCAAGTTTTGGGATCTTTGAGTCGATTGATGAAGAGTGCTATCGGAGAAGGGATGACACGTAAGGATCACGGTGATGCATCTAATTCGTTATATGCATTATATGCTACAGGACGTGATTGTGCAAGTATGAAAGCAGTCGTTGGTGAGGACGCATTGAGTGCAGAAGATAAATTGAGTCTGGAATTCTTGGACGCATTTGAAAAGAGATTCATTGCTCAAGGAAGGTACGAGAACCGAACGATCGTTGAATCACTTGATATCGCCTGGACATTGATGAGAATGTTGCCCAAAGAGATGTTGACACGTGTTAATCCCAAGATTTTGAAGGAATTCTATGGTCGTCGTGCACAAGGAAGTTTGAAAAAGGCAGCGGAAGAGGCTGATCAGGGTGCTAAAGTGGACGCAAACAAGAAGAAGGATAAAGGAACCCGTGATGGTGATTCCAAGTTGGTTGATGATGAGTAGTTAACAGCATTCATTATTTCTTTTTATCCTTGGTTTCCTCCATTCTCATTCATCAGTGTTGGTCGGCATTAATTATTTCATATATCTCATGAGCAATCAATAAACGATCTTAGAAATAGCAGAGAGAGTGTGATGTTTGATTGACCTTTTTTGACTCACGTGGTCTTGAACGGGCTTACCATTAATCTGGAGATATTTCGGATCTCTCGAGATTGCAACGATCACCATTTCCCATGACCAATGTGTAAACTAGTACAACCAATTACAAGCCGAATAGGAGTGGGGTCTTTCCCTCATTTACAGTTTAGCGTACATGGGAAAACGCTAAGACCTGTGAGCTCATGTAATAAATTATCCGATCATGCTGCCTGTTAACCCATCCCCCTGCTTTTTTATTTTCTCCCAAGAAGCCGATTTGAAAGAGCTAAGGTTTTATCCGTTTTTTTAAACTAAACTTGGCAAAATTCACCTTTTTGTTTGCCCTTCCCGTGTTTACTACTATCCGCAATCAAAACAGCAAGAGAGGCTCGATCGTTTTTTAGCTGAGTTTGGATTGAAAGATGAATTTGGCTAAAAGATTTAAGCGGAGAATGCTAGCAATAAAAAAGGAGGCGTTCAATTTAATAAAAACTGTTTGCTAACAATGCAAAATATGTATGTACATTCAATCGGAGACCAAAGCTATGATCGAATAGGGAGCGCTTTGAATATAAAACAATTAATTACAATACAAAAAAAGGGTCAAGACAATTATTGATCACAAAATATGTAATTTAACGAGAGATTTCCGCCCGTGTTGCCTAAAATAGGTTTAAAGTGATTGTATGTATGTATGTATTTTTACCCGCTCTGTCTGTTGATCATTGCTTTATTGCTCTTTTTTTGATGCATTCATTGTCTTAAACAAAAAGAGACACAAAACCCGGCGGACGATCCATTGTTTGAATTTTTACAAAAGGGCTAGAATCGCGCCCACGCCCATCTATGCGTTGTGCACAAAAACACTGTTCATACGGGCTATATGTATCGAATGATTTATTATTTAAAACGCCGATTGAATTTTTATCCGGCACAAAACCACATTGTACACATATGCAAAAAAAAACTTTTCTCTTTGTCCCGCCTTGAGTAGCCAGCCATCTTGGCACACACAAGAATGAACGAGACAATTTGGGCGTTTGCTTGCATATTATGCATAATGTGAAATCCATGGAGAAGAGGGAAGCAAAGCAACTCGAGCAAAAGGAGGGAGGAAGGGGCATACAAAGGGGGGATTCACACATTCTAATGCATCATCTTTTGTCGGTCATTCGGGAAAAAGAAAAGAGTAATTTTGATTGTTTCATGTATATGTCCCTAAAGAAATGTAACAATTGGGTGAGACTTTTTATTTGGACAGGTTAAGTGTGAGGAAGTGCAGTGTGAATTGTTATCAAAAGTAGCACACATAGATTCACCGGAACCTTTTTTCATATGGCCTTTACAGGGCATACAACCTATTCTGATCGTTACCATCATAGTCGCGGCAACTGGCAATCGCCCTCCGTCATCTTCATCACTTCTTCCTATCAAGGGCGGCACTGGCAGTCGGCTTCGAATACCTAGCAACAAAGCATCACATAAGCCTTCTCCTTTCTGAAGGGCGAACAGGAGGTCAAGGGTGATTGACTCATAGCATTCATTCATCAACTTCATCGATTCACATCTCTCCCCCACGTTCAGAATTCGATAAACGACTTTTCAAACTTCACCGCCTCTTCCAAAACTATTGTTGCACAGCCAAACAATCTTCATAAACATAAGTGGGCCCGTAAGGACAAGGTTGTGTACGATTGATTTCCATCGTCAGGAGCCCCAACTTATAACGACACACAGCCATCATTTCTCCCTCTCGTCGTCTTCTATTCAGGAACGCAAATTTGAGTGGACACTGCCATCGTTTATTCATTGCATACAGCCTCACTTCAGCAATACCGTTTAGTCAATCATTTGAACGCATTTATCCACATCCAAGTCACTTCACCCATTCACGCCAAACGTCAGAAGTGACTAAGTCTTTTTGATCGACAATTGACAAATCTTGGCGGCTATCCGCAAACTCTGAAAAGCAGGAACAAGTCTTCCGATAGAAGCTGATCGACCATCGTATACCGCACTCGGACCGTACGGATTTGGTGATATCATCGAAGAAAAGAACAAACTGTCGGATAAACGATTTGGTTCGGAGAATCAGTTCTACGTCACTACAGTGTACCGTTGTACAGCGTTTTTCTCACCAATCTTTCTGACCCCACTCTTACAGCTCTCATCCTGGAGCTGTACCTTCGGCGCCGGTTTGAATATTTGGATTCATTGCCAATCCGTCTTTTTCGCGTCACAGCCACGGTACATAGCAATTGAATAAAGGCACAACTCGGCTTTCTCCCCCTCTCTTTCACGGGGGATAAGGTTTAAAACGCTTTATTTATTAACGGCGTTTCGTGATCCGAAATAATAAACAATTTCACTTCATTCGTCCTTTAACTGCAATCTTGTGATTGGCAGCGTTAAATCAAACAGGACGGAGTATAGCGTTTCCGAAAAGCGCTGTGCAGCCTTTGGTAATCAGTCCAAACAAACACAATAAACGGTTCCTTCGATCATACCTTGCTTGTCAATAAACGATTGACAATTTTCTTCGAAATTTCAGGGATCCGCTATATTCGGCTTCTGAAGTGGAAAAAGAAAAGCTATAAAGAGTGTCGTCATTGTGACCCCTCTCCCAACTTCTGTAGAGGGGCATTCATTTTACGCGCCACTTCTGACGGTAAAGCGGACAAAAAAGGAGCATCAAAGTGGGCGTGGTTGAATCACATTGGAAGACGAACGCCCCCCGCATTAGAATTCCTTTTCTCTCCTGACCGTTTTATGCAAGCCTCATAACGTCATTGAGTGCTTTCCAACGTCAAACTGTCTCTTGCTTCGCTGCTCAAGTACTATTTGCGTCTTTTTTCGACTGAGTCTTGTTGGATGATTGTGTAAAGAGTTGGCCGTCATCTCAATTTCGTTCTTTGCGCCACCATCTTTTTCCATTCCAATTTCCTTCAGCAACATTACAATCCCACCACAATGAGCGGCGAAGGTTTATCACAACGTGGGGCAGAGTTCCAATTGCAACCTGTGCCTGCCTCAAAGCGAAAGCGTAGTACAGCCAACAATGAAAAGCCAAGGATATGGTCAACAGCTGTTCAACAGCCAACGAGACATATAGTACCTTCAAACAAGCCAGTACGTATGCGAAGGTCACAAAGTGTTCCAAATATGAAAGCAAAGTATTCCTTGGATCTTTCCACCAAAGCGCAACATAGCATCGCAGTTCCACCAAGGTTGGCTCAAGCTTGGAATCCGGCAAGAGGGTGGAAGATTGCATCAACCCAACAATCACAACCAAATCATACATTAATGGCAGGTGGTCTGTCATCCTCTGGCTCTTCCAACATTGCAGGTCCTTCAGCGTTGCCTGAACAAGTGCACTATGCCAATACCAATCATGTGACCGTCGCAAGTCCTGCAGTACCTCATCAGAGCCCAACCGTTTTCACTCCTTCGGTCTTTCCACCCATCAATTCGCAAACATTAAAGGAACTCGACCTCCATGAGATTTTGAAAAATCCGCAATTGCGTCACGACTTGGTGTTTGACGCCGATCTGCAATTCCGACCTAATTTCGACGGTGAGAGAGGGAAACGGAAGAGGGATGTTTGCAACAAGTACTGGCGAGCTGTTCAAAGAGAGATACAAAGCCGATGTGCTTGTACTTCTTTCTATGGCGGTTTGGAATTGCCATGTGTATGCGCTTCTAATCGCCGTCGTGGAAGCGGGCTAGGAATGCAACCGATCGCTGATCCGCGCTTCTTTGCGCGCATACCAAACTTGATTGCAGAATTACGTTGTATTTGCCTTTCTATCCTACCGACATCTTCCGGTCGATCATTCACAAATGATCCAATTGCTTCTGCACCTGCAATAAGTAATGGCAACTCATTCGCCAATCGTCAACGTGATGCTCTTTTGTTACATCGTAAAGGTCTCCGAAATGAACCTCAGACAGCACAGCCGCAAAAGCCAACTAACAAATCCGCCGCAACTCCATTGACGCCATCTTCAGCGTTTGTAAATTCTTCGCTTTTTGCATCACCCATCACTCATGCTAGTGATGAACAAGCTATCATCGTACAATGTCTCGATCCAGGCTTGATCATGCAACAGCTGTACTATGGCGGTTTGGATATCACCGGTTTGATCACTACAGTCGGTTCAATCCTGAAGCAACATTGCGCGCCAATGCGGGATTCATTGATTGATAACATGATCGAAACAGTGACCAATCAAGGCGATGTGACACGAAGCCTACGACAATGTTTTGAAATTTTGGAATTGATGAAATTGGACGTGGCAAATCATCAATTGAGCACCAGTCGTATTTATTTGGTCGAAACAGCTGCCGAGTTTGAATCAAGATGGTTCCGTGATCAAGTTTGTCGTGGAAAGCTTTCGGTGCAAAGAACGGTGACTTGGTTCACCAATGCTATGTCGAAGTATGCTGAAGATCTTGATGCTTCGATCAGCAAGACGGAACGTATCTCAAAAGCATTCGATGGAGGTGTGTTGGATTTGATCTTCGACCCTCCAAGCACTACCTCGCCTAAGGCCACTTTCGGTAATTTCTCTGCACCATCACGACTCTCCTCTTTGCATCCAGTCGGTGCTCAAGCTGTTGCTTCAATGACTTATCCGGAATCTTTCCAATTTGATGCTTTCCGTTTGTTGACGTTCCACGGAGAAGTGACTGACATTACAGTCGTTAGTATGCTGTTGTTACTCTACCGTCAATTGGCATGCTCGCCGCAAAATCTCGCTTCTACCAAGTTGCCATTCGATGATGAATCTTGCAAGCCCAGCGCTTCTGCTCTAAGTGCACTGGCGTATGCTCAACAAGGTAGTATCAAGGGTGAGATTTGGACTTTATTACGAGAAGCCGAGGTGGAGAGGTCGGCTCAAGACCGTATCACAACGAGTACAAGTACAGCTGCTGTTCCTCCCACACCAGGTGGCGTGGCAAGTAGAGTACTGGACAGCAGATTGACCTCATGGCGAAAGGTTGTCGGTGATATTGTTTTGCAAATTGCTGCACGAGCAATTCAAGTTCAAGTCGATGCACGCAAGCAGCAGATGCAAAAGCAAAACAAAACCTTGGAAGTGGACATGGACGTCTCTGTCGGAGAATTGGCGCCTTCGCAGGCGACAATTGACCTTTTGACAAGATGGTTGGAGACAAACATTCATTCATCCAGTGCGATGTTCAAACTGTGTCGTACACGTGTTCGTAATCTGTTGGCCAAACTGACCGTCACGCCACCTCCTGGAATGGCCATTCCTTCGCCTCTTGAGTCACCTCATACACCCTCTCGTTTGAGCCGCAAACGATCTGCTGTTGAGACTGCTTTGCCCTCTGCTAAGCGTGTCCGACTTTGTCCACCTCCCATGTCGCCACGCGAGCCAATTGCAAGTGTTATCCCTGATGCCGGAGATTTGGAACCGTTCGTAGCAGAGATGGAGTTATTGGCGGAAAGAATCAAGAAAGTCAAATCATTCCACTTGCAAGTTTATCGATCTCACTATGAACATATGGCCGCTTCGCATCATCAACGAAAAGCACAAACTCAACGACAACATTCTCAGCTTGCAAGTACGTCAAAGCAACATCCTGTTGTATTTGTAGATTCGACTGCCGTTTCTTCAGAACAAGAGCAAGCACTTCAACAAGCTCCACAAGAGCAAGAACAACAAAAAGCATAATTGCACTTATTACTCTACTTCTCTTCTTTTGCTTTTTATCTTTTCAGCGTTATTCTCCTAGTGAGATACCTACAATATCTTTTTTTCTCAATCTTATACCGATATCTCTGCGCATCTATCTGTTCCCTTTCCGCTGCATTTTGTAATTCTTACGTACATATCTTGACAATCAATTCAATCCAAAAGTATATGATGAAAAGAAAGATTGATTGGGTATAAAAAGTGGGTATAGTAACAGTACAAAAATAACTTCCATAATCAAGCTCTTCCTTTCTTGGCCGCCACTGTTTGTAACATCGTCGTTCGACGGGCTGCTCGTATTTCGGCAGCGGCGATTGCGTCCGATTGTTGTTCTTCCTTTTTTCCTCTTCTTTCTCTTCGTTTGACCGAACGAAGGACTTTTTCGAAATGCCATTCGCATAACCTTTTTCCTTCGTAAACGAAATAATCGTGTAAAAGATCTTTACAGAATTCTTTACCATTATCAAATTGACAAGTGAAACAATGTTGATGAAATCTTTCACCTGTTTCGGTCAATTGACGACATTGACCTTCGATTCCTGAATTGCAACCTTGACAAGTTGTGCCATTGAGCATATGATAATGTTGCGAGCAATATGCAGCATTTTCAAAGACATAAAATGTACCATCATCAAAAGTGGCATCGCACTGTAAACATGAAAAGCATTCACGGTGGAAAAGTCCTGTCAAAGCGCCATCTTTACTGCGAACGCCAACAGTTTTAATGGCTTGTTTGCATTTCCTGCATTTTTCCAAATATAATTCTGCATAATCATCTACGCAGAACAATTTTCCGTCACGTTCAACGATCGGTTGACCTTTCTTGAATGTGGCCAAACACACGCTACAAAGTTTGTGTTCTCTCGTATCTGTTGTTCGTGTTCGTGAAACTGTCGGTCGAGCAATCTTTATGGGTGATACATCATCTTGTGCTTTGAGAACGAGTTCAGATGCTCTTGTCACTGCTAAATTTCTCTGCTTCAATGAAGTTTCAGATGGTTGTCTGACATGATGAGGAACACGACCGGAATGCTGCTGATGAGAATGTTTTTCTTTCACGCTTCTCTTCTTTGATTTAGACTTGGGAGAAGATCCGTTGGTGATATCATTCATCAATCCTTCGATGTCGTCCAAATTGATCTCCTTCTTTGATGGTGAATTAGACTTGGTACTGCTCACCATCTCATTACTCGAACTTGGTGTCAAGGTTTCAGGAATATGCTTGACAAATAATGAAGAAGCAGTAGATTTAGTGCTCGTCGTTGAAACTGTAGATGATTCAGATTCAGCGCCGCGTCGATGTGATCGATTTTGCGAAAATTGTTCAATAGGTGAAATATTTTTCGCTCTCGCTTCTGCGGTTAGTTTTGCCGCTGCTCTATCTATCAAAGCTTGCTTTTTTGCCGCTCTTTGTGCTTCGATTTGCTTTTTACGTTCTGACCTTTGTCGATCTTCTTCCTCATCATGAGAGCCAACCAAAGGCGACAAATTCGATCTCGGTGAACAACTCGTATCCGATGGCAACTTCTTCGTCTTCAAAAGTGGCGAAGGAGATGCGCTTATAGTTGAAGCCGTCAAGGCTGACGATAAGAAGTTGCGATTCACAACTTCATCTTGTGCTTTCTCATATCGATCAAAGAAAGGCGATCGAGTTGAAAGGTTTGATGTGCTGAGAGGTGCACCTTGATCGGGCATCGGTGAACAAGATCGACTCGAAATTGAACCTGCTCCTTTTTGCAAGAGCGGTGAACGACAAGCATTCTTTACGCATTCATGTTGCACCAATTCTTCAAACGGTATTCGATCACCGCAATCTGCACAACTTGCTTTTGGAAGAGGCTCCAAGATTGTTTCACGAGCCACCATTCCTTTCGCGTCGCCGCTCAATGGAACGGTTAGATCAGCAGGTGATTCGACTGCTGCTTCTGATTGACGTCGGAAAGCAGTATCATCAGTTGAACGAAAATGTTCTGATTCCTCATAATCATCTTCGTATACTGTCGCTCTTGCATTTGTTGCAGTAGAAGCCCGTTGCTGCATAGGTCCTCTCACTTCATTCACCTGTAGCATCAATCCACCAAATCCATCAGATATCATTTGATTAGGCTCTTCTTGCTTTTTGTAATCTTGCGGTCTTGCCGTACTTTGTGAATCTGTATTTTGCCTCCTGAAAGACAGTTGCTCTTGCGAGCGATTTGCATATTCGTCTGAACTGTAACTTCGAGATGCTGTGTTTGCGTTTCTCGACCCTCCGCCCATTCGTATTTCTTCATCGGATGACCTCTGTTGCATATGCGAATGATTATCATGCTGTTGGTGATCTTGCCATTGAGATCTACCTTGTGATTCATACGATTGATGACCGAAATCAGCAGAAGAATAGTCATGCTGATTCTGTTGTCGCTGTTGTTGATATTCGGTCGCTCTGATTGAATTTTCGTATTCTTTTTGAATTGGATCTGGTCCGCTAATCTGGCTATCCTGTTCCGCTTGCCATCTTCTCTCTTGTGCAGCCTTTTTAGCTGCCATCCTTTGGGCTAGCCTTCTTGCCCCAACTCCTGCCATCCCTGGCCCTTCATCTCCTTCTCCTACATCAATTGCATTATGTGCTGCTTGATTGTAGTCGTATGGGCTGTGAATATGTTGATATGACGGTTCAAACATACTGTATCCGTTAATATAATTGTTAAAACTATTTCCTGAAAAGTATTGCTGGTGATGGTATTGATAAGCCATGATTGATCAACCTTTGGGCTCTTTTTTTGTATTTGTTAAGATTGCATCAATGGAATGTGAATAATTGAATGAATGCGTGACCGAGTTGCCATTGAAGATCCTAGGGCCATAAAAACGCCGAGAGGGGCACTGTTTATAGGCGCAATTCAGGTCGTCAAAGAGGATGATTTTCAATGGGGCGGGAAATGGTCTGATGACGCAAGAGAAGAGCCCCTTTGTACCTCGTTGAATGGTTTTATTTTTCGATTGACGAAAGGTGGATATGACGCATAAAAAAACAAGAAAAAAAGGAGTACCGAAGAATGGTGACCTCCTGAACGAGCGAAATGTGATGTTGTTGAAAGAAAGAAAGTGGTAATTATTTCTCCGCTTTTGCTTTTTTATTCTTCGAAAGGACGGTACCGTTTTGAGAATGAATAAATGAACCTGGTCGAGCGCGAAAAGATGAATTGTTACGTGCCTCTTGAAAAATTGCCGAATGAATGCCAAAAGTGGTTGCCTTTTATTTTTTACTCCGCTTATCTTTTTAATCCAGTGCTTGATTGGGCGGAGCGGGGACGGTTTACTGCTGAGTGAATGTTGAAATGAAGTAAGAAAGAAAGATCATTCCGCGTTGATGGAAATGAATTGATTGAATGATTGAGAGTTTTGAATGACGATCGCGTTTACCTTTTGATCTAAGAATAGCATGTAGACCCTTTAAACAATACTGCAGATTACCCGGAAAATAGAAGGGTTACCGAAATTTGGATGCAAAAGGAAAGTATAGCCTTCTTGCATACGTCTCTCGCCAAGAAGTCCTTGGAGAATGGGGATATCAATTGAATCTATTAGTGTAAATCAGACTGCATTCCCAGTATGCCGGCGGCAAAAAGAATGATACTTCTAAAGTACGTCCCGATCTGAGACAAAAAAGAAAAGGATTCATTAAGGGTCAGTCAGTATCTTTTTACTGAATGTATGCAATGAAGATCCAAAGATGACCATCAATCACAATCAATTAAAACCCAAGGTGTTGGTTCACACACACACACAAGAGACGCGTAAACTGCTCTTTTTACGCGTCTCTCTTCACAGCACAGTACAGCGCGCCCGCACTTTTAAAAAGTGAAACAATCAGCCTGCCTTATGCTAGGGGGTTTGGTATGTTGTTTGCGTTGGCGTCAGAAAGTGGCGGTGAGAACGGCAAGCCTCTGTGTGTGGCTATTCAACGGGAACCTTGGCAATAAAATAGACGGGCGACAATACTCACTGGGCTAAAGATTTGAACAAGTCGTGTGATTGATGTTTGATCTTTATGATGATGGTGATAATGATGATTAAAGGGTAGAGTTTTATACAAATATGAATCAGGGGTAAGATCTGATTTCTTGGGAGTATATGTTTGTTATGCAACTTCGACAGACAGCAAACTCTATTGTACTCAAAAGATTAGACTAGAGAGGATCTATGCTTCTTTTATTAGAAATAAAGAAGGCGTATAGATGAGATATATTGACTGCTTTGCCGTTGGATGTGATTGACAGATAAGCGGGGAATATAATTTGTATGTATTATTCTACTACTGCATCGGAGATCATCTGATGGTATGCGGCAGAAGTTATTTTTATGTTCCTTATGATTAATTTAGCCTCAATCAGCCAGCCAGCATCTTTAAATGATGCATTCAAGTTCTTTCTTTTAATTACTGCATACATGCACACATACTTGGAATCGCCAATGCAGCTTAAGCCCTACGCTAACCCGTTGTAAGGCATCCCGCCCGTTGATGTACTTGCATGCTTGTTTAGCTTTTTATAGTTAGGCACATACAAAACTTAAACCCAAAGAATGGGCTTAAGAATCTGCAAACAATTCAATTTAGGATAATTCTAGTTCATATTCATACTCTTGATCCCGTTTCTGACCTCGATTGCGTTAGACCCACTCGTGCCGCTCTCGATGCTTGGACTTGAAAGTCCGAACTCTCTTTATGAAATTAATATATGCATTCACGCAGGACCCCCCGCTCAATTCACTATGAATCATCACTTTCTCATCAATCACAAAAGCCGCTTGCGGTTCGTGATGGCCAAAAAAACAATTTAATTTAATCTCTTTCGGCACGGCGAATTGATCTGTTCATTTTAGATGCCATCCGCGGATTTAGAAAAGTGCCCGTTGATAGTGTGTATTGTCCATGATGATATGTCAGATGATTAAGAAATGTCACTAGGAGAGTATGATATTGAAAAGTCTCATCTCGTCAATTCTATGTGAAAGCAAAGTATGATACAGTAAGACGGATGGATAATAAAAATACAGTAAAAGCAATTCAGGCCTGCTCTTGTACGCTACATTGCATTTCAACACCAAAGTACGGTCCATCATGATCATCAAGATCAAATTGACCAAAATGAATGGTATCTGAACAATCCGGATTCTCTTGTCCTGGACAAGAAACCGTATTTGTTGACAGTGCATTTTGTGCGTCACGTTTTGTCAAATTGCTTGGTTGAATCCAAATTTCTCCCGAAGCTTGTCGAAAGCCAAGGGCTTGAAATGGAAGGTGTGGAACAGGATCACGTTTGTTGATAATGTGCTTTTGGTTGGGTAAAATTTCATCAACCATATTTGCGAATTGTTGATTGCCAACTCTTGGCATTCCGAAAACGACTGTATCCAGTGTGGCATTCTTGAATTGATTTTGAATTGCCAATGCATCAAAAAGTGCAATTGCAGCTCCCAAACTATGACCTGTGATTGTGATTGTTGCATTTGGATATTTTTGTCTAGCGCTTTCAACCTGTTTGAGCACTTCATCAGATGTTTGTAACCATGCGTTCTGGAATCCAGCCGCAACAGAAATCGGTTGAGAATCTTTTTCTTGTTGTCCACCTGTGACTTTTTTCTCAACTTTTGTCAAGGATGTATGCATGCTTACTTGATTGATTCGAATATCATGTTCAACACTAGCAGCAGCGGATGTATTTGTGCCTTGATGTGCTACCACGATTCCTGCTGTTGGACTATGTGCGATAAAGACCATTTGTGAAGATGTTCCATCGCCAGCTTTCCAAAACACTTTTCCGTCATTTCCCACTTTGGATCCTATCTGTAATCCTGTACAGTAGCTGTTCACGGGGGGGAAAGTAATGGTTAGTATTTGAGACATAAATATATCCTTCATGGTCAGAATACTCACGCATCCGCTGCAAAAGTCGCTATAGAAGCATATTTGTCCGCTTCGCTGATTGCCAAGAAGGAAGGTGCTTTATTATTTGCTGAGATTGGAGCAGATTGTACTTGAATTTGAAAAACGATCGACCATAGCAACCAAACCGACAAAAAGTTTTTGAAAAGCAAAGATGACATTTGCTATGATGATCAATGGCCTGCCTTGATTAATTGGTGAATGGTGATAGGAAATTGTTGGAGGAGGTGATGGAAGTGATGAGACAATGAAAAGTCCATCCATCTCCAATGAAATTACATCCATCCATTCTAATCTCTTATCATGGCCCTTATTATCTTATCAGGAACACCGTCCGGATGACTTTGAATTGCATTCTCAGGAACAACACTGTACACCTGCATCAATCTGAAACCAACAACCATTGAACCAAGAAAAAGCCGGATGGAGTTGAACAAGCGTACTTTCATGCTCAAAGAGGTTAGCTTAGTTTTTATTTGACCCGATTTGGTTTACATAAGCGCTAGTAACACGTACGCGCTCGCATCACTGACAGCTGTCACGTGCACAATACCCCTCTTTCTGCCGCGCTCTAACTTTTGCAAGGAACGTGTGCTTATTTAAGCTGATTCTGCTGAGCATTTATTATTGTAGGAGTACGGAGATGCGACTGTATGCAAGAGGTGGCGGTGAAATTTTAATCTTGCATTGTCATCACCAGATCCCACCTATCCCATCATTACTCACTATGGCTGTTGTAGATTCAAAGTCAAACGTGTCTTCAAGTGGATCCAGTGCAGGTGTTGCTGCCGTTGCTGAACAAGTGCCAACGTACGAAGAGGCCACCAGTTCAAGACCTCCACAGCCAAGTAGCGTACAAGATAATGGTATGGCAAAAGGTCCTGCCCAAAGCATTCCTTCGCATCAGGCAAACACATCAGCCGCAAATGAAACACAAAGACTATATCCATTCCCAAGCCTAGGAACAGAACGTGACGGATACGGTCAATCACCTTATCAGTCCGATGGAACGTTACGAATCCCGATCGGTTCAACATCCGTCAATGGATCGGCGGGAGATCCAATGTTACCATTTCCTGCTTCACAATCAAGACGTGGTCCTCGTGCAGGAAGAAGGTTTTGCGCTGCTTTCTTTTGGGCTGTGATTTTGTACATGTGCATCGTTAGCATTTATGTCGGCTTGGACGGAAATCATATCGATCACCCCAGACACCCTCATCCTCCTCCAAAAGGTGGACCGCCAGGCTGGCATCATCATCATGGTGATAAAGATGAAGGCAAAAAGCATCGTCATGGAGACAAAAAATGGTTCGTCAAACGATCTTTGGCACTTTCCTCTTGGCAATCTCAGTAGAAAGAACTCGTTAACTCTCTCTCTCTCTTCGGATATTACTGTACATTTTATTTTTTGTAAGATATTGGTCAAAGGCGAAGAAGAATTGTTGTTGTTGTTGCTGGCGGAAGTCAAGGAGATATTATAATTAGGTCCCGAAGAGCTACTACCTCCGAATCCACTCATGTTCGTAGAAGAAGAAGAGGGCGATAGAGTGTTGCCCGACCAACCAGGAGGCGGAGCAACACTAGGTTTGCTTCCGATGGAAGACGACGACAAATTCGAAGTGAAAGATGGTCTGCTAACCGGATTGTTAATCGGCGGTGGAGCAATTGTGCGATTACCGCTGAGGGATGAGGATGTAAAGGCATTTGTACTAGATGCACTGAATCCATTGTTGGCCGCCTTTGTGGATCCGGTATGTGAAGGTGTGATCGTGGTGGGCGTCATACTTTGAGCAGGCGTTGAAACAGAAGTTGTATCCAGATCATCCCATGACATAACATCCAACACATTACCACCAACAGGCATATCCCTTGCAACTTGCTGACCGCCCGCTTTGGCAGACCCAACAAGTTTGGCGAAATCAACGTCACCCGAAGGCGTGAGAGCTGATATACTACCGCCATCTCCAGCAGAAGACCCTGCCACATAACTCTCCGTATGATCTTGCATTCTCTTTTGTTCTTGTAAATGTTGCAGATGTTCTTTCTTTACCCTTTCACCCATTTCGTCAATCGCTCTCATAAAACGTTGAAATTGCTCTGCGGTTAATTGGGGTCCCATTGACATTGTCCAAAGCTGTGGAATGATGGACGTTGCAAGCGTTTCACGATCAACTTTCTTGGCCATAGCATCATGGACAGCAAGCGTGGCTATCATCACGGATGGTTCGCGAGTTTTGATTCTCGCAAGGATAGGTACCAGCTTCTCCGTAAGGGTATACTTGTCCAAAACACTAATCATCGAATGGAAACAAATCAAGGTATTGCACTTGACCGATAGCACCCTAGTCTTCGTGAACAAAGCAGCAATCTTGGGAAACAAGACTTCTTTCACATGCGAGTATTCTAGGACTTCGCACAATCGAGGTACAGTCTGCAAGGCTTTCTCTTGTGATGGAACGCTTTCTGCTTCCAAGGCCGAATACAAGAGCGGAGTTACCTGTTCCCTAAACACTGGCGGAGATGTCTTGGATACAAAAAGTTCAATCTGTTCCAGTAAGATCAGCTGATTTTGCGGAGGGTCCTGTACACCGAAAAGAGGCTTGAGCTTTGGTAAGACGTTTGTTGTGAACTCAATCGAAGAGAGATTCTTGGAGATGACGAAAACATTGGGAAGGATGAAGGGTAGTAGAGTACGATCGTTCATTAACTCTAGCAAAGCGGGCAAGACCTTTCTACGCAAAAGACGATCGGAGAATTGATCCAAAATCCTCAATAGGCCCTTCAAGAAAGAAACTCTTTCTTCCTTTGTCTTTCCCGCAAAATTGTCCCGTTCCATGAATTTGAGTGTTTGTGTGAGCATATTATTGAAATATTCTGATCGTTGAAAAGCAGAAGCATCTGGCCTTGCTCCGGGGTATCGTGTTAGAAGTGTGGAGAGCACAGCGATTAAATCTCTTCCCATTCTTTGCCATGTGCTTGACGAGGCAACTGTTCCGAGATGATCAACATTTTGTCGGATGTTCTGTAAACTGTTTCGGTTTCGGAATGGTGGCTCTCCCTTGTTGTGAGCTGCAAACATAACACATCCTAGCGAGTAGATATCGTTTGCCGGTTCACGCTTCTCATCTAGTGCATACTCTGGTGCCAAGTAGTCGAAATTTCTACTCAAAGCTGTTGGTAAGCTCGGATCGTAATCCGGATATTCAAAAGGTGTTGGTGTGCCATCGGGTTGCTTCAAAGGCGTCAGAAACCCGAATCCTGACAATTTCCAATCGCCTTTGACATTGACTAGAATTGCATCAGGTGTTAGATTCCCATGTACTAATCCGGCGCCATGCAAGAACTCCAATCCCCTCGCAACCTGCAGTAGCCCCTTTTGTATTTCAATTTCGTCTAATTGGAGACTATCGCTTGCCCTCCCCGATGATTCACTTGCCAGCAGAGCTTGTGATAGAGAAGCCATGACTGGTTCTGTTGCAAAAGTGAGTTCTGATCGTACCTCTTCCAGGGGTTCAGCAACTTCTAGAATGCATGGATGCCTCAGACGTGTAAGAGACGATGCTTCCTTTTTCAATACTTCCACCACTAATTCTCTACTTTTCCCCCTTGTGGTGACTACATGAGACCAAACGCTGACTGATGCTTTTTCGTTGTTTGAGGACGTACTAGCTTGTCCTGTACCATCACTACTTCCTTCACCATTTGCGGCCACATTTGGAGTTGATGGTCTTGCTAACGAAGCCAAACCACCGGCTGAGCGAATTGCCCTTTGTATTTTCCATAAACCTGCATGTGCTGTTGGTGTTGTGGATGAATCTGTTATTGTATAATTTGCCGATATGTTTGTTCTGCCAAAGTATGAACTTGCTTGGCTAAAGAATGACGCCATGGCTATCGGGTGCTGCCCCTTTTGGTGTAAAAGGATGAGAAGATTGTAGATCCAAAGTAAGTAGCACTTCTAAACCAACACCAAACAAACAGGCAGGCAACAATTCCTTTGTGCTTAAAGGGAGACTCTCCCAGCCTACACGCACGCACGCATACACGCATGCAATACAATTCCTGGGCCTGTCGTCATACACTCGGCGCCGTCATTAAAGAGTTGTGCTTTAAAGAAGGCTACTGTAAAACAATATTATAAACTTGCATATGACTGCCGTATCGCCACACGTGAGACACTGCCTCGCAGAAAAAAGGATGTTTCGGAGCACCGGGGTCATTAAAAGAGTGTATTGCAAGTTATCATCACTTCTTTTACTTCACTATCACATCCATCAATCATATAACCATGTTTAGAAAAGCACAACAATCAGTAGCTCATCAGAGTACATTACCTTCAGGATTCAATCCGTTGGGTAATCGTGATTTAAGGTAAGTGGAAAGTGGTACCTCCACACTGGACTCATACTGACAAAAGAGTTTCTCCCCATCAGATCTCTACAAGAAATCATTAATTCAGAAAAGGATTTCATCAAATCCAATGCTAGATCAGCACAAGATTTTCATAAGACTGCAGAAGCAATCAAGAATTGGTCAACATCCGAAGGTGAAGATTTAAACGATGTTTTGGGAAAATTATCTTTGCTGTTTGATTCTTATGCCACTTCGCAAACCAGACTCAACGCTCACCTTTCTACTATCAGACAACATTTCAAATCTGTCAGAACAAGGGAAGAGGCTTTGGCAGATATGAGAGCAAGAAAGAGATCTTTAGGTTCAAAGATTGAAGGCGTAGAGAAAAAATTGGCAAAAATGGGACCAGAAAATAAAGAATTGATGAAAACAACTGCACAATTGAAAGAATTAAGAGGAGAGATGGAATCTTTGCGAGTGGAAGTACAATCAGAAGAAGCAGCTATTGGAGATTACAAAAGAAGAACTGTAAAAGAAGCAATGGGAATCAAATGCGGTGGCTTATTGGAGCTTGCTGAAAAGTTGACAATCATTGCCGAAGTTGGAAAGATGATTATCGAAGAGATTCCTATGGAACAGACGCATCCAGGTATGCCTCGTACAGACTATGTTGGAGCAATGCGAACGGATCAATTGCTACAAGAAGCAACTCGAGGCTTGGCAGACGTCGGCTTCACTCCTTCCGGATCCTCTGCTGGAGTACAGAGACACGACTACGGTCATCAAATGAGGCCAAGCGAGATTGATGATTCAAATGGTGACTTCTACAACAGTGTGACAGGCAATGGAATGGATGATACAGGGGAGATTAGCCGTGCAGGATGGCAAGAGCAAGAACATGAGCAAGATCCAGCACAAGAATCGTACGATGAAGCTAATATGAACCGTTATTCAGAGGACCGTCAAACGACTCCAATCTACGCGCAACATTCGTCTACCTTGAATCACCCAACCAATGATCCGGCAATGTCGCAAGTTTCTGCAACAGATCAATGGAGACAATCAAATATGGAACATCAATCTTTCTCTGCACCTCAACCGATCAGCAAGGCATCCAGAACATCAGGAACGTCAGGAACACCAATTGCTGATCAATTCGCATCAAGGTCACCCGATAACGTACAAGTAGGCGCATCGAATTTGAGAATCGTTGGTGGTAATGAGTCCAATGAATCTCTCGATCGAGCCGGATCTGCAAATGCAATTCCACCTTCGATCTCCTCTGCAGCCATGTACACTTCTCCAAATGGAGGTCAGCATAACGCATACGGTCCGGGTATGTCTACTCCGCCAGCTTCTCAACAGTATGCAACACCTGCTGAGGAAGCGACGAATGACGACAACTACTTCCAATCTGTCGGCTCTACCCGTGCTTTACAACAATCTGTTCGTCGTCCAATGTCTCCCGTTAGCGGTATAAGCGGAATGCCTGCTCCTTCGATCGGATCGCATATTCCTTCAAGTCCGTATGAGCCACCGACGGAAGGACGCAAGATGACAGCTGCTGCATTCCGTAAAGGATTTGGACGTGGACCATCTTCGCAATATGCAGGCGGAAGTACAACAAGTCTTGGCTTAGCACAACCGGCTGGAGATACGAGCGATAGCACAGCACCTTTGGCGATTCGTAAACGCTTTTCTGCCGTGCCAGGACAACTTGTAGAAGGAAGCTATCAAGGGGAAGATCATCCACCTGCACCGCCATATGATTCCCATCAGTCTGTCTATGGAGGTTTAGACCCGAGTGATATGGAGTATGCAGTACCTTTACAGCCTCCTCATCAACCTTGGAATGGTTCTAGACCTAATAGTAGGCCGGGATCAGCAACGGGTTATCGTGTCCCTCCGCCGCAACAGTAATTAATCGACAAATTTCTTCTTTTCTTCTTCATTTTGCTCCTCTCTTCTGTTTCTTTTTTGCCTTTGAATGATATCCCCCTTTTTTCGAAAATAATCTGTATGAAAATGTTTATTCTGCAAGCATACCAAATTTCATTTCCTTTCGGATATAGAATACCTGTGCGTGCGTGGGGTCAGGCTTCTTGATTTCCGATCGAATTTTCCATTTCCCCGCGTTTTACCTGCAGGTGGCCTCCACCCTGCCGAAAAGAGTGAGTGTATTGGAAGAAGCATTCGCCGAAGGTTGTTTGCTGTCTCTCCTCCATCATCATCCCCACAAAATACACAAAATGTCTACTCGTTTAGTGGTGGTACACGATGTCTTAGGAACATGTTTCGATTTAACAAAACCTATCGAAGCATTAAAATCAATCTTTGGCGATCAAGTAAAAGATGATCGATTGGCCGAATTAATCATTATGGATTGGTATCATGCCGGACAAAGAGATTTTACTACTTTGAGCATAAATGGAGATTATAAACCAATATCTGCTTGTTTCAAAGCTGGCTTGCCAAGGGTATTACTTCAAGCCGGATTGATAAAGAGAGATGCGGATGGTGCTGCGCAAACACAAACGGACAGGGGTGGGGGATCAGGCTTACCTGCCGATCAACACTTTTCACAAACGACAGGTGATGGAAAAGGAAGTCCATTTGGTGAAGAAGTAACGCAAAAGATCATGTCCACCCTCTCAACCCTTAGACCAAGACCTGGAATGGTAAACGCATTTACAAAAACGTATCGTGATCAAACAAAAGTTGCAAAACATATTGACAGAGTGGATTTGTGGGGTGCAACGAATGGTGGTTTACCGTTAGCACAAAAGTTGTTTGTTGGAGCTTTAGGCGAACAGACACCTTTGTATACAGGCACACAAGCTGTAAATGAGCAAGAGAAATCTGTCTCGGGCACAGAGCATAAGCTGGGAAATGGAGTGGGCGTTTTCAGTTGTGATGAAAACAAAATTGCCAAACCAGATCCTCGAGTATATGAAGAAATCATAAAACGCATTCAAATTAAGCCTAATGAAGATGTTCGAATGTGGTTCGTGGCAAGTCATACGTGGGATTTGTTCGCTGCAAAAAAAGCAGGTTTCAAAACTGCTTGGGTTACCTATGAAGAATTCGAAATGTGTTCAGATATTTATGGAACCCCAGATATTGTCGCTAAAGACTTGGACGATATTGCAAAGAAGATTGTTGAATATGAGTCAAAGTAGAAGATGTATCATTCCGCAGTCAATAGTTCAAAAATGGTCCATTCATTATCATTTTGCTATTCCGCGAGAGGAGTAAATTATAGTAAAAGAGTATTGAGTAAGAAAAGTGTGATAAGAATAAAGAAAGAGCACCAGCCCGTTTAACCCAAAACGGCACTCAATTTCTTAAAGTTGGGCGTACCCCAACCAGTAGCAGCATCCCATCCTTTCTTTGCTGGGAAACCATCAGTGTCGCATCCTTTGTTGCTTCCTTCGGTAATATCGTTAAGACCATTTGCGCCTGCACCAAGGTACAAAGCAGGAGCCAAGAAACCAAGCTTTGGCTTTCCTTCAGCCAAACGTTTATCGTTCAAAAGAGCAAGGATACCTGAAGTCAAAGGAGTAGAAGCAGAAGTACCGCTCACACGTCCAAAAGTACCGTTAATCGAAATGATAAAGTCTAAACTTTGTGCAGAAAGATCTGGATAAGCACGACCTTTTTTGTTGTACAATCCATCGTATTCTCCGTTCAAAGATGCAATGTATGCATCAACTGCTTCACGTTGCCAAACGGGTTGAGGCCATGTGTTTGAGAAACCACCTCCTCCGTAGAACGAAGGTCCAACGGCACGTTCAGGTGCAAAGTTTTGCGTTCCTCCAACGGTGGTAACGTAAGGGCAAGAAGCAGGGAAAGCAGGCAAGAACATACGTGTGTTTTTGCCATTGTTTGAAACACATTTACCGTCAGGACCAACACCGTTATCACCGGAAGAGAAAAGAACGGTTGTACCACGCAAGCCCAAAATTGCTGCTTCATAACAAACACGACGTTGATAAGAAAGAGGAACGGTTTGTTCATCATCACCGTATGATGTGGACAAGATTGCAGGTAATTTGTCATCAGGTTGACGGATCAAGTATTCAAATTCGGTTGTGTAAGGTTCGTTGGTGTTTGTTGGAGTGAGTTCATCAGGCTTGAATGGTGGACTGCCTGCGGTGGAGTAATAGGTTGATGGGATTGGGAATCCAATACCAGCAACAGTTTGAACGTCCAAGTTAGCTTCAACACCTGGATCTGCTTGTGAGTTGTTTGAGCCTGCAAGTTTGACCAAATCAAATTTGTAATTTGCCTTTGCAGCTTCTGGTCTTTCGTTAACAAGATAATGTTGTAAATCTGCATAATTTGCAAATTCGTCCAAGAAACCAGAGATACCGATGATTTGATTTGATGTACTTTGAACTTTGTAATCAGAAGTTTGATAAAAGTCACGCAAGCATTGAGCGGTAACACGGGTTGCGTTGCAAGAAGTTGGTTGACCGGCTGCAACTTGAGCGTTGGTAGATGCTTGTTGGTTTGCAGAAATACGTTGTAAACCTGTCACTGGCTTAAAGTCTTTTTCCAAAGGTTCAAAGATGGCACCTGAACCATGAGCGCGAATTTGACGGAAATAAGTTGTTGGACTGACCAAATCCAAATGTTCAGTAACATCACGAGGAACGCTGTACTCTGTTGTACGAACCAATTGTTCACCTGTTGAACGATGTTCGTAAATGTTAAATTGAGCATCGCCCAAAAGAGAACGTGCTTTTGCTACTGTTAAAGTTGCACTTAACCAATCACCCGAAGGACTACGTTTTGCCAAATCTTCTTCGACACCATGTTCTGCTAACCAACGACGAACGGAAGAAGTTGCTTGTTCGGCTGGTTGTAAGAATTGATCGGCTTGAGCTTGGGTTAAGTATTTACCGTAATTTTGAGAAGAAGGAGTTGAAACGTCTAGCAATTGAGTTTCCAATTGATCGATACCACGTTGTTTCAATCCAAAGTTGAGTCGCATAACATGTGAATCAGGTGCAGGACCACGTTTGATCCATTCTGTTGGTTCTGGAACCCGTTCTTTCAAGATGAATGAAGTTGCATCTTTTGCAGAAGCAAGACTGACCAATGCCAAAGTGACCAAAACGGTAAGCTTCATCGTTATTACTATAAAAGGGAGATAATGTATAATGAATGTCGGATGGATGAGAGGGGGGTTGAAACGGAGAGAGAATAGAAGATGGCAATGGGGAAATGGGTGATTATATACATCCCTCGATCGGGTTTATGTCCGTTAGTTGTGCCTTATCGATAGCATTTATTCAGTATACCACGCGGTTCGGTGATCTGATTGCATGGATATTCTTTTTTGATGCATATGGTACATCGTTTAGCGTCTTTCGTTGTACAATTATGATAAGCTTTCTTTTGTTTGACGTTGGATGTATGCATGTATCCTTCTGCTCTTGAACCGCAAAAGAAAGAGGAACCTGCTATAAATGACATTTCATCATTTCCCCCCTTTTGCCAAGGCAATGCACAAAGGCTAGAAAAAAAATACGCTAAGCACTCAATAACTTCCCATTTGCGGGAAGGGTTACTCTCGCGCTGCGCTGTTCTTCGGCCAAGTCGCCGTAAAAGTGGGGGAGTGAGATTCTACGCCGACGGTTAAAGGCGCTTGTAAAGGAAAGGAAAAGAATAGCCTAAATAGGAGAGGCAGTACAATTAGAAAGCGGCATATGTTCCCGCGATAACAAAAGAATTGTGTGGGATATAAAACGCTAGAATGATTCTAAAAGAAGTTAAATTGGTTCCTATTCAATGATGTGTGTCATACACCACATGGTCATGCTGACATTCAATTCGCAATTCTATTTCTGTTTACTATATAGTGTGGGGCATCAAGATCCATCTACTCCGGCACTATCGGCATTTCAGGCCGTCGGAAGATATCATTGCTTGCCAAGGTTTCCATTAACATAAGACTTACGTAATTCTCACAGACACTTGGTTAGACTTAGAAGGATAAATCAGTACTACCTCATATATAAATCTTTGATTGTGCTCATCGCCCTTTTGTCTTCTTACCTTATTGTCTTTATGATGTGGAATTCTCCGAACATTTATTCACCGTATGCCAGCTTACGACATTGTTAGGGTTTGTGTTTAGTACGCGCTGTTTAGGGCCCTGACTATTTTTTGGTTCTGCAGCTCCACATGGGAATGATGCTCCGAGAGAAAATATGAAATCCTCTTACACACCATCACTCACACCTCCCTCTCCACCAAAGCAAGATGACAGATGCAAACAAAACGACAACATTGGGTGAATACCTGCTAACCCGATTAGTACAAATCGGAGCACAAAAGATTCAAGGTGTTCCGGGAGATTTTAATATGGGTTTCTTGGATTTGATTGAAGATCATAAAGTGTTGAAGTGGGTAGGAAATTGTAATGAATTAAATGCTGCTTATTCGGCAGATGGTTATGCACGTACAGCAAAGACCACAACAACAAAACAACAAGATAAAAGTGATTTGCATTCTCATATGAATAGAGTTGGTGTCGTGGTTACAACTTTTGGTGTGGGAGAATTGAGCGCACTGAATGGCGTTGCAGGTTGTTTCTCAGAACGTATTCCTTTGGTACATATCGTCGGTGTACCTTCAACGGAAGCACAGGGCAATCGTGCTTTATTGCATCACACTTTAGGAGATGGTCGCTTTGACGCTTTTGAAGAAATGTCAAGAAAGATTTCAATCTCTCTAGTGAAATTGGGTGACTATGCTTCAGATGGATCGGGTGCCGTTCGGGCTCTTGATAAGGTGCTAGCAGAAGGAGTCAAACAAGCAAGACCGGTTTATGTGTCTTTGCCAACAGACTTGGTTCACTTGCAGGTACCCAAAGAAGCCCTGGAGAAACCTCTCTCCTTGCAACTACCCAGGAACGATCAAGATGCAGAGAAGAATTGCTTGGATGTAATCTTGGAACAAATCAACAAAGCCAAAGATCCGATCATCATTGTTGACGCATGCGCAATCCGACACGGGGTGATCGAAGAAACACTAGAATTGGTAAACGCAAGCGGATATTCCGTTTTCTCCACACCGATGGGTAAGAGTGCCATCAACGAAACCCACCCTCAATTTGGTGGAATTTACGTCGGAAGCAATACGGTGAAAGAAGTGAAAGATCGTGTAGAGTCTGCTGATCTTTTGATTCAAGTTGGTAGCTTGTTGAGCGATTTCAATACGGCCAATTTCAGTTATCGTACACCCAGAAGTGCAACGATTGCATTGCATTCCAATCGAGTTGAAACTGGATTTGCAACATTTGAAGGCGTTCGAATGAAACAATTGATGCCTAAACTTAGTGCTGCTTTGAAATCAAAAAAGGATGCCAGATTGACTTTTACGGAGAAACATTTGCCTAAAGTCGACAACATCCTGCCAACACGCGAAGAAGAAGTTCAATTGGGTGCAGGATCTCCTGATGGAATCTCTCAAGCATACCTTTGGCCAAGGGTTGGTCAATTCTTGAAATCAGGCGATCAACTTTTGGCCGAAACGGGAACGAGTTCGTTTGGTTCATTGTCTATCCGATTACCCTCAAATTCACTTCCATGCTTTCATTCTCAAATTTTGTGGGGTTCAATTGGCTGGGCTCTGCCGGCATGTTTGGGAGTTTCATTAGCCACGAGTGAAGAAAACAAAAAGTCAAGAGTTGTGTTGTTCATTGGAGATGGTAGTTTCCAATTAACCGCACAAGAAATTTCAACGATGGTACGTGAAGGATTAGGACCGATCATTTTCGTTTTAAGTAATGATGGATATGAAATTGAAAGACAAATTCATGGTCCTGAAAGAAGGTATAACAATACCGCTCGTTGGGATCTCAAGGCATTCGTTGAAACGTTTTCAGATGTCAACAAAACTTCCGACATTCAATCTTCCAAACAGAAAACTGAAATGAAAGAATCTCATGTGAAAGATGTTAAACAGAGTAAAGTCCGCTATGACTGTGTACGAACAAAAGATGAATTGGACGCATTACTCAAAACTGATGAAATGGCAAAAGGCGTTGCAGAAGAAGGTCGATCAACTTTACGTTTAGTTGAAATCATAATGGCAAGAGGTGATGCACCAAAAGCATTATTAGGTCAAGCTCAAGCAACACAAAAATCAAACAGTTACGAATAAAAATAAGAAATTTGTAATTTTGCATGTTTATCTTTTTGCTGAAGCACGCAAAAAAACAATATATGATATATATGATAGTTGATATGAATGATTGTTTGCAAGAGTATAATTCGATTTGACAATCAACGTAAATTCGAATCATACACATGTATGTATGTATATATGGAATAGGGGTTTGTCTGTGTGAACAGCAATCAGACAATCAAAGAATGCCATTCAGCGAGAATCGAAAGGAGAAAAAGAGGGATGCAGTTGCGGTCGAATGGTGGATTGCATGTAAGAGAGTAAAGAAAACACACTGCATTGAAGAGTAATGGCAGTGGCGGTATAGATGGTCCAAAGAAGACCTATTATTGTCCGTGTTAATGAGAGAAGCAATGCTGATGAATGAAAGCGACAGCCGCGATTGCCTTGTAGTGGTGATGTGATGAGTTTTTGTGTGGTCGTGAAAAGGTGTATGATGACGTATGCATTTGCACGACATGAAGAACCAATCTGAGTATATTGGGTATCGTAGCAGTCGACTCGTATGGCAAATGCATCCGATGATCCTGCTATTGCTGATGTACAGACGTCTAGTCTACAACCCACCGTCTAAGACCGCGCGAACATCTTCCACCTCTGCCAATTCGGCCAAGAAAGGGCACAAATCGGTTAATTCGGTATCATGTGGATCGTTGAACCAACTTGAAATTGGAACGGCATTATTTGGATGGAAGATATAACTTGCAGGTGAATTGTCAATAATGATCGATGTTTCGATATCCCGTCCAAGTTGACTTAAATCCTTTACGTAATTTCCTCTATGGTTATAACAGCTTTCCCGGAATAGTCTATGACGTACGACTTGATGAATGTCGAGAATGTCCAATACTGGATCTGCATACTTCGATAGAGATGCAGTAAAGACCACAACCTCGTATATTTCGCCCATCCGTCGCATGAATTCATCCACACCGGGTCTCTTGATAACATATACGTTGTGAACGGATCCTTCAATTTCTACTGGAACGGTAAAGTCGGCATTTGAGATCATCTTGAAACTACTGTGAACCAATGTTTCATCTAAATCCAACACCAAGCATTTCCTTCCTCGATCTTGTTCGTGGATGGGTCCCAAGAGTGGATGCAATTCACCATGCTCGTCACGCGGAATGCCAGCACCTCCTTGCATGATCAGCCTTTGTTCTTCGGTTTGTTCTTCATCTTCATCGATTTGATCATCTCCAAGCCATTCCTCGTCTCCATGACCTTCGTCGTTTTCGTCATCTTCCTCTTCACCTCCTTTCTGCGATGATCCACTACTCTTTTTTCCATCAGGGTCTTGAACGACAAAGCTGCTTCCCGGTGGAACCACAGCACCGCTCATCACATCTCCAGTTTCTTCTCTGGGTAACTTTGTACCACCTCCTGGCGTCTTTTCGAGTGAATTTCTATTGCTTTTGTTTGGGAACAATGAATTCTTTCCATTCCGGGCAGCAGGTTCAGTTCCTTTTTCGCGAGATTTTCCCACCTTTTCTGTCATTTCCTGTTCTTCTCTTACCGCTGCTGCACTACCGGCAGAACATGTTAAGAAAGCAATTAAAGCTGCCACGAATCCTCCCTTCTTTTTATCCTTCTTCTTCTGTTCTTGAGATGACAACTTTTCTGCCGCTCTCCCTGCACCACCTCTCTTACTGGACGTTCGTTCAGGCTTTGTGATACTGGCTGGCGTACGATGAGCGTTTGCAGACAGACGTTTAGACTTTGTTCTTTCTTCATTGATTTTATCCGCAGCAGCTGTGAGTTCCTGCTGCGCTTCTGTCTTGATGCCGGTAGAGGCGGTAGGATCGGGTTCCGTCGGAGTGGCTGCTGGATTGCTTGGCTTGTCCTTGCTCAAACCTGAACTGCTTTCGGCTTCATTGATGATATTACTTCCTTTTGTCGTCGTCGTTCCCACTAGTGTAGAAGATGGCTTTTGAGAATGAGTTTGATCATTTGGATCATCTGTGGTCAACTGTCCTGCTGCCGCATCTGCTGCTTCGCTTTCACCTTCGGCTGTGGTTGCACTCTTTGACGTTCCTGCTTCTGCTGAAGGTTGCTCTGATTGTTTCTTTTTCTTTTTATCGCCTCCTGTAGATTTGGTAACACGTTTTGGTCTTGCAGGTCCACCTCTTGAAGGCGCTCCAGCACTTGTTTGTGAAACTTGAGTGATGATTCCTGAAAGAGGATTCTTTTCCGATGGATCGGAAACTGAAGTGATTGGATTTGACATTGTATGCTACCGGATTCAAAAAATGAAAAAAGGAAACGATTGTGACGATAAAACGCAATTGGAATGTTTGGCGAATCGGTAAGCAGAAAAGAGAGCAATAGGTTGATTTGATTAAAGAACGAAAAGCATTTGCTGTCGTGGCGGAATGAAGTGTGAGAGAGAGATGAGTGTTGTTTGAAGGTGATGTTGAATCAATGATTGTCTCTGCGCGCGCCCTTTTGAAGTGAATTGTTTTCTGCGGTCACGTTTCTCGTCTTAGGTTGAGATCCAAGTTAAATGCGGTATATTATTTGTTATCCGCTTTTACTTACGGAACAAAAACCCAAAAAAGAAAACAAGAAAGAGAGAAGATGAAGCGACGATGACGGCAAGGTGTAGCCAATGAATGGATGCTTGCTTGCTCTTGCTCTCTCTCTCTTTCTCTCGGCGTAGTAGAAAGGCGTGTTTTTATTATGTTTGACTGGATGAGGCATAAATGCACTAGCGCGGCGATGTTTTGTGTTTTCTACCTTTTATTATTAGCCTTTAAATTGAGTGTCAGGGCTGTGTATTTGATCGAGTGAAGCACTTTATCAGTCAATTCAACTACGTGTTTACTGTTGCAGTACCTCTGTTCCTTCAGAAGATTCTCTCGTTTACATGTTTCATCATTGCAACGACCAGCATTCATTCGAGGGAAGATGATTTGAATACACACAATTGATTGAAGCATTATTGTGCAGATGGCAATGATCTTTATCAATGATGAACATGTCAAGCTAATAAACTTTCATCATTACCACTCGCACCATAACGGGAGAATATATAGTCACTCCGCACTTTTAAGGGTCTCTGAAATTGTGCCGATAAAACTGTATCACGCGTATGACGGACCGATACAAAAGATGCATTCATTGATTGATAGTAATCTTTTTTCCGTTCCCTTCAATGATCATGAGCTAGTTGTTCATCTTTTCTTTTATCCATTGATGGCCTTGGCAAATTTTCAGCGTCGCTGTCAAGAGAGAAAGGAGACATGCAGGGGCCTTGTATTCGATCACTTATTTCTTCACGTCATTATGCAGCTAATTGAAATAGTGTGCACTGTAGTATGCGCGACACAAAAGAGGCTAGAATCTCAATATTATACCAATTAAATCCTTATTCTGGCAAGCTTGGAGTGGGGAAAGAAGAGTTGGACTTTAAAGATTGTAGACATTTGTGTGCTAGAATTATAAATTAAGTTTATAACACTCCTCAAAAGAAAGGGAGATTGCCTGCGTACAACAATCGGGTTTTCCCCTAAATTAGCACCCTACGCGCCAATCAACTAACTAATCCTCCTGCCGGTGAATGCGGGTCCTCTTCTGACTTTTTTTTTGTTTGTTTCTCTTTTTGTCAGCTTATTTGTCCGATCATCCTTTTGTTTCTCTCTTTCGGCATCACCTAAACGCCTTCTTCTTATCAAACGTGCTTTACTTCAACATAGCCATTACGCCAAATATACCTCCAAATCATCAATTCTAAATCACTTTGACGCCTTTACAAAGATATTCCTTTGTGGCGGTGTGCAACAGCCCATTTGATATACCCACTCAATCTTACCTTTCTCGTCAATCGTCCCTGAATCTCGATCCGGATCCACAATGTCCTTGACGGAGTTTGACTCATTGAGGATCTAAAAGTAGACCCATCGAATCGTTTCATCATCGCAGTACTTCCTGCCGGATAAGGAAGTACAATCACCAGGCAGCAAACAACATCTGATCAATCTTGACACAATCTCAAGATGGCTGATCTTTATTCACGAAATGTTAATACAAAATTTTCCGGATTAACGACAACGGTTGCTCTTTTTGGTGTTGTAGGAGGATTGGCAATCGTTGGTTTTGAAACTTTACGTCAAATGCGTAGATTACCAAAAACTAGAATAGCGCATATATGGAAGGAAGATAAACTTGAAAGACAAGGTGGAAGGGGAGGCGTGGACCCAAAAGGTGATGATAAAGGTGGCAATAGTATTGCCTCTCGCGAAAAACTTACTTGTGAAGATTGGGAAATGGGTCATTTGTACCTTGCAAGACAGTTTCATCATACCACTCCTTCACCACCGATGTGGAGATGGCCTTTCTCTTGGGCTTATCAAGCGCTCAAATTTGATGATTGGTTCTATGCAACCCATACAGGAATGGATACAGTGGTATACGTCCGATTTCTTCGGGCTTGTATGTTTTGGATTCTATTGCAAACCCTTACGACTGCACCTCTTTTGCTGGCTGTCCATTTCCATTTCGCTGTTGAATCCAACAAGGCTGCCGGTCAATCAACATCGCTAAACGATATGTCCCAAGCATCACTATCTTACCTCGTCACCACAACATTATGCAAATGTCCTGATGGAAGGGTACAACGTACACCATGTGAGGATTCAACAGATTCATCCGATGGAGATCGTAGAAGTCAAATTGAGGCATATCGAAATTGCGATCATGTACCGAATGAAGATGGTAGAAAGTTGCTTTGGATACATTTGATCTTGCTGTGGTATATCACATTTACATGGTTCTATGCACTTTGGTGGATCGCTAAAGGAAGTATTCGGATACGGCGTAGATGGATCAATGAGATTCGCATCAAGCGTCAAGAGGCTGTCGAAGCAAATGCGAAACGAAGTGCGATCGCTGACGATGCTGATCAACCTGAAGCTGTAGTAGATGCGAGGTATGCACCTGATGAACACCAAAATGATGAGAATTTTGCTCCTAGACATGTTTTGGAGGAAAAGCATGGATTTGGCAGTCTTGTACGAGGTGACGATCATGATGGTTGGAGACAAAGAACTCTCTTGGTCACCAATCTTCCTCCCACGATGCGAGATGAAGCCAGTATCCGACGATACTTCGAGGAGTTTCTACGACCAGACGATGCAAGCTCGATATTGAGTTCTGAAGAGGACGAAGGTTTAGAGAGGAGTTCGACACGCAGGAAAGCAAGTACCGATGATAGAGAGCAGCAGAATGCTGAGTCCAATGAGGCGAGCACAGGTGATACTGCGGTACAGACTTCGTCTTCCAATCCAGACAAAGGCGAAAGTCCTATAGAGCCAGCTGCTGAGGGTCCTCAAGGTCCAGAGCCTGACGTACATCCTGATCGTCATCTTCGAAGCCCGGTACAAACGGTAGTCTTGGTGCGAAAAATGAATGAGCTCTCTTCCATGTTGAGCAGAAGACAGGAAGTGTTGGCAAAACTGGAAGCTGCACATATCAAACTTGCGCAGACTGTGATGCTCAAGGTGGGCAGAAATGCTCAAAGTATGCGCTCCAAGAATGCAAAGAATGGGGGACAGGGCGGTTTGAACGGACTTGGACGTGGATATTTGAACCGTTCAAGATTGGGAAGAAAACGGCAACAAGAAGCAAGCGAATTCGAAGACGAAAAGGGCAAAACAAACGGCGATGTTGAGAATGAAGCAGGTGTCAAGCTCAGCGAGACCAAAGTGAAAGTCAACGAGCTCACTAGAAAGTTGGCACGATTCTCACCCAACAACCAAGGATTACATAAGCGCGAAGCACAAACGAGGGGTGATGATGAAGTTGGTGGTAATGAGATGGCAGAAACGGTATGGGAAGCACTCTCACAAGTTCCTCGTGAGCTTTTGGATCCTTTCCAACCGGTCACACGTCTTTCCTCACTTTTCCGCGGTCAAAAGGTGCCGACGATCGACTATCTTTTGACAAAGCTCAACCTTCTAACCGCTCTCGTAACCGAAATGCGAGCTCGTCCACCAACCAGCTATGAAGCTACATCAACCGCTTTTGTTACCTTTCGTGATCCACGTCAAGCACGTATGGTTTGGCGTGAGTTGAAAACGCAAATCGTTGTCAAAGTTCGTCTTGCACCAGAAGTGAAAGATTTGGATTGGGAACGATTGATGAGAACAAGCTTTACGGGAGATATCGTTCGTGGAGTTGGTGTGAATGTTTTCTTCTGGGTTTTCACAATCGTTTGGGTTATTCCCGTCAGTTTACTTACCACCTCACTTTTCTCGGTGGATAAGCTAGAAGCCATTTTCCCCGTCTTGAACACCTTTTTCAAGGACAATCCCAAATTTGAAGGTTTCGTCAGTGTTACATTGCCAACAATGATCGTCACACTCTTGACATTGCTTATCCCTGAATTAATTTTCCAGATCAGCAAACGAGCACAAGGATTTGTAACCTTCAGTGCATTGTACGACCAATGTCTTTGTCGGTACTGGAAGTTTATCATTTGCAATGTTGTCATCTTTTTCTGCATTGGTGCAACTACCGTGCAAAGTATCATCTTCCAATTGGGTACGGATAACAACGTTTTAAACGCTGTGGCTTTCTCTTTCCCAACTGCTGCACCCTTTTACATTTCGTATTTGATTCTAGGATTGGGTGTTCACACCGGGTTCGAATTGCTCGGTTTTATGGTCCCTCTCATTCAACATATGGGAGCAAGGAATGCATCAACACCACGTTCAAGGGCAATCAAGACGTTACCGAGAAATTTCAATCGATACTACTGGTTACCACTTCACATTCTGATTATGTCAATCGTCTTTTTGTTCGCCCTTCTCAATCCTTTGGTTATTCCTTTCGCTTTGGTCTACAGCTGGGTAGCTTTGACGGTATTCAAAAAGAACTTTGCTTACCAATATTTCCGACGATTCAACGAGAAAGAAGGTGTCATCTATTACATCCGTCTGTTCAGATTCACGTTGGATGGTCTCTTGATTGCTCAAGTTGTGCTTTTGATCTTCTTCAGTGTTACCAAGCAAGAGGCAGCCTACATCGCTCTTACTGCCGTTTTGTTGCCTATCAACGTCGGAGTAAAATTGTTGGGAACCCGCCTATGGAAATCGCAATGCCGTGCCCTTGAAGATGAAGAAGCGAATGCTTTATGCGGAATCGGATCCTCAGAACCAATGAGTGCAGGTGTGCAACGAGACTATGTCGGTCAAAGCTCCATGTATGGGCAAGCAGAAGATCATTCGACATATGCCAATCCACTGGATGCCCGTGCAAGTGGTCGTTATCCAGCTATCATTACTATGCCAGAAAGTAAGTCGCGATTTGCCAATCTGTGGAATCGATTGCACGATAGCTTCAATGCTAATGGATATGATCGACCAAGCTATTTGGCCACGCAAAGGATGCACGGTAGAGGATTGAGTGCAAAGACGGTTACTCAGGCTGTTGCAAGTGCACCGGTGAATGCAGCCAAGAAGAATATGAAAAAGTCTCGTCATTTGGCCGAAGCAACAAAGAATGTTGCAGCCGTTCCGGCAAGCGGATTCAAATTACGCAAACAACTTGCAGTCTCTTCCACCTTTCCAGCCGGTAAAAGCGATGAAGAAATACCAATTTCTCCAAGTGATATGCCATTGCAAGGTGGTCCGTTGATAGGTGCTTCAGCCCGTGAACTGAAGAATACCCTCGATGGAACTGAAGAGCCCATGACAACGGTGGCCAAGATGCGAGCTGCATCTAAGAAACACGGAAGGATCAGCTCTCATCACCATCGAAGGCAGAGATCTGATGAAGCTCCTTTCTTGTCTGGCTATGAAACAATTGCAACGCATGCTCCTATCATTGGTAGCGACAACGGCAGTATTTCTAGCTATGGAGATGGAGAATATGAAGAAATGCTCAGTCTACAAAGGCGTGAGTATGCTGCTGAGCATAGACGCAGACGATCTCATGCACGCAGATCTGCCTCGCATGGCAAACCTAGCAGAACATTTTCACAAAGACTCAACCTTCAAGCTGGTGACTTGAGAGATCCTCTTGGAGCGCATACGTTAGATGAACAAGAACAAACTGATCATCTGGAATCAGAGCCCAACTCCGCTGTAACGCAAAGCGATGATCTAGCTGGAAAGACTAAGCTGGGAAGCGATGAAGTTTATGAAAAGGATGATGAAGACGACTATGAAGATTCGATGGATGGCGGACCTCTTGTTAAGCCTCACACAAAAGTGCAATGGGATGATACGCCGAACAACCATGCTCGTTACAATAATCCATTCTATAGCGTCGAATTGGATCCTTTCCTTTGGTTGCCGCGCGATCCTATGGCGCCTGTCGACCTTTGCGATACGATCGAATGGCATGGACCTGCTCTTGTAAGCTCTCAAGGCGGTCTTGGTCGTATGGGCGAATGGGAAGAAGATGAAGATGAAGAAAGTGAATGTGTGGATGAAGAAGGCGGCTATGAGCTTGAAGATGGTGCAAGTGTGCGCAGTATTCATTCTAACCAGATTCATGGAAATGAGCATATTGAGATCACGGGCACATTGGCACAACGTATTCAAGAAGCGGAAGATCTTGATGATACTGCTGATCCAGCAGCATCTATTCCTCGCAATTTGTTGGGTGACTATAAACGCGCTTTAGATGAAAATGAAGAAGAGGAACAACTCGATGATGAAGCGGGATCTTTGCCTTCAAGACGTCGATTCCACTTATCACCTAGACGTTCAAGTATGCGCAGGTCTAGCGTCAATAGTGAGTCAAGCGATGGTGGAGTGGGTATGATTAGGAGGTTATCGACCCGGCAGGCCTCTGCTTCGATTGCTGAAGATGAAGAAGGTGATTCAGCAGTTGCCGAGTTATCTACTGATAAAGCAGAAGGAAAGAAGGGTGTGCAAAGAAGGGCGACGAATGCGTCTGCTGCTTCTATGCGTTCTACAGGTCGTGTTGGAACGAGTGATACTGTTCCTCGCGCGAAACCACATAGAGTGTCCATGCGCGATGCTCTCAAAGCTGAAGTATTGGAAGAAGAGTATCTGCGAGCACAAAAGGATCGTTTACAAGCCCAGCACCAAGCACGCAAATCAGGTAATGCGTCTGATGTAGGCGATACAAGTGGCAATACGGATGATCTTAGTCCGAACGAAGGAAATCAAACGACAAAGAGTGCGATCATGAGCCGACATGAACAAAAGATGCATAGAGGTAGTACGATACGATCGCCTAGACGAACGGCAAGTAATCGTGAATCAAATTTCGAAATGATGAGATCTATGAGTGGAAATACGATCGGATCTGGTAGAGGATTTTCGGGACCTCCTTTGATTCCTATTACAAGCGAGGCAAGCACATCTTCTCACCCACCTCTGCCTACCGAGTCACCTGAAGCCATCGTTCAAAGACACACCACTGATGACATGCAGATGCAAGAGATACGATTGCCATCAGCAAAGGTGGAATCTTTCGAACAAAAGAAGGAAGAAAAGTGACATAAAAATCGTTTCAATTGATTGCAGCTGCTTATTTTTTGCATGCAACATTTCAATTCAGTTTGCAAATTTTTATCATCATCTATACCCCTTTCTGACCAAACATTTTTTAACGAACATACACTGTACATATCATTTCATTATACCTCATCGCTTATTAAATGCATTTTTTCTGTGCTTTTTTTCACAATATTTATTTTCCACACAATAAATGACATGAAGAAAAAGGTATCTCGAAGAAAATCAAAACGGGAAAGGTGACCAATTATGAAACTGCCTGCATCAAAGGTTTGGAAGTTTGCGCTCGAACTGCCCTAAGATCATCAACGTCTGTGTTGATATACTTTGCAGAAGAAGCTGATCGTGTCGTAGCGATTGAAGCAGGTCTGGAAGAATGCAACGTTTGAGAAGATCGAAGGGCAGGCGAAAATGTTGTTGATTCATGAACGGAAGAGCTGTCTGTGTTGCTTTTCTTTGTGGCGGCTTCTGAGGCGGGTGCTACTACTTCTGCTGGTTTGATGGGTTGCTTGGCAGGCTCAGCAGCTTTTGTCTGGGCAGCCTTTTCTGTTGGTTTGACACTTGGAACAGCTGCTGTAGCTGCTCCGGTGGCTGCTTGCTTTCGCTTTTGTTTTGCCAAAATACGACAATCACGACTGCAAAAAACTTCGCCACTCTTTGTTATTGGAGCATTGACGACTTTCAATCCACAACTTGAGCATTTGGAAGAGGTTTTCAAACCACTCCTTTCTTCTACACGAGCAAGTGCTGCATCCAATGTAGGCATTGCACCACTTTCTGAAGCCTGAAGGCCGCTATTAGAGCTTGTTGTAGATGCTGTCAAGCTGGGTAAGTCTAATTGACTGTTCGCACGACTGTTGATCAAATCCGGGGAGATTGATCCGGATGTTCGTGGAGTGCTTGTGCCTGAAGCATGAACGCCAGAAGTAGGATCAATTGCGGCAAATGCTCTACGACCAGAAGAACTTGCGCTGCCTGGAATGTTGGATCGAGATTCTACAGTTGGTTGGAAAGACACATTTCTCTTACGTTCTGGTCTCTTGCCTTCTGCATGTGAATTTGGTTTTGACATTGTTCCAATTGGAGGTCTTGACATAGCGGACATTGTACGTGTGCGTGGAGTGGTACCATTATTTGGATCATCAAAAAGTCCTCTTAAGCCTCGCAAGCTTCCCATTGCATCTCGAGGAGATTGTGTCAAAGTTGGCGAAGTAGGAATGGCAGTCGATCCACTATTTGTTGAAGTCACAATTGGTGCCATTGAAGTTGGAGGTTTTGACCATGCTGGCGATCGTACTGTATCATCTTTGCCAGTACTTCCTCCCCCGATGAACAAGCCAAACAAGCTTGCCGTTCTTGATGGAGTACCGCCAGTAGCACGATAATCTCCCGTCTGTCTTTGCGTTGATGAAGTGAATCCGATCAGGCTACGCATTGAAGCATAACTAATCTTTCTTTGTCTTTGTGTGAATGATGTATCTTGTTGTTGTTGTCGTCGTTGTGGGGAGGAGGTTGATGAAGCAAAGCGTGAATTGGCCGATCGATAGCTGGCCGAATTTGCTATCAATTGTTCAAGCTTATCTGTCAAATGAGCACCAGCGGTAGTTGGCTGCTCTCCTTCTCCTCCTTCTTCGCGGCGTAAGGAATCGAGAAATTGGGCGTCAATTCCACTGGCTACTCCAATTTTACGCAAACTTGCGGCTGCACTTTTTGTATTTCCATCAAGACCACTTCCCGCTCCACCTCTTCTGATGGATAGAGTTGCACTTTGATTGGATATGAATTGACCATGCGCTATCACTGATTGCCGATCGTCATCATTATCGTATGCATTCCTGCTTGTGCTTGCATGATTATAGCTTTGCATGCTATCTGCTATCGATGCATTACGGGATAAGACGGAAGCAACAGTAGAGATGGAAGCGTTTGAACCGCCCCTCCTTCTTCTTATCTGTTGTTTGTGAATATTAGAGTTGATATCGTATTCAAATGTTGAACATCCTTCTATGGAGATTGCATCACTCTTTGCGATAGTTGGATTGCCATACAGTGTCCTCTTGCCGCTTGAAGAAGAGCCATGTTGTGACTTTGATTGAGGAGATCGATAATGTGATGCGATGAATAGGCTGCTTGATGTTGAAGGAAGTGAAGGGAGTTGATCTAGTGCCTCTTCGTTGAATGATTGATCGCCATGTTCGTTAGGTAGATGAAGTGATTTTGAGTCCATGCTATGTGCTTTTGGTGGATGATGGTATGATTTAGTAAAAGGAAACACTCGAGATTCAAGACCTTAATTCGTGTATTTTGTTGGTCATGAATTGTGACAAAAGTGATGGAAGGATTGACAGGTTTCTGTAATATGAAAATCTTCTCCTGGTAAAAGCTATATTATCTCTGTTATCAAAAGAGTAATAAGGCCACACACTGTTCAAATGCTTTATAATTTTGAATTGATTTTATCTTTGTTTTATTTAAAAACGCTTCTGATTAAAACTAAACCGTTCCTTCTCCCGTTCTGGGCACTCTCCCGTTGTTATTTTTTGACTTGGCATGGATCTGCAGACTATAAAATGTATAAAGCATTCCAGGCGTGTTTTGTATGAATGAATGAATGGAAATAGGAGTGATACCGTCGATTGGGTTGACGTGCCTGCGTGTCAAAATGCAGCAGCACTATTCTTCAGTCTAACGTCATTCGGAGGTTTATGCACTTCAACACAGACTGAACTGCATTTGAACATTTTAGTGTAGTGTAATGCAACGCTTTCATTTTTCAATTCGATGCATACACACACGCATACATGTCTAGACTCGGAAATAAGAACAAAAATCCGAAGTTGTCAGTACCTCTCTCTCTCTCTCACTTTTGCTACCGACATTCACACAAATTTTAATTTATGTACATGCAGATCGATGAAACTTTTTTTCGATATCGGTTATCTCTTTTTTATCGTACCTACCCCGCAAACAAATCATCATCCTTACAGGCAAGAAGCACTGGAGGAGGAATACCTGCTTCTAATTCGCTGCTTGGAAGATTTCTTGTAAGCGAGTGATTGAATATTCGGTCGAAATTCTGACTATTATCGGAGGGTTCCATCTTAAGTAGACGAGAAAAAAGGGATCAAATTGTGATACGCTATAAGAAAGACTCAGGTCAAGTTAATGAGACATTCTAGCTTATGTTACAGATGGAAGCGGCAGATAATGTCGTGTGATCTGTTCCCATCACGCTCAGGCGACTATTTTGATAGTCTGTACTGATTCGGAATATTCAAATAGAACGGCAAGTAGCTTAGCCGGCATGCCTCACGACCAAATAATGAGAAATTATCGAGCACTGATGCTATATGTATGTGTTCTATGTTTGATCAGCTCAATTGGCCTATTCATTATCCTACCCGTATTGCCAATTAGGCTGATGGTATATAACGAAGAGAGGTTCATGTGAAGATTTCTTGATGACTTTTGACTTTCTGATTACATAAGCAATATTAAGATCTGAATCCAGAACTTACTAGAAGGTAGTGGAGTAAACGCGTAACTTACAAAGAAAGGCTCGGGTCTTTAATTTGCAACTTATAAAATAGCCCCGATTGTCTAATTGTCATTCTTCTTGATTTCCGTTTTACCTTCTTGCACAATCATCACTTGCGGCCAGGATGATATCTTCTACCTCGCTTAGGCAGGTAAGGCCTACAATCATCAATATATTAGCAAAACAACATAATATACGCCAATCAGCATTACTCGCAACGTCTTTGGCGCCACATGCAATCACAGCAAAGAGATCACATCTTCCATATATACAAATAGGATCTTTCCACTCCTCCATACCCAACAATGCAAATGGTATGGGCGGAGGAGTCCCACCCGGTGGCGGCGGCGGAATGGGTGGATTTCCAGGAATGAGAATGGGAGGACAACAAGCAGCAGAAAAAGGAGCTGCATTAGCACAATATACTACTGATCTAACACAAATGGCAAAAGATGGAAAACTTGATCCTGTGATTGGAAGAGATGCAGAAATAAGACGAACGATTCAAATTTTATCAAGAAGAACAAAAGCAAATCCTGCTTTGGTAGGTCCGGCAGGTGTGGGAAAAACGGCAATTATGGAAGGACTTGCACAAAGGATTGTCAATAAAGAAGTACCCGAAAGTATGCGAGATAAAAGGATTCTTTCGTTGGATTTGGCTGGGATCATTAGCGGTGCAGCATTCAGAGGAGCGTTTGAAGAACGATTCAAAGCAATCATGAATGATGTAGAAGCAGAAGAAGGACGTGTGGTTTTGTTCATAGATGAACTACACATGCTTCTCAACCTTGGAAAAGCAGAAGGTTCAATGGACGCAGGCAATATGCTCAAGCCTGCACTTGCTCGAGGATTAACAATTGTGGGAGCGACCACCTTCGATGAATACAGACGTAGTATCGAGAAAGACAGCGCTCTCTCACGTCGATTCCAGCCTGTTCACGTTCTTGAACCATCTGTGGAGGATACGATCAGTATTCTTCGTGGATTGAGGAGTCGATATGAGCTGCATCATGCTGTCAGTATAAGTGATGCAGCATTAGTAAGCGCAGTACAGCTGGCACACAGGTACTTGAACGAGAGGAGGATGCCGGATGGACCGTTGGACTTGGTGGACGAGGCTGCCAGTGCATTACGTCTACAGCAGGAGAGTAAGCCAGAGCGACTCGAGCAACTGGATCGCGAGATTCTGAGATATCAAATCGAGCTCGAATCTCTACGGCACGAGGATGATGTACCTTCACAAGAAAGGCAGGCCGAGATTAATTCGAAATTAGACAAAGTTCGACAAGAAAGTCAAAGATTAACAGCTCTTTGGAAATCGGAGAGGGAACGCTTAGACAGAGTGAAAGCGTTGAAAGAACAATTGGAACAAGCTAGAATAGAGCTTGAGCAAGCTACCCGAAATGGTGATTTCCAACGTGTGGCGGAATTACAATATGGCCGTATTCCCGATTTAGAGCAAAAGCTGCCGGCAGAAGAAGAAAAAGTAAGACAAACACAAGAGCAAGCAACAAAGGAAGGAGAAGAGACAATCTTAGTGCATGATCGTGTAACGAGTGATGACATTGCGGCTGTCGTTAGTCGTCAAACCGGTATTCCACTTCGAAACCTTTTGCGTGGAGAGCGTGAACGTCTTTTGCATGTTGAAGATGCACTACGTCAACGTATCGTTGGACAAGATGAAGCTTTGAGCGCTATCGGAGAAGCTGTACGCTTAACCCGGGCAGGATTGCAATCTGAGCGTAGACCTTTGGCAAGCTTCTTGATGGCAGGAAGTACGGGTACAGGAAAGACGGAAACATGCAAAGCGCTGGCAAACTTTTTGTTTGATTCAGAAGATGCTTTGATTCAATTGAACATGAGTGAATATTCCGAATCACACAGCGTTTCACGTTTGATCGGCGCTCCTCCCGGATACGTCGGACATGAAGATGCTGGACAATTGACAGAGCAAGTCAGAAGGAAACCATACAGTATTGTTTTGTTCGATGAGATCGAAAAAAGTCATCCACAAGTAAGAAACATTTTATTACAAATCTTGGAAGAAGGAAAATTGACAGACAGTCAAGGAAGAGTTGTTGACTTCCGCAATGCAATCATCGTCATGACGAGCAATTTGGGTGCGGAAGCGTTGTATGCAAATGGTGCAGTTGATGAACGTACCGGAAGCTTAACGCAAAAAGCCAAAACTGAAGTTTTGCAAGCAATTCAAGCTGCTTTACCGCCTGAATTGATCAATCGTATCGATGATCAACTCATTTTCAATCGACTTTCCGCTTCGGCCATTCGCGATATTGTCGATATTCGTTTGGCAGAAGCCGGTAAGAGATTGACACCTCAACGTATCACGCTTGACGTAAGTGAAGAAGCAAAGGACTGGCTTGCACGTAACGGTTTCGATCCTCGTTATGGTGCTAGACCCTTGAATAGGTTGATCACGAAATCACTGTTGAACCCATTGGCAAGGAGTATTATTGGCGGTACTGTTCGATCGGGCGATAAAGTACCAGTCATTCTTGCGGAGAATGGAGAAGGTTTGCAGATTGTTGAACAACATGATGAACTCAAATCATCAAACACCAACGGCAATGGCAAACCTAGCGCTGAGGAAAGCGAGTAAAACCTTTGCGAACGAAAACAAATTGTAGCATTTTTAAGATCATTTTTATACCATAATTCTCACCACTCATCTGTGTAAAATACCAAATGCTCTCACCGCTCAATAGATCTTTCATATAATGCAATATAAAATACAGTGAATATATCGATACATTGTGGCCGCTCTAAATCAACTCAATCCGAACGCTCTTTGTGGATGTTGATCGAGTCTGTTTTTGCTCGAGTGGAAGCGTTGATTCGGCCAGGATACGAGCCCTCTTCATGCACTCTGATTTCTCCGGTAATTGATGTGACGTTACCCTGCCACTTGTAGAAGGACAAGCGAACAATAGAGTGTATGCTGGCCGATCACTCTCCTCATCCTCCTGCTTAACATGTTTAATAGCCAATAGCATCAGCCCCACTCCCATCCCTAGTTCTTTATCAGTAACTAAAGGTACTTCAGCCGGTACATCTACATTGACAAAGGTTCCCTCGTTTTCACCTTCTTTCTTCCTTTTGGTCTTGGTTATGGCCTGCTCGTATGCCTTTCCCACACCAATTCCGATGAATACGCCTACCCTCGGTTTATGCTTTCGAATCAGATCTGTCAAGATCAAAGCGCCCAACTCGTTTTCCGTCTTGTCAACTTCCTGTGCCATTCGAGTCGGTCTAGCCGCTAGATTTGTCAGTCCAATGGACAAAAAAGGAGGCTTCTGACTCAACATTGTGAAATCTTCACTAGGATGAAAAAGTTTTGAGGTGAAACCTGAACGAAACAAAGCCCGATAGAAATGATTACTTGGATGACCAAAATGTTGACATTTTATACTTGACATTCGACCAGGATTTGAACCGATCATCAATACGTCCATCCCGTCCTTTACGTGGTCGGGGACTTCGGGAAGGAACTTTGCCGTTTTCCAGTTTGTGTCGGGGAGGGTTGCCTGTTCTGGCTTCACTCTCTTTTTGTCGTCCTTCTTTCCATTATGCGCATTTTCCAGAGGTATTCCTCGCTTTATAGATGAGCGAAGGTTTCTGGAAGGTGCCTCAGACGTATCGACAAATCGAAATGAATCACAGAATGATTCCGAGAACAAAGGCGATATTTGTGAATTGGTTTCATCTTCTCTCTTTACCAAGCTTGGCATTGATGGCTGTTTCAATCCACCTGGTGTACTCCTGACTACCTTTTTCTGTGATCGAAAAGGTAGTGGAGGACTTTTGCCTTCCTTTGCAGCATTTCTAGTCATGATAGTTTTGATGATTGTGGAGAAGAACGTTCTGAGTAACAATCTTATTCGACGCTTATGTCATCCATCACCACCACTCTACACGTTGAAACGCGTTTCTCTATAAAGTAACACTTTCTTACACACACCATGACGCTAACACTTTTGGTGGCGCATAGGATAGGGGTACTGCAGCTCTCAGGACTACAAACAACAACACCAATTGGATCAGCAGCATGCATACTCTTATTCAGGGGGGAGCACGGTACCGTACATTGTCAAGGAAAGTCTTGTTGTGCAATTGTCCGTGGAGAAAGTAGTACGACTTCAACTCGTACGAGGTACAGATCATCGAGGGCTTGAGCGTTAAAGGGTAAGCATGCAATTCATATCCAAGAAAGCATTGATCGTGAGATGTACATACATGCAATGCATGATGTAGGAGTGGAGCTTCTTATTTCCGTACATCATTCTTTACGTCACGTTTAGCTTGACGGAAGATGCTCATGAAAGTTTTGATCAGTACATCCACCATCCTATTCGCAACCTAAAGTCCTAGATACCCTCGAAATGTCCACAGTAATCTGCTGAAAACATCACGAAAAAGTGAAGGAACCCGAACCCCTTCCGTGGACGATTCAAAAAAATGCCACCTTCTAGTCAAGAGCAGGCAAATAGCTCTCGTGCTCCTGATCAGCAGAGGAAGTCGTCAACACGAGTACAGGCATTGGTACAGCAATTCGAAGCAAGTTCATCCAGAATTCAAGCTTCAACCTCATCCCCGCAGAACAGACGCTCAAGCATCAGCTCAACTCAAAATGCTGCACCTCAACAAGCCCATATCCGACCGCCACGACAAGCAAGATCCACTTCTATGCCACCAGTACAGAATGAGCGAATGGAACGGCCACGAGCGGGTCCAACGATTCGAGCTTCGTTGGGTGGAATGAATTGGGATCCTATCAATCCACCCTCTTCGTCTGCTGCATCTAAATTGCAAGACAAGAAGAGGTCCTCGATAAATCCAAAGACATCCACACAATCTGTCGTTCGGACTGGTCAGCATAAAGAAAATCAACCTCGTGCACATTCCCTTCTTTCCGCATCACCTGCGATCGCACATCCACCTTCGATCAGGAAAACGGAAGCACATCATACCCAGCCGAAGAATATGTCGATCGAGCTAGAGAAATTGAAAGGAAAGGAGAAGCGCTATGATGGTCTACCTTCTCATAGCGGAAGCCTGCTGCCGACGTTTCCAGAAGAGGGTCAACCGAGTTCATCTAGATTATCCTCTCCTATCGTACTACCATCTCCAACCAGCGAGAACAGCCATGAACCGGGCAAGGTTGGCATTGTTGATTCGGATACGACACAGACAGATCATGTCCCGCTATTGACAAGAGGAGGTAACTCTGGAAGAGATGATCCAGTGTCGTCCGCAGTACAAGCCATACCCGCTTCCCAGGTATTCGATCATGATGCGCTACCATTGCATTTGCCAGATCTGGATGCCTACTTGGACGATCAAAGAATCTTTGCGCCACCAATCTTTGTCAACGAGCAACCTCAATACACGGAAGAAGAGAGACGTCTATACGGCTTCCGATCAAAAAACTCATCTTTTGATTCAGATTTTGAAGTGTGCGGTAATCAAATATCCCTGCCTAGCCAGACAATGGATTATAAAGGGATGAGGAAGCGCAAAACCGCCAAAAAGTCTACGGTGATGCCAAGACGAATGGACGAAGATGAAGGTCAGATGGAAGCGGGCTTGTTGACAAAGGATGAGCAGCAAAGCCAGGCGGCCGAAGATGAAAAATTTGTTCCGTCATTAGACGCAACTGTTCCAACGCTAGAGAAATCATCCTCAGAAAACAGTCAGAATGAAAAGCTGAAAATGTTCCCACCTTTGATGTTGTTGAGAGATAATACCCTGGACGAACTCAAATCAAACGCTGTTGGACCACGTAAACCTCCAGGAGGATTTTTGGGCTCCATGCCTGGCATTGGTACACTTTTGGGTACGATTGTGGATTTCGTTATCGGTGTGGAAGGATCCACTTTGGCAGCAGGGATATTCAGACTTTCACTATTCATGGACTTTATTCAGATAATGAATATGAATGTGCAATCTACATCCGACTATCGTTCTTTCCGCACAATAAATAATAACAGCTTATCGGCGGATTACATGCTTTTACATGTGGTTCCTTCATTCGTGGCTCTAAACTTTGTCAGCGTCTTTGGAGCTGCTGTCATTCTGCTTCTAATATTCACGGGTATTGCAGCTCTTTTGCTCATTTCGTTTTGGAGAATGACAAAGAGATACAACCCAAATAGAACGCTACAAGGGTTTGCCTCTCAACCATGGATTTTCAGAACCTTAAAACCTGCCGATGGAACGCATACTGCTGAAATCCGTGTTGAAGAAGGTCAAAAAGCCATCCCTTGGCGTAGTACAGTTTGGACAAAGTTCGCAAACGTGAGCGTGGTGATGTCATTGACAGTACTGTATATTCCACTCAGCAAACTTTCTGTGGATGCTCTCGTTTGGAGTTCAGATTATTGGCCAACGCATAATCGAGCATCAACTACAACACCCAATATAGAAGGAATGTGCTACAAAACCAACACCGATCCCGATCAATTTAATTGGGCATTTGTCATCATTCCTGTCGCCGCTCTCACAGTCATCTTTTACACACTTTGGTTCCCGTACTTGATGATGAGAACAATCAAAAAGCTCCTTCCTCGTGTTGACGAATACAATGAACTGGGAAACAAACGTACAGGCGGAGAAATGGAGACGGAATACATGCGACTGTTGGGTAGGGACAAATCCCCTCTTAACTTCATGTACATCGACTATCGTCGTAAGTGGGGAACATACAAACCTCTTTACATCCTATGTTTCAAGCTTTCAAATTTGCTCATCATCAGCATCTTTACTCAGCAAAATTGCATATTCCACAAAGCGGACGTTCGAAAGATGTTGGTCATACAACAATCGGCTTTGATTTGTATGCAATCGGTCTTGCTTTGTGCACATCTGTCCATACAGCCTTTTGTGGATATGCTCAGCAATCGATCAGAGCTGTGCAGTCGGTTCGGGTATGTGATGACAGCCGTGATTGGTCTCTTGGTGGCTTTACAGGTCAAAGGCAGTACCGTATATCAATCAGCATTACTCTACGTCGTTCAAGCGTTGACCTATTCAGGTAACATTTACTTCAGTATAGCCGGAACTTCTTGGATGAGTCATTGGATCAAACGTCTTCAAGTCCGAATAGATTTTAGCATAGATATCTTTTCGCCTGTTTTGCAACTCGAAAAGCATATCAAACGAAGGATCTGGCAAGAAACTCTTTCTACAATTTTGCTCAGTGGTCCCGAATATCGAATGCCAATTGGACAAATGGTAACATTTTCTGTTGACGATCATTGGCCACCATATTTGTTGCAATTCCGTGGCACAATTGCAGAGAGGCATATTGAAAATCTGAAGATTGTCAAGTCTGTTGGGATGACTTCCTATCAGGATGCTTTGAATATGCTAGATGCTGAAGGATATTCGGAAAGATGGAAATCCGTCATCAAACGTATTCAAACTGAATTTGCCGGACCTGATGCTTATTGGCAGCCTTTGGAAATCACTCCGGCAAACAAACGTGCATTCGAAGGCGTGTCCTCCTACTTTGGAAAGGCCTTTTTGGTTCCTTTTCCGCCAACGTTAGTCATTTCGTACGATCAAACGCAACAAGGAGTATGCGGTGCAACCGTTCAATTAACTACTTTGCAAGAATTAGAAGCATTCATTTGGCAGAATGAAAGTGAGACGATCAGGAATCGGAAATGGGTTCGTTTGAGCTTGAGAGCACTAGAAGGTCAAAAAGTCTATTGTCCTCATGTTGAAACGGAAAATATCACACCCCAAGGACGTATGCTGACTTGGCTTGCCGGATTAGAAAATCGTAAAGATCGCTATACGATGGCAAAGCCGATTTACTACGATGAAGGCATTCTGACGATTCAAAGAAAGATTGGACCTAACGCGGGAGGTTATAGCTTCGAGTCAGGATTTGATGTCTTTGTGACATATGCGCAAGGACAAAGAAGAGATGAGGGTGGATTGAGTGTAGTACGAAAATCGTTGACCGTTGATGCCGCTGCTGCATTCGGTCTTCGTGACGATTTCGAATATTCGCCCTCTCTCGAGCAATTTTTCAACGATAACTATTCCATAATCACATTACGATATCCACAAATGGCTCAACTTTTGCAAAATTATAGGGTTTGCTTCTACCGTGAAGCGCTGGAAAAGCGAAAGACGATGCAATATGCTTTCTTGACCGAGATCTTTGATACACCATCATACAGTATCAAGGAAATGGAAAAAGATTTCGGGTGTAGTAAAGGCAATGCTGTAGTTCGACAATTGCCTGTTCGTTATAAAGCTGCTTCTACGATGTTGGTTCAACGTATGGCACACGTTCGAAAGACACAGGTACATCAATGGTGGTATATCTTTTGGGATGACTTTTGGCGTCAGAATAATGGAGATTATGCCGCCTTACAATCAAATGCACAACTCTTCAGCCCACAATACCCCACGAGCATCGCCTATACTCCAATGCCACGCAAGAAGCTGGAAGAGCTTCTCAAATCCAAGACGGGCATCTGGAGAGCAACAAATGCTAAGAAAGGTATCGTCGATCAAGGTTTAATTAACAGAATATACTTTATGATTGATGAATTAGCCTTCAATCGTTCTTTGCGTAGGCCAGGAGAGGCGCAATCAGGAGCAGGCAGAGGTGAGCCATTAGTGGTTGGCACTGTAAGAACAGACGGTAGCATTGGCGTACGTTCAATCGAAACAATTTCCATACCAACCAGTTCCAAAGCAGCACACCATTATCCTCTTTACTCTGATCCATTTGCTGCCACTTCACGTCATACGGGCGGAGGAACAGATCATGATGTTTCTTCAATCGTTGAACGATATGCATGGCCATGGACAGAACAAAGACTTAGCGGACGTCCATCGCAAAATGCATTCAAGCGTTTCAAAGGGCGTATCCTGGAATGGTTATCCATTCGGCCGTACAAGCTTCACGATGATATTCAACAATTGTTCATCTATTTGCGCATCGTTGATGGCCGATACGAGGCGGCTTCACCAAGACGACCACAGCATCGCACCAACTAACATCAAAAATTAGACATGTATACCTTCATTATACCCCCTTTTCTACATACTTGCATACAACGATACCCAATGCAATCTTTGAACTTCTTTCAGTCCAATCGCGTGTCTATTAATCTTCATCTGATGGTGGTCCTTCGTCTGATTCCTCGTCCTCATCTAGTAGAATGGGAATGTGTAAATTACCAGAAAATGAATGTCGCATCTCTCTCGGTACTCACCAACAACGTCTGCTTTGTTGAATCCAGAGATTGCTTCTGCATCACGCAATAGCCTTCGTACTTTCTCGTTCTGTTCGCCGGCTGTCAGGATATCGACTGGCTTGAATCCATCATTGTTCGTTAGTCTTGGATCAGATCCTGCTTCAAGAAGTTGAGAGACTGTATTGCGCATAAAAGTCAGTATTGTGATCGTTTGAGTACGCTTTCAACACTTACCAGTCCATTCTCTCTGTTCGTCATCCTCTAATCTTACAGCCAGATGAAGTGGTCGATCACCATCATGCTTCGTCTCTGCTTCGTCTACATCAACTTCTTCATCCAACAGCACAGCAAGGATATCCAATTGTCCAGCCCTTAGACTTGCCAAAACAGGTGTATCTCCTAATGCATTTCTTGCTTCTAAATCTGGTTTTTTACCACCACTTGCTTTACCGCCTTGAAGTACTTCTTGTAAAAGGTCAACGTTACCTGAAGTGATTGCATGAAATAATACTTGATTTGCTGATGCACCAACGTATTCGTTTGTATCTTCTGTTTCTGCCATGTTTCTATTTATTTGTGATGGTGATGGTGATGGTATTGAATGTGAATGGTATGGTATGATGCACTGATGCTGTGTCTCTGACGTCAAACGCGGCCCGAATGCTTATATTGGCTCAGACCAACACATTAACACAATTGTATTCAACAAGGCTTCAAGCGTGTACAATCCCCCGCGCTAAGCCATTGATAAATTTAAGAAGATTTCCTGATTGACGTCTTCCACTATATGCTCGTATAAACCATGACTCAAAGCAACAATAAAGATGGAAAGAGACAGTAGTGATGAAGCGTTGAATGTCGTTCAAGAGAAAGATCTGACAACATTCGAGGAGATTACTGAATACAAGGCTCTGCTACTCGGATCAACATTCTTTCCTGGTGGACTAGAGAATCTCACAGCGGGTAAATTTGCTGCAACCAGAGATGATGATGAGAGGAACAGGACAGCAAACGCTGAAGCTGCTCTAAGAAAGCTTACTGCGATTCTAGACAGATATCAAGAGCAAAACTATCTTCTGGATCCTTATCTGGAAGCAATCGTCGGACCGCCTGTACGTGCCTTACAACAATGTACATTCCAATCGCTTAAGGGTGGGGAAGCCTCCTCTCAAATCTTCGATGATGTTCAAAGGCTTGCGAGGCTGCTATACCACTATACCAAAGTCAGAGGATACAAGACCATTCTACACTTTTTTCCACACACTGTCGATGACCTAGTACCTACGCTTGGATTGCTTGAAAGTACAATCGATGGCCAAATTAAATCGACATGGAAAGTCCGATATGTTTTGCTATTATGGCTTTCGCTCATCTGCATGATCCCGTTCGATTTGGCAAAATTTGATAAAGGATCTTCTACATCTTCCAACACGACAATGGCTCGAATAGAACACGTAGGGAAGCACTACCTTAACAGTCCTGGGAAAGAACGTGATGCAGCTTCGATCATGCTTGGAAAGCTATATCAGAGAAGAGATGTAGATGAAGAGCATCTGCGAAACTTTTTGCGATGGTCGCGTACTTCAATCTTACCGCCTTCCTCCCCTTCAACTTTCCTTGTGACTGGAATCTTGCAGACGTGGTGTACAATTGTCAAGATAGCCTCTGTTGAAGCTCTGCTCCCGCTCATTGAAGCAATCCGATCGCTTCTGACGCTTTATTCGTCCGATGAAGAAGAGGCAGCAGATGCATCTGGTGGGTCGGAATTCGTGATGGCAACTTCTCTTAGAGACAATAGTATCGTCAACAAGTTTAAAGCAAAGATGGCATGTCGATTGGGCCTAAAAATTCTCAAGCCACGGAAACGTGCAAATGTGCTTCCTCCTGCTATGCTTATGTTTGGCACCGAAAGCCAAGAAAGAGCAGTTGAGAAAGACTTTGGAGAAGAGGACGTACCCGAAGAGGTTGACCGATACATTGCTTTATTGATTGATGCTTTGCAAGATAAAGATACCATTGTTCGCTATTCAGCCGCCAAAGGGATATCAAGGATATGCAGCAGACTTCCGAACACGTTCATCGAGCAAATTGGCGATGAGATAACCGGCTTATTCGCAATCAACGTTGCCAATATTATGAGTGCAAAGGAAGATTTATCCAATGTGAGCGAATTCACATGGCAAGGATGCTGTATAGCCTTGGCAGAGCTGGCAAGGAGAGGCTTGCTCTCAGCTGAGACACTAGGAGAGAAGATGCCGTGGATCGAAAGATCTCTGCTTTTCGATATCCGTCGTGGGGCGCATTCGGTAGGATCGGGTGTACGAGATGCAGCCTGTTATGTACTATGGGCTCTGGCTAGGGCTCATGATGCAGAAGCAATCAGACCGTTTGCCAAGTCAATTTCGGAAAAGTTGGTTTGCGTGGCTTTACTCGATAGAGAAATTTCTCTTCGAAGAGCAGCAAGCGCTGCTTATCAAGAATGTGTAGGTCGCCTGAATTTGTTCGCACACGGAATCGATGTTATTCGCAAGACGGACTTTTACGCAGTTGGCGTGAGAAGGAATGCATTCTTACATTGTTTACCTCAAGTTGCTGAACATATCGAATATCGTCATGCTATCGTCGAGCATTTGCTGAACACGACAATTGTACATTGGGATGCTTCGATGCGTGAATTGGGTGCCCAAGCCCTGGCTAGAGTGGTGAGATTGGACTTCAGTATGCTTATCAAGCATGTAAGTGAACGTTTGATTGCGATGTCGTCCATCCGTGACCCATTCACAGTCCACGGGGCTCTGCTATCCTTGGCGGAAATTGGTGAGGATTGTCGTCATTCTTTGTCCCCTGAAGCAGCTTTGTTCCGGCAAAAAGCCTTCGGGACACTCAAATCGGTCGTCAAACCAGGCCCGCGTGCTTCTGGAACGAACTTGGTCTTGCGTGCTGCTTGTCAATTGATTGCAAGCTGCTCTTCAGCGGATTCGCTTGCGACAGGGAGTAATTCTTGGAAAACGTTTGTTGATCTGACGTTGGATAGACAGGAAGAGGAATGCCATTTCGCGGCTGCGAAAGCAATTGTGGCTGTCAGTCAATTGCAAGATCAAACGAAGCGGATACGGTCAACCATACAAGGATGGAAGAGACTAAATATTGCTCAATCTCAGAGCAACGCCAAAGTGCTGGGATCCTACAGCTTTTTGCAGTATGGAGAAGCATTACAAGAGACTATCACATTCCTAATCTCGCTCGTTGAAGGTTCTTCTCCGACAAAGAGCGCAAATGTGGAAACAAGACGAAACGCTTATCAGAGCTTGGCAGACATCTTTGTTAATTTATCGGACAGGTGGTCACACTCCCTTGACGTGGAGACTGTGCAGCAAATTTGGAAGTGCCTCTTGGGTGGTATGGAAGATTATTCAAATGATGCCAGAGGAGACGTTGGCTCTTGGATCCGCATAGCGTGCATGCAAAGCTTTCAGAGAATCATTGAGACCTTGACGAAGTATCCTTGTCCCGAGAGGGTTTACCTTTCACAATCGATTTGCGATGCCATTTGTGCCGCTCTAGCAAAACAGATGACGGAAAGGATCGATTCGGTCAGGACAGAAGCTCGAAAGGATTTCTTGTTTGTTACTCGGAGCGTTGCAGGTACGTCCACTCATATTGCTGTCCCATACAAGGAAAAGCTCAACGCACTGTTCCCGCCAGAGCAAGACGAACAATTGAGCGATCTGAGCTATCTGTATGGCAAGATCGTTCCCCTTCTCTCGATCGTTCCACTGCGTGCAGAGCTGTTGAAGGGAATCGTGCTAGGTATCGGGCCACAGCGGGAGACGGTTAATCGTGATTTAGTGAAGAGCTTGACAGCATTCTTGAGTCAGTCGGAGGCAGATCAATATGACACATCCGACATTGTTAAGGATTTGACTGCATTGGCATTAGCAAACGTTCGCAGTAATAGGCTGTTTGTCCCGTGTATCCAGGCATTCAATGTGCTTATAGAGGAAGGCATCATCGACGACCGGATATCGGAATCTGGAAAAGAACTTAAATGGTGAGTGAACAACAAGAACACATTGATCCTTACCTTCTGAAGCTGACAATTGTTCCCCTTTCCCCCTTACAGCATCACACGAATGCTAGACATGGCAACCCGCAGCGTGAACGTCGTGAAGAGTATACCCCGCTTATTAGCATCCGTTCAATTCACGACGAATCTGCTGTGTATCACAAGTCTACAATCCGGTGTCATAACCAACAAGCTCAAAAACTTTCTCTTGCATCCTTTCCCAATCATTCGGTCCACGTCTGCCGAATTGATTTATGTTCAAGGACAAAATCATTTGGACAACTTTACGCAAGAAGCCGAAGATACGCTTTTGTCCACCGAATGGGCACAGGCTAGCATCAGTGAGCTTCAACCGATAGTTGATGAGCTCATCAGATCCCTTTCTTTGGAATCTTGATCATGTACACTATTCTTTATAATCAATGCATTGTTCTGTGCTGCGCTTTCTCTCACGATCAAAAGAAGACCGGGAGGCCATTGTGCACAAAATCCCCCGCTGTGTTTGTTTATGCATTCTCAAGGGCGTCGCGCCTACCCAAATTTCCAATGATCGGACCAATTCACCCGCGTCCGATGCAAGCCTGTAGCACAGTGACCAGGCGGTGCAAGTGCAGTGCAGTGCAGTGACACCCCCCCCCCCGTGATTTTTAGCGCCGAGATTGCACTTTATCGATCCGCAGGCGTGCTATTCAATAAAAGCATGCTCCTTAGGATATCCTTTTGGTATCCCGATTGCGATTTAATGATTTTTTTTTCGATGACAAAAGCATGGCACAGAAAATGCATATTACTCATCCTTGTGTATGGCTAGACTTCGTCCTTTACCGATTTCCTGGGAACAATCTCGGATAGAAGTTGTTGAGCGGAAGCGGGCGATTCTATTTTCCCCCCCTTGCGCTGATATTCTACGCGCGCGCGTGTTGGAATTGTTTTGAGTAAACAAACAACATACCACCTTCATTTCATCCATTCTGTCTTTTCCAGTCAATCGTTCAATAATCAGAAATAAAAAAAGATGAATTGATTCGTGATACAACAATAAATAAAGACAAAACATAATAAAGAATGACTGATTCAAGTAGTATCACATCAATACATACACATATCAAAGCCGTACTAGTACACAAGCGGGAAAGAAGAAAAGAAAGGGATGTGTAAAGATGGCATGGAGAAGAAAGATGGTTATATCATCCTTCTTCCCCTTCCGTCCTTACCTCCATAGAAGCACAGGGAACGCTAGTCAAAGAGATTGGGAAGACTATTTAAGCTTTCTTGGAAGCAACTTTCTTCTTTGATGCGGGTGCCTGTAAGCAAGAAAAATAAAATGTCAGAAATTTCACGGTCAAACAGTATGGCTTTCCGCTCATGCAATCTTACGTACCTTCTTGCTAGAGACCTTTTTCGAAACAGGCTTCTTTGCCTTTGATGCTGTGGAAGATTTTGTCTTCTTTGCAGCGGGCTACGAGTGGAAAAATGATGGTGGGGATATGTTAGTATGGATGTGATCACCGTGAAATCTCGTTTGATGGAGTCTAAAACTTACTTTCTTTGTTGTGCTGGCTTTCTTGGTTGTGGTTGAGACCTTCTTGCTAGCTGGCTTGGCCGTTGTCTTCTTTGCTGCTGATGCGGGCTTCTTGGTGGCGGTCTTTGCCTTGACGCTTGGAGCCAACTTAACTTTACCGCTTGGTCCCTTGGGCAAAGTGAAGACCTTCTTTTCAGCACCCTTGACGATGGCCTTGGAGATGTGGTTGTTGAAGGTGGCTTCAGAAACCTTGCTGGTTGCAGTGTACTTTTGCAAGATGTACTTCTTGATGGTTGGGCGACTGAGACCAGCGCGGGATTCGTCGGGGTGAGAGATGATGGCATCCTTGATCATGGCCTGTAATGGAAAAGAGTGTGAGGAAAGGATGAATGTTGTCAGTAAGATAGTCTACCACCAATAGAGATAAGCCAAGCTTCATTTCGCGTGCATGAAATTATTCGCGCAGGAATAATCTGTTCGTACGTGGCAGCGTTCCGTTGACAAGGTGGTAACGAAAAGCTTGATAGCGGTGGCTACAGGCACGGTGGAAAGCTGCCGTTTTGCCATAGTGTGTGCCAAGAAGCATGTTTTGCTTTGAGCCTTTTCAATGGACGATGAATCAACCGTGCAAAAATCTTGAACGAGCAGAACTGTAAACCATCCACGCGCTCCAATCCCGGCGCGTCAATCGGAACGCGCGCGCGAATTGAGAACGAACGAATGACGATGGCGTGAAGCGAATAGAGGAGATAGAGCCAAACGGCTTTGAATGGATGAAGTACATGCTACCATCCATCCATTGACCAGCTTGAAAGATGTATCTATCGTTTCTTTTCGCTCCTATGTATGCCTTTCCGTTTACCTTGTCAACGGGACGGATAGCAATGGCGAAAAAAGTGTACAATTGTTTCAAACTTACCTCGTAAGATGGACCGGTGGAAGATGCCTTCTTGGCGGCTGAGGCTGTCTTTGAAGCTGGCTTAGACATTGTTAGAGAGTTGATTTGATGGCGATCAAAAAGAGAAAAGAGAGAATGAAAATGATTATGGTGGAAGTAAGAATGGATTGGGGGTGGGATTGAAAGTGAAGTTAATATAAAGTGGTGGTGTATGTATCTTAGTTGTGCTTGTATGTACACAAAAATCGTGTAAAAAGGCGCGTCTTTAGCGTGAATGAAAAGAGTGATAAACTGCCTACCAATTATTTGTTTATGCATGCAACCTTGATCTGCCCTCTGTACAAAATTGCGTGCGGTTTTGCAGTTCATCGGTGTTGGTTGGAATTCCTCTCTTAAAGTGCACAAACTCCACCGAAGATAGCAAAAAGTCCAACACTGGCATCAAATCAGTCTACAACAATAACACCTAAATCTCGGCACAAGTCATCGCAAATTAGATGGTATCGTGTTATGGTATGGCCCCATTATATGATTTCAATTCGTACGTTCCCCCTTGTTGGACAATTGATCGCTATCAGACTTAGGATAGATGATGTTGTTTATATTACTCAAATTCTATATCATTTTGATCGCATTGAAATCGAATATCGAGTTTATTTTTATTGATAAATATAATTAAAATCACCAATAATATAAAGTTGAATTTAAAAAGTTACAGAGATCTTGTCTTACTATGCCGATTTCCCCGTCCATCCTTCTGCCTTATAGCCTTCTGTGTTGTTTAAAAACTAATTTTAATGGCTTTAAAATGTAAGATATACATTTTCAAAACAATAAATGATCTTTATTCTTTGAAATATAAAAGTTATAACCTTATGGTACTATCTTCTGTTGTGAATATACTCTACTACTAACGACAGAGATATAGATATTGAGTCCGATCTCATTGATAGATGTTCTTTAGTCGTCGCGATCGAGAGCTCATATCTTTTCCGTCAACATTTCGAGACCGTGACTTCAATCTTGACACAATCTCTACCCGCTTATCCGCCCGCTCCTGTGTCTACGCCCCGCCCAAGTTTAACAGCAGCAGCACACGCCATTTCCGAGTCTCAGGGCAAACGCGCTGTTTAAATTGGTGCGCCATTTAACATACAATTGTACACGTCAGTATTTTAGCATTATTTTTTACTTTTATTTCATCATCATCAAAGAGGTATGGAACAATATTGACTTTCAGCGGTATCACATGTGATAAGCAAGATTGCTTGATAGATTGTAGATTGAAGCTCTCTAATGATCCTCGGAAGAGAGAATATCAACATTTTCCCGAGTGATCCATTCAATTTACGTAATCAACCCTACATTCCCACGATCGATTGTTGTATTCATCTCAATCTATAAATCTATATCTTTATCAACGATAGCGATGTCTAGATGAGATATATCTGAGATGCCATTGGTTAATTCTCATTATGCTAGGAGAGAAACTACTTTCGAAATATACTGCCACGCAAGGGACCAACCGATAGGAAGCACTATAAGGGGTACAATGATTTAAATAAAAGCCCTGCCACTGCTGGCCTATCTGTACCCTTTTTCTCATCAAACCATATCTTCTCTTACTCGATCACCACTGTAATTGAAGAGATTTATATTATTTACGCATGTACAGTATATATAAATAATAGAGGCTGACAAAACAACAACGAAACACAAAAGAAAAAAAAATTGTACAAGTAAAACGACGAACGATTCCAAAGATCCAAAGTCAAAAAGTTTGGCTTCTCATTGTTCGTTAAGCGCAAAAAAATTACGTTTCGCTCGGTTGAATTCGTGGAACGTTGATATGAAGTGTTAGACCATCAAAATGTGCCCTTGTAGCTTTGAGGTCTGCATCAGGTCCAAATTTAATCTTACGTTCAAATCTTTGATCAACTCCTTCTTCAATTTCATTCTTGGTTTCGGCAGTAATCTTTAATTGATGATCACGTTTAGTTTCCAAAATCATACGGTCTAATCGGAAACCGGGTAAACATGTTCGCAGTTCATATCGATTCACGTATTGTTCAACCATCAAATCATCTTCTTCCTTCACAACAGTCTTGGTCGTGGTTGTTGTGGTTGTGCTGACGACGCGCTTGGTAACACTATCACCTTCTTGAGCGTTTCTATCTTTCAAACCATTATTGAACGCTTCCACCAAGATCTCACGCGATAGGGAAGGGTCACCTTGCAGAACTTCACCAAGGGGAGCATCAACTCTGTCTGCATGACGGATATGAATATCGTGTCTCTGTCCATCAGGGAAAGGCGTCACGGTATAATGTGGCTTATCGTCATCTGTGCCTTCTTGTGCTTCCGTCACAACGCTGATCAAACCAGGCGAAATTGCACCAAAGGAAGCAGCGCTTGAAGACATGGACATGGCCGTCGAACGTTTGAATTTGTACGCAGTAAAGTCTGAAGGCATACATGCAGACTGCCGGAAACTTGAACGCTGTTTGGAATTACCCTTGTCAAAAGCTGAAAAGCTGGCATGTCTCTTTTGCAATTCGGGCGTGCTAGTCCGTTCACCCGAATCAGTTGCTTGCTTTCGCATTGGTTCACTGTAGCCTGCGATCGATTCTTGATCAGGTAACAGTGGTGAGGTCAAGCTGCGACTGTTTTGATCGTAACTGTACTTCAACGGCGCAAAAGCGGCTCTTGCACCGCCAAAGCTACCATCTAAATCGTAAAGAGTATTGCGAGAATTGTCATGGCTATTGCCGCCACTATTGCTCTCATTCGACCAACGACGACGATCACCTGCACTATCGTAATCCGTATTGCTGCTGTGAACCGTATTGCGCTGCAAGATATCCGAACCTACCATACTCGATGATCGGCTTGACAAAGCTTCAGATGGGATATAAAACCGATCATGTTCAGGTAGCAGCGTACGCCAACTGTCTGGACTGGCAGCACATTCGATCGCCGGGCTCAAGCTGCCCGCGGCAGGGAAAGGAGTCATGAATCGAGGATGCTGAGCTTCCTCCACCGTTTGACTGACCTTTGTGATGACAGATGATTCTGGCTTTTCATGCATTTGCAATTCATCAAATAATTGTTCCAAAGAACTATGATCTGATGTCGTTGGTGTCACGGTACGATCAGTGTGAAAGCTTGTGCCAGGTAATCTGTGTAAAGCATCAGGTCTTCTGATCTTAATCGTTGATGAACGACCAGCTGGACTTGTACTGACAGGCGTCATATTCATTTGATAATCGTTCTCGTCATCCATATTTCTAGCTGCATGAAGAAGTTGTGGATCCATGGATGACTGTACAACATCTTCAGCAGTTGAAAAGCCAACGGCTGCCAAACCTCGAATATGATGAAAAGCATCGCTCATATCAACAAGTGCAGGCGATGAAGGCGTCAAACGAGGACTAACGCTCATCGGGCCATCCATTTCCGGGGCTGCAAAAGCAGATTGCATCGTGCTCTTCTCGCCGTTAGCACACTGCCATGAAAGATTTGCGTTCATTGATTCGGGCGTCTTTACTTCACTTCCTCCGCTACTTTCAACGGATGACATAGACAATCGGGGAGCAGCTTCGAAACTTTGATGATCAATCTCTTGGAAAGAATGAGGTGAGCTTTGTGGCGCAAGTCCAACGTTATTAGGTGATGGCTGACCGATCGAACGGATTGTTTGAATCACTTTTCTGCCGCTTTTTGTGCGAACTAAGCGATGTCTGGTTCCTTGTATGCCGGATTGATTTGATTGAGTCGTTCCAACTTGTGGAATCGTGGGGTATTCTGCGGAAGGTTTGACAAGATTAGCGAGAGAGGCGTAATTTGCAGCTTGGGCAAGGTATTGGGTATTTTGATCGTGATCGATTGCAATGTTGGAAGAACGTGAAGATGAAGCGACATTCGACGGGGTATAAGTACCTTCATCGTTCTTATTGTTTACTGTGTTCATGTACGGTCTCAATGCTTCTGGTCGAATGGGCACTAGAGTTGATTCATTTTTTGGTTGTGCCGCATTACTGGAAGAAGGCATTGAAGAAGAAGAAGAAGGTAAATTTGACCCATGACGGGCAATAAACCTTCGTATGCTGCCTGAAGGACGCCTTTGAGGCGATGAGGGATTGCTCTTGATTGGTCTATGCGAGCTCATGATGTCTGACGAAGAAAAGCCGAATTGAAAACCTCCTGAATCCGAAGGAAGGATTGCGAAATCTCTTTCTATTTGCGCATTAAATAAGGCCGAACCTGTAAATGGACCAAAAGCAATTGATGTCCTCCTTGTATCGGCAGTTAGGACGAAGGACGTTTTGCTTGCCTTTTTGATTTGTTGTGGCGCAGGCTTTTAATTGTCGATCAAGCCAGTAATCATCAGTAGTAGTCGTCACTATGATGTCGTTTAAGCGAGATTTGCATGAAACAAGTTGCGAGAATTGAGAGACCGTGTTCGGTTGGATAATAAAGGGATCTCACCGTCAGGGTTTTGCCCCACAGCTTTTTCTGATGGAATTTGAAACTGCAAGTAGGCGTAAAGACAATAAAGCTTGCTTGCTTGCTCTCTTTTCTTAACAATCGTAATTGGCGCACTGCAAATGGATGACGTAAAAGCCGAAATGAAGAATGTTTTCCTCCAAACAAATGCGGAGTTTGGTTGAGATCGTGCCCGGTGTAAAAAAGTGTTGCTTCTTTGTAGAAAAAGGTACGGCCTCCGTTCAGGTCCAAGAATTTGACGGGCGATACTTGTAATCAATATATACGATCAAGTTCAATCCCGTTTTTGTAGTACAATGTAGGATGGTATTTGATTTGAATAAAAAAGAAAAAGACGGCGGTCCGAAAAATAAATCTTTGTTAATGTCAGATAGTCCCCCTTTTTTGTGCAAGTAAGCTTCCGTTCTTTCTCCTAATCGGATCAAATATGAGCCCCTCTTTTTTGAACAATACTTTATGCGATGACGAAAGCGGACTTGTTTGTAACCCCCTGTTCGCCTCACCCGAGAGAGGGCTATGTGATGGTAGGTGGCGAAAGAAAGAGAATTAAAGTCTATACTAAGGAAAGGGTTGGCTCATATGATCATCAGCATGTGTGCGTGTGTGTGTGGTTCATCATCTATTTTCAGTCTCATGTCGGCAAATAACAATTATACTTGACAGGAGCTGGACAATTGCAAAGGCAACTAGCGCAAAGACCCACCTGCATTTAATCGTTTTGTGCCTCAATTTTACGATCAATAAAAAAAAGGAAGACTACGTAACGATGCTGCAGATAAAATAACAAAATAGTGCACAACACCAGTCTGGCTCCTCATTTAGCCACAAAAAAATAAACAAGCTAACCAAAATGAGTTTTCTGTGCTTGTGTGTTTGTGCCCTTGAGCCAAAAAAGGAGCCTTGTTCTTTTTCCACAGAAGCTAGACCTGCAGGGTCAATTAGTAAACTTGTTTACACTGCATTCCAGCACAACCCAAAAGCGAAAGAAGGGTAAGGGTTAGGCTGCGAAATGATTCCACAAAATCACACTCTCTGCTGCTGTGCACTACCACACAAATTTCAATTAAAAAGCGGAGTATTTATTCAATTCAAGCTCAGACTTTTTGGGGAACAAGACTCCTCCTATTGAATACATACGTCATTGACCTTGGAATTGCGCGTGTTAAGGCTGGAACAGACTTTTTTTTTTAATTAGTCGGTGAATGAATTAAACGCCTTTTGACCAATTAGCATTCAATCCCACACAAGATCAAGGACGATGAAAAGATTATCCACAATGCAATGCATCTGATCTTCCCTTGACGATGTTGATGAATAGTGTAGGGTCTTGTTCAACACTGCTTACATAGCCTTTTCGGAGGATATCATCTTAGTAGTCCTAAACGTACATTAGCGGTATGCTTGCAAACGTCATGACATGCGCTAAAATCTTTTCTGGAAAATGCACAATGGAACCGAGAAAAGGCTTAAGCGGCAAGTGGGTGCGGGTGGACAAAAGTTGACAAATGCACGCGTAAGTAACACGCGACGCGTAGAAATGCATGCATAAAGAGCAACACGTATTGCTTCCTCAAAAAGATACATAAGCATAAACTAGTAATCATATGTTCATTCTCCATTCCTTTCAATAAGCATCACATGGCGACAAGATGGTGAGGCAATCCACAGCTACAGCATCCTCTTCAAGTACGCCAGGATGGGCTCGTTTGGCTTTGAAAGGTCAATCAGCAGATTCAATTCAGAAAAAGCTGAATGGGTTATGGCATACATTGGAGAAGGAGCAACCAGGAGATGTATCCACAGAGATCCTGGACAATGTGATGAGTCAGATCAATCAAAAAGATTTGATGTTTCACAAGAACAAGGAAATCCGGACGGCATTGGCATTGTCAATTGCGCAAGTATTGCGACTATATGCGCCTGAATCACCCCTGGAGGAAGATCAATTGAAGCTTGTTTTCGATTTGTTCCTTGCCGTTCTCACTTCACCGACAAATGGATTAGGGAAGCAGAATGGAGCTCAATTTCAGGACTGTATTGCCTTGCTCGACAGTCTCGTACGCATGAGAGCATTTGCACTCTTGTGCGAGTACTGTAATGCCGAACAATCGATGCAGGAATACTTCAGAAAGTTCTTTGATCTCGTGCATCCGGATTTGCCCAAGAACGTCGAAATTTCGATCGCAGAAGCACTGAGCTTGTTCATCCAACATAGCACCACCGTTCCAAAAGGCGTAGTCAAGCAGTTGATCGCCAGCTTTCAACCAAAAGTGAAAAAGTCAAATCCTGCTGCATCACATTTGGCTGAATTGATTGGCCAAAATGCTGCAGATGAACTGCAAACCTACATTGCTCAATATTTCGTGGAAGTGCTAGAGCAAGCAGTCCAGGTGACCGATGAGCAGGAGCGAGAGTCAGATCTTCAAGCATGCCATATCCTCATTGCACATGTGCACAAAATGGTTCCCAAATTGATGTACAACGTTTTACCACAATTGGAAGAAGAAATTCGCGCAGAAGACCCAAAACTGCGACTTATCGCAGTTCAGACATTTGGTCAAATCTTTGCCCATCGTGCACTGCAACCCGGAAATCATCAAACAACATTGGCAAAGATGTACGAAAATCCATGGAAGGTTTGGCTTACGAGAAGTTGGGACAAGAATAACTCCGTACGGGTGGCTTGGGTAAGCTCGCTCGTATCCATCATCGGAAAAGACAGCAACATGGATGCTGATGTGATGCAAAGCGTCGAGCAGAAGCTACTTGACTCTGATGAAAAGGTTCGATTGGCCATGGTGAAGGTGTTCCTTACTCTGGAATATTCGGTTCTTCGCTCAATTCTGACCCGACAACTCTATGATACCCTGGCAGAAAGAGTCAAAGACAAGAAAGTTAACGTGCGTATAGCTGCTTTGCAGGTGTTGGGACGCATCTTTGCCTTGGCATACGAGGGAATTGCATCTGGAGATGCGGCCACAATTAAACGTTTTGGATCTATCCCAAATGACATGGTTTCAGCACTCACTGCTCAAGATGGTCAGCGAATGATCACAGACATCCAAGCCAGCTTCGAGCGATTCATATTACCGCTACCTGCAGATGCCAATTTGACAGAATGGACCAAGCGCCTCCAAATTGTCATTCAACTGATCGATCCAGATCTGGTGCATTGCTTCATTCAAGTATTCAATTTGAAGGCTCCTAGAAAGCACTTCTTTGGATTCATTGACGCTTGTAAGCGTTACAACGGCGGAGTCGTGGAGAATTCACAGGTTGATCATGTTCGCAAGTCCATGCTCAGATGGATCGATGTGCTGAGCACCCAATTTCCCGATCCACTCAAAGCTGGTCAAGATCTACATGCATTTGCTAAGCAAAATGATGCTCGCGCTTACAAGCTTATTGCTATCATAATGGATCAAGGGACCACCATTGAACAATACGTGAAAGTGTACAAAGAGCTTGTGAAGCGTTCACAATCGGAGCGTTATGCTGCAACACTTATTGCCTTTGTCCGTCTGGCAGGCTTCCCCTTTGTGAATACCAGCTCGATTTTGCCAATCCTCAACACGTTAGATCAAGACGCTTCCCACCTCTTGTTGCCGTCGAAGCAGACAAGTTACCAACACTGCACTCTGCAAATGCTCAAGACCATGTCAGAAGCACGTACAGAGATGTTTGCGCCACACTTTGATCAATTACGTGCCACTTTACATGAAGATGAAGTTGGGCAGAGGAAGCGTGTCTTCTCCATGTTGGTGCTCAGCAATGCACAATCACACCTCCGTGATCAGGAACCGATTCAATTCTCCGACAGTGATATCGAGTCTCTAGGAGACATTCTCAAAACAACCACAGATCCAGATTGTGCAAAGTTCGGTTCGAAGCTTCTTGCTTTGATTGCATCCAACACAGCGTCAAGTGGCTATGAGACGGCTTATCGTATTGCAGAGGAACTGAGCGAGAAATTTGGAAGTACACTACCGGTCAATGAGGCAGACTCTCTCGTTTGTGCTTTGATCATCTTACGACAAATCACAAAACATGCAAGAGATGCTACAGCTGCTATCAGTGATGAAATGACCGCGTCGGTGTTGAATGTCTTGGTGCAAGAGTATACACCTCCCGACTCAATCGACGAATCACAAGATTGGTTCGAGCCAGAGGAGATGGATAGCTCACTGAAGACAAAGCTGTTAGCCTTACGCTTCTTGACGGCCAAATGCATTGCTTTTGCAGATCACGAAGACATTGGAGAGATCGCTGCACCAATTCTTCGATTGATATGTTTCTCCTTGTTGCATGGAGAACCGGCAAAAGGTATCTACAGGCATTCTGCTGCGCATTCGCACATCAAATTGGAAGCTTCGTTGCAACTTCTCAAGATGGCTCGCCATTCTGCGCTGGAACGTATGATCGGCGTATCAGATAATCAACAATTAGCATTGATGCTGCAAAGTGACCATTTCAAGGTACGCGAGAATTTCATCCGCAAGTTATGCAAATATGCCATCTCCAAAGCGGCCCATCTTCCTCCTCGGTATTATGCATTCATGTTCCTTGTGGCAAAAGATCCTGAAGATGAAATCAAACGATTGGTCAAAGAGACTTGTAATGGCCTTTTATCGGTCATGAAACCCGAAACAAGGTTGCGATATTTCGATATTGCATTGGCTCGTTTGATTTACATGATCAACCATCATCCCGATTTTGAAAATCTCGCAACGGCAGAAGGTGACGCTTTGATGTATAATCTTGAAGAATCGGCCGATTACTTTGAATTTTACTTCTATTGTTGCTTAACGCAGGACAATCTCGCTTGCCTCAACTATATCGCAAGTCGCTGCAAAGGCATGCGTGATCATGTCGAAGAAGGAGAACGTAGAGGCGTGATGGAAGAGGATGGTCCGAGAACGATTGGACTTCATATTTTAAGCGATGTTTGCACTTGTCTCATCAAGCGTAGAGCGGAATCTATGGGCACGATTGTTGGTGATTGGCAAGGTCAGGTCGGCTTGCCCAAAGAGCTTTACACGACATACATTAGTAGAGAAGAGCAAGTGAAGGTACTCAAAAAGACCTATCTGAGCAATGAAATCGTTGAAGCCTTCTCACATCCAATCCGGCTTGCACGTCCTGGTCAAGCAAAACGCAAAGTATCTGCCCAGATTGAGAAGCAAACGAATCGAACGCCCAAAAAGGCGAAAACTGCCAAAGAAAAAGTTCAACCCAGAAAACGTCGTCTCAATGACGAGGAATCATCTGATGATGAAGAGGAGGAAGAAGAGGACGACGATCCATCTTCTGAAATCAGTGCAGATGAAGAAGTTGAGACCACAGAAGATGAAGCAGAAGCAGGTCGTGGTGTACGTAACCGTCGCAAACTTCGACAAGAGAAGCGATCACGCAATGAACGTCGTCGTCAGAAGAGAGAAGCTAAAGCGAAGAAATGAAAAATTTACGCTCATTTCCACAATGTACACTAGTCTCATGTACTCCCATTTCCAGTATCTTTCATGTACAATAATTGTCTCATAATGTAGCAAAAATAAATTGGTTGTACAAAACGGTTAACTTTTTCTAGAATACAAAAATCCAATATTTTTACGATTGATCCATTTCCTCATCTTCATCTTCTTCCTCCTCCTCCTCGTCATCGCTATCAACACCTTCGGCAATATCAAGAGGTGGCAAATCCAATTCACGATCTGCACCGATGTAACTATCGGCCAAAACGTACAATTTGAGATGCTCGAACTTTCCTTTTGGCAAGGTGAATTCGAGTTTGAACGAACTCTTTTTGCCTTTTACGCTGTCCAAGATGACCTTTTTGATGCTCAACAAATTACGGCTTCCACTATCTCCCACAATCACCCACCAACTACAATACTTTTTGCGCAAAGGATAAAAGGGTGCGATGATATGCTGATCTTGGTCAGGCTCCTCCTCCTCGTCTTCGTCATCATCATTTTGACTCAACTTGACATCAAGAGTAATTGAATCTGATGCGCGTAATCCTTCCGTTTCTTCAAACTCGAATGCAACTTCAACGTACGGGTAGTTGTTGGTGAAATTTGCTACGTCCATCATATCACGATCGCTCATGCGTAACAAATCCTTCTGTTCTTCGGGCGAAAGATCCGGTAGGGTATCAGCCAAATCGTAAACGCTCTCTTTAATTCCCCTTTCTCGACAGCGTGCAATTGTTTCAGAAGTGAAATGAGGCACCTGCTTCAAAGGAGAATCTTTGTCCCACATTGCTTGAACGATCATTTGACTTAATTCCATCGCAGTCAAGGCGTTCAGTTGAGCATTGCTTGACATCACGTCCACACAAGCGCTCAATAAGTTCAAGATGCGTTTGAGAATCCACTCTTGATCGTGTGCCAGATCGACTGGAAGATTGATACGTGCAAAATGTGCTTGCAAAAGGACAAAGACCTTGTGGTAAGGTGTATAGAAGTTGATGTTGTCCAATTTGAACGGCACGCGGTCATAGATTCGACGCAAAGTTGTTTCTTCATGTTGTCTGATTGGCAGATCTTCAAATTCGGCTGCGGAAGAAACAATTTCCAGCAAGCCTTTGAGCTTTGTTCGGCCTTTCAGGGACATATTAAAGACGTCAATTGTGACGTAAGATACGTTGTAGAAGCTAGCAACCATGCCCAAGTTCAACGGGCTGACATCCATCTCATCTTCGATTGCGATGCATTTTGAGCCTTCCAAATCGTTCAGAGTGGTTTCTACCAGCTCACTCAACCAATCTCCAATATGTTGCATATCCTTGCCTTGACAGTTGTACACTTGTGGATTCATCATCAGTCGCCTGTATAGTAGCGTCCATGTCAAGATATCAACTGCGCTCTGTTTATCATCGATCGTCTTGGCAACAATTTCGGCATTGAAGAAATCTTGGCAGACTGCATTGAGTCTTGATTCGATTGGCAATCCTTCGGTCAAGAATTTCTTAAAGTATTCCTTCCTGTTTGCTTGCACGAAGACGACGCATTTTGCTGCACCTTCGTCTGCATCCTGGTCTTCGTCGTCATTCGATTCAATGAGAGTTGCATGTCCGACCATTTGTAAGACATCAGTCATTGTGTAGTCGACGTATCTATGTTCCCTTCCTTCGTACGTTTGACAGCTCATCAGCAGGACCAAATGGGCACGCATTGGACAATCCCATGCCATCTCCTTGCTCACGACAACCACTTGAATTGCGCCAGCGTTGTATAACCTTTGCACGATCCTAGCATCGCCTCGACTTAACCCTTCGTGATAGAAACCGATTCCGTATTGCAACACTTCGCGTAGTTCCTCATCCTCCACGCGATCCAAATGAGGTCTCAACTCATTCTCTTCGATATTCAAAAATCTACTTGTATCTTCTTGACCTTCTCGTTCACTATCCGCTATAACGTATGCCAACAGGTCATTTGCCGTCAAAATTGCTTGCTTACGACTTGGCACAAAGGCCAATACGGGAGATTCTGGACTTCTTTCAACAATGGCAAGATAGGCAGGCTTGGCCATAGCGATCATCAAGCTGGGGAAATGTGGAATGTCAAAGCTTTGAAGATGGACTTCCAATGGCGTAGGTCTTGAAGCAGGGCTAAAGTTGAACATGTTTCCACTCTTTACACCAAGCCATTCTCCAACGTCTCTTGCATTTCCAAGAGGCACACTTAGAGCTAAGAATCGAGTCGAATTAGAAGTTTGAGCGGCAATGAATCGAGCACGAGACAAGACTACTTCGTACGTTGGTCCTACCTTCCAATCTCCGAGCAATTGTACATCATCGGCAATGTACAATCCAATCTTCTGCACATTCTTCCTCTGTCTCCAACGACGTGAGATCACATCCCATTGTTCAGGAGTGGCAACGATTACGTCTCCCATCTCCAACTGTCGCAAGTCAGAGCTAGTCTCGCCAGATAGAGAGCAAATCTCTTTTCCTCCACGATAATTGCCAAAGCGTGCCTTCCATTCTGCAACCCTAGAGCTTACCATGGATTCATACGGCACCAAGCAAACGATTCGATCTGTTCCTTGATCTTCTTTGCGTGTCCAGAACCGTATCATGGCCAGCTCGGCACAGACCGTTTTGCCACTTCCCGTTGGCGCGGCAATAAAGACAGATGCATCAGAAGCATACAATGCATGGAAAGTTTGAGATTGAATCTTGTTGAAATATTTGAATCGATTCACATACAGCTGTTGAGCTTCTTCATCCTCCAAAGCACTAATTGGTTGGTTTTGCAGATCGAGCAATGGTGTGTGGGGCGGGAATTTCTCTGGCAAGATCAAATTCATGAAAGAGATTGGCAAACGCACTTCTGACTGAAGCCAACGATCACTGACCACACTGATGTAGTAATTTGGTGGCACAGGTGAGGTCATGTTCACTGTGAAAGATACTGTATGTTCCTCTTCGGCAAATCGTTGCTTGAGCACAAAAACCTCATGATGTAGAATCACTTCTCCATCAACATCCTCAACCAAAATATGGAAAGCTTGAGCGTGTCCATGTACTTTTTCATCCCATTGGAAATCAGGAGTGATGGTCAGTTGAACACTTAGTAGACTGGTCGTGATAGGTTGGAAGAATGCTTGCAGGTCCAATCTAGGAAACTGATTCACCAATCTGTGAATCGGTCGACCGGCTTTTGGTAATCCAATCAGTTCACCAATCTCATTTGGCTCTAAATCACGCAATCGATTCCAAGGATATTCCTTCCTTTCCAATCTCCTGATCAAATCGTGCGGAACACCTTTGAATTGACGTAAAGGCGTCATACTGTTCCATTGACGCATTTCCACCATTTTGCAAAGATCCAAGGCCGAATGTGCTAAACGAGCATAGCCACGTTTGATGCAGATTTCAAAAATTGCACGCAAGATACGACCAGCAGATTGAGTGATGTACACCATATCCGCTGCCAACACATACCCTTCCAAGCTCAATTGAGAGATCCAAGTCTGCAAAAGCACATTTACTTTAGCTGATGGATCTGGAATTGCTTCCTTTACGGGTACTGGTACGCGCTCCAACAATTTGGCAACTTCCAATTTTTCGTCTTGTCGAATGACTTGATGCTTGAATTCTTCCGATAGAGCGAAAACACGAAAGAGATCGACCATACTCAAATAAGGACGTAAATGTTGATTGTAGGTGCTCATACTACGGTGAGTGATGTAGTAATGCGAAGCAATCTTTCCGAGATCGTTAGATTGAAAGATTCCGCTCTTTCGATCATATTTTAGCAATCCACATTTCTCCAAAACAACTGCAGCTGAGTGAATGATGTCTGCACGCTTTTGTTCGAGATACGGATCGTCGTCTGCGTAGTCGGCAGTGACGCTGTACAAAGAAGGCGTTCTGAGCATGCGCACGTACAGATACGTATAGCCCAACCAAGCAACCGCTTCATCACGATTACGAATAGTACCGAGAACAATCTCTGCGTTGAGATTGTCTGCCAATTTGGACACCAGTTGAGATTCGATCGGCAATTGTTGATTCAAGAGACTCAAGTAGTATTGCAATTCATTGTGATTGGTAATGATTATACCTTCACCGTACGAGTCAAATTGCGGCCTTCCTGCACGACCGAGCATTTGCAACATATCTTGTGGAGATAATTCTACCCATTGTCCTTTCTCTGGATTATAAATTTGAGTACCTTTGATGATTACTGTATGTGCGGGTAAATTGACACCCCAAGCAAGAGTTGCCGTCGAAACAAGGACCTGCAAATGCCCATCTTGGAATAAATCTTCTACCAATTGTCGGTCAGGTCTGGTCATACCCGCATGATGGATACCGAACCCATACGGCAAAAGATCGCGCAGGTTTGCGTCTTTGACATGTTCCAATTCCGACTGTAGCACTTCGCGACTTGCACTTGATTGTGGCAAGAATCGGGAGAGGGTGTCTTGCTCCATTGCTTGATCACGAATGAATTTGGCCGTCTTTGCAGTTTCTTTTCTGCTGTGCGTAAAGATCAAGACTTGATTCTTTCCTGCTTGATCAAGGGTTTTCTCGTACGTTACTTCATTCATTACCTGTAATCGTTTGATTGCTTTCTTCTCTGTGATGCCGATAAACTCTTGCTGTAATGGACAAGGTCGGTAGGATGCCTCAAAGTAGAACAAGCCTTTCTTGGGATTGACGCGCAAGAATGTTGCCACATCTTTGTAGTTTGGCAAAGTGGCACTCAATCCAACCAATCGAACGGGATCATTCAATTGTTCCATACGACGAATTGTTCGGGCGACAATACTTTCCAGTACAGGTCCTCTATCGTCGTGCAAAAGATGGATCTCATCAATGATCATTAGCCTGACCAAGTTAGTGTAGGAAGTATCAGAACTTTTGCGGCTAATAACGTCCCATTTCTCTGGAGTGGTGACAATGATTTGCGTTTGTGCAATTCGTTCTTTTGTCAGTTGACTATCCCCTGTAAGTTCATTCACCACAACATCGAAAACAGCAAGCCGTTCGCGGAAGTTGGACGCTTGTTCAGCAACCAATGCTTTCATTGGAGCAACATAGACAATCTTGAATGCATCCAAATCAAACTTCCCACTTCTTTCGTCACGCCATTTTGACAATTCGTGCAAGATTGTCAACATGGCAACGTTCGTCTTTCCGGCTCCTGTTGGCGCACAAAGTAGCATAGGATCATCCTCTCCGAATGCGACAGGATAACACCTAGATTGAACAGGATTGAGAGAAGTTGCACCGGGGAAAGCCGCCTGAGCCCAAACAGGAAGACTTGAGATAGGAACTATCTCACTTTCAGGCACAGTTCTATTGACAGGCGCGGGAACATGAATCTCTTCGTATCCTTTCTTCGTTCGCTTGAATGATCCCTCTGGCAATCGGACTTTTGCATTGGTGTTCAAATGCGCACCTTGACTGAATGACATCGCTTCTAGATCGACGACTTTGCGTGGCTGAACTGTGGTGCCTGGCGCAAGAGTGACCTTTCTTGTGATTTTGTAGGCTCTCTCTTTACTCTTCTCGTCCAGATCCATGGGCACCAGGTTGGTATTTTGACCCTGTTTGCTTGTGTCTCCTTGCAACTTTTTCAAGATCCAGCCCAATTCATTCTCGCGCATATTGACCTGAATGTTCACTTTTTCATCCTCATCAGCACGGCCAAGCTTTGTGCACCAGACAATGATATCTCGATTCTTGACCAGGAGCTCCACAACTTCAAAGTGTTCGTAATCAAAAAGCTCCATTAAGCTATTCTCACAATCACGTATGTTTGCATCCGATGCCATAATTTCCATCGCAGCTTCGGCTTTTTGGTTGGCTTCATGCTCATCGGAGTAGATTGTAGCAAGATGTCTTTGCAGCCAGAATGCATCAATGTCATGCACTGTTAGTGACGCTTTCTTCAGCTTATTGGACGATGATTGTCCAATTTTGATGGCTTCCTGATCCGCATCGCTTTCTGACGCTTGATCTCCATCATCACTGTCAGATCCTTCCTCCTTTACAGCCTGACCATCGCCTTCTTCCTCATCATCATCCTCTTCTCTAACGACAAATGTTTCTTGTTCCTCTTCACTTTGATCTTCATCATCGTCGAATAGCACCGCTACTCCTTCTTCATCTGCCACGGCACCAGCCCTTCTGTCTGCATCTGGATCATCCTCTTCTAGCCTATTGTCACGCTCAAAGTCTGTTAGACGCTTTCCAAGATTAACCAATTGACTGAATGTGTCTGGAGTGATGGAGCCAATGATAGATTCAATCTCTTTCTTTCGATCAGGATCTTTCATCTCGTCATCCTTTAGTGCTTGTATGACAACATCTGCAGCAGAGCGAACCACATCGCCAGATTGATCTCCTAAAGCGGTTGCTATGATACTTAAAATGAATTCATATGCCTCTCGCGTTTCAGCTGTTCTTGGCATATACGACAATCCTTCCAGATCCGCTGTTGCTTGTAAGATGTCAGCATACTTTGCACCCGATGATGATGCCAGCCCATTTTGTCGAGCAGGTTTTCGTATCCGTCCGCTTTCATCTTGGTCAGCTCTTCTTTTCTTCTTTTCTAAATCTTTCACTTGCTCTCTTCCAGCACGAGATCCCATTGCTTTTGGATCGATCCGTCCCACCAAACTTTCCGCTTCGCCTGTGCCTTCATTTTCTGTTCTATTTAGATACCTTCGATCGGTTTGAGTGACGAGAGATGAGATGGCAGAATACTGGTATCCTGATAAATCAGGATTTTTTGGTGGCATCTTGAGCAACTTTTGTCCACCGCCACAAGATCTTATTCAAATCCAATTCCTTCCAAACTTCTCCAAACACTTTGAAGATTATAGCAGAATCAGATCTGAGGTTGATGCATTCGAGAGTGGCGGATGTTGGAGTGATGACATAAATGAGAAGAAGTTGTGATATTCAAAATTCTTGTGCAGGCTCAGCTTTGACGCGCTAAAATTTCACTTCTCAGCGTAAACCAAAATCCATCCACACCCAGTGGTCTTGCTCGAAGTTACAGTTACGCCCTTCAAATGGGCGTAAAGGAAATGCGGCTTTGAGTCGATCTCATCTTTTTCACTTTCTCACCATTTACCTCCTCAATCCTTCATTTCAACCTTCTCACCCTTTTGAGGAAAAAAAGACGATAAAGCTCAGGATAGCTTTACGCTTCAAATCCGCATGGTTGCGATCTCCTCATCCGACCAAGAGCATGATGGTATTCAACATGCAAACTCAAACTCAGAAACAGATAAATCTATAAATACACACATGACGCCAATCGAAAAAGAGAAGGAGATTCTCGGAGAAATCGATCCAAAAGACGTTCCAGAATCCAGCTCAACCTTACAGAATGACTCAAGGATAGAAACTGAAACACCTGTCGATACAATCATGCCTTCCGCTCCTTCCGCCCAAGCTGAAGGGATGACCGAGCTCAAAGGCGAAACTCTACCATCTTCATCCGATGCTCTAGGGTCGATTGATTCAGCAATCAGCTCAAAGTCATTGCAAGAGGCATCACAAAATACTGCAGAGATGAACAATTCATCGGATGCATCAGCATACATCCCCGCCAACGGAGATCAGTCACGTCAGGAGCAAGCATTTGATGGCGCAGAAGACGGCCTAAATGGTATAGAAGCCGGTGCAGAGGAATACGCAGATGAAGATGGCGGCATTATTCGCTGTATATGCGAATGTGACGATGATGATGGATTCACTATTCAATGCGACGGCTGTCTTGTTTGGCAGCATTGTGCATGTTTTGGAATGTCGCAAGCCAGCGTCCCTGAAGTGTATAAATGCGAACAATGCGATCCAAGACCAGTTGATGTGGCATTCGCAAAAGCTCATCAGCAGCGTCGCAAAGATGCAGAGATCCGCAAAAACCTAGCACAACGTAATGTACGCAGAACCTCACATAACAACTCTATCAACCAAGAAAATGGAGATGAACAAATGGAAGCATCGTCTATGGATGTCGAACAAATGCAAGCAGATGTGAACAGTAGAGCCGGCTATCCCAGTAAGCCAGGAAGCATTTCTCGATCACGCAAACCGAGCCAGCAATTAGATCTTAGCAATGCAAAGTTCAACGTCGACGAAACGTCTGCTGCCTCAACTCCTGGAAGTGCAAAGTCTGGAAGGAAACGTTTGAATCCAAAGACAACCACAAGGCGAAACAACGAAAATGCAATGACGCCACGATCGATCACAGCTTTGAGAGAAGCCGCTATGCCTGGCATTCAACTTCCGGGAGGTAGAGGAGAAAGGGTCGACACAACAGATGATGATAACATCGACCGCATTGAAGCATGGCATGTCGAATACACACCAATTAAGGAGAACATGATAAGCGGACAAAAGACGACAAACGTTCTCAATCAAGTTTCGACCAATTTCTCGACAGAAAGTCCTCTACGAGCAATACCCGGCAATGGCAACAAAATGTTGGTCCCTGTTGCCGGAAAGAAGTTGAGAAATCTTGCTCGACAGACGACAGAAGAACCGGAAGAAGCAGAGAGTGAGGTTGCATCGCGCGAACAATCGCAAGCCCCAGAAATTGCTGCTCTATCTGCAATTGGCAATGAGTGTGTTCCTGTCGAAATTGTCGCACCTTCTCTATCCAGCTGTACACAGAAAACTTATGTTCGACAAATATCAGAGATGGCTTCGGCAAGTATCTTCAACGCATTGTTGCAAATGAACGTCCTGTCGAATGCACCACAACGATCTACCTCCGCCAGTCGAATGTTCAGTAAGCCAATAATGCATGGACTGTTTGCAGATGCAAGTATTCCTGCAGGCTGCTTCGTGATGGAATTCCGGGGAGAGGTATATAATGCGGATAATTACCGAGATGATCCCATCAATCAGTACAGGATGATTGGAGCTACTAAACCTTGTGCACATCTGTTTCCACCTCCTTTGAACGTTTGTATTGACGGGCGGCGTTATGGAAATACGGCAAGATTCGCTCGTTTTAGCTGTCATCCTAATGCTGTACTAAGACCAATCATTTTGCGCAAGAAGAATGGCAGTGTACACAATCAGCATGCCACACCTCCCCTTTCGGACAAATCACGCACGACAAAGTCACCCGAACTTTCTCAAAATGGAGACGTTGAAATCGCATTTGGAATTTTCGCGATTACTGATATTGCAAAAACCCACGAAATCACTCTAGGCTGGGAATGGGATGACCATCATATCGTGCATCTTTTACCGCAATTGGCTCGGAATCCTATGTTGGGCGTATTGGATGTACAAGATGCGGTCAGCTTATCCACCACAAATCCGAAAAGTTGGGATAGAGAAACACGCAATGCTGCCATTTCAACTTTGGTGGAGAAGGGAGATTTCCCATATGCAGACACTGATTTCAGCGCAAAGATGAACAGTATCATGACAGTTTTGTTGAGCAGTTGTCTTTGTGCATGTATTGGAAGTGCATCTGCTCCTAGCAGTGGTGGTTCTGCAAGTTCAAACAATGTTAAACGTCAAGATTGCGCAATCGTTCAAATGTTACGCCTATCACAAGGTATGGCTTTGTTGAATGTGCATTTGCCCATTCATAAATCCAATCGGAAGAGTAGACCGCCAGATTTTGATCCCCTTGTCGGCAAACGTCGTTGGTGGAGACCCGATGTAATGCCTTTGACACCACCCGAGATCGAAAGGGATGAAGAGGAAAGGATTCTATCCCAGTTTCCTGTGCCATACGTTTTGGGTCATGGAGGTAAAGTAGCCAGAATCCAAGAAGATGATTTGGAACGTGTTCGACAAGCTCCTGAAAAGATCATGGATGGCATTGAAGGACTAGATAGGGATCGCTTTGAAGAAAGGGCCCAGACAGGCATCGAAGACCTTGAGATGGACGATGCTGCTTCGGACGCATCTTCAGCCACAGAAGCGTTGGAAGGCGCTAGTGATGATGAAGGAGAGGTTGACACTTCTATGAGAATAGACGGCGAGCACGTGATGATTGCTAGAGATGATCATGGAACATTTTTAGTGCACACTGCTCTACCACCGAAGAAGCGGATTTCTGGCACCCGACTCAAAGCTGTGTCGCCTGGAGTAGAGGAGAAGGGTGTCGAATATCGTGGAAAGAAGAAACGTCGCCCAAGTCTAAGTGAAACATCAAGATCATCCAAGAGACACAGAGTAGGTCATCAACAAAAACGCTCGCGACCACTGGAGCAAATCTACAGCGATGATGACGATGAAGATGAGCAAGATGAAGCGGCTGTGCGTCGCAGAAGCTCTAGCTCGAAGCGAAAGAACAAGATAATCGATCCATCTTCCCCTCTCAGCACGGTGCCATCTGACATTGATGAAGATGCAGACTCGGATGATGAGGAGAATGTTGCCATCACAAGGGATGATACAATTGCATTGAGACAAAAAGCTAGTAACAAAAGACTCAACAAGCGCAGAGAGGATTCGCAAGATGTGAGCGTGGATGGTGATTCGAAACAATCAGACAGTAAACCTGTAGCAAAGAAGAAATCGTCTTCTAAATCCTCTAAAGATCGTCTTGCAAGGAGAAGAGAATTGCTTGGCGACTTTTTGGATGACAGTGAGTCGTCTGAGGATGAGGAAGTAGGAAAAGGCACCTCCGATGAGGTCGCAAAGAGCTCTGTCAAGGCCGAATCGAGAAGAAAGATGACAATCATAGAGGACGAAACAGAAAATGCTTCTGGAGACGAAAGCAAAGTGGAAGTGGAACGTACAGGCTCAATTACTCCAACACCAACTATTGACCCGCTCATTGGCGACCAAAGCAGCGTACAGGATAGCCCAACATCGATGCAGTTTGATCCGACCCCTCAATCAATCGCACCACCGCCACTTCCGCCTGTCGAAGTGCCAAAAGCGAAATTATCATTGGCAGATTATAAGAAGCGACTTGCGGAAAGAAGGACATCTAATCAATCAGGTCAGATGACTCCACTTATCACACCTACTTATGGTGTGAATGCTTCTCCCGAAAAGCCTTCTTTGCCAGGCACACCTTTGGATACCCCAACGCCTGGCTCAGCAAGTGCTTTGTACGGAGGTTTCAACTTTCCTATGCCACCTGCGCCTTTGCCTGCTGCTAGTATGGCTTCTTCAAGTATCGCAGCTACTTCGGTAGCCAATACTTCAAATGATTCGACAACTGTTTCTTCTTCAGTCGTTGTGAAGCAGGAGCCTGGAAATGCAGCCAGCTTACCACGTTCCACCTCGGTCCGAGCTACATCTCCACCAAAGCTCGGTCTCAATACTGCATTAAGAGATGGCGCTTCGAATTATCCTCTCACACCATTCTCAGCAAGATTTCCACCTCCTGCACAGGAGACGAAAGTCTCAGCTGCATCTGCTTCAACATCTTTCCCGCAGCCTCGACCGGCACAAACTGCATCGACAGAATTCGGTTCCATTCCTGCACCTCAACGGTCATTTTCACACGGATCAATGGATTCAAATTCATCTTTCAATAGAGATGATGGCAATGCAACAGCTTTACGTCATGTTTCAGGTCCGACGGTATCTAGCCCCGTTTCTTTACGAGCATCTATCCCTCCGCCATCTCCACGAGCAAGTTTTGCAAGTCAGCCCATTGCAGAAGGCCAGCAACAGCCTTCTTCCGCTGATCCGACCTTCAACCCTCCTCGCGGACCAAAAGCTCTCATCAATTCCGCTCCTTTACCACCACCAGTTGCGGCCAGTGTGGCTACTATTAGCAATCCATCCAATGTCGAGACGGCAACACGTGAAGGAGGATCGGATGAAAACGCCGTAACAAAACAAGAATCACCTTCAATACCAGCAGCATCTTCTGCTATTGCACCTCCAGGTATTGAAGCTCGATTATCTACAAGTTCTGCACCCTCCGAGTCTGGCCAAGGTATGGGTCCGAAGGAAGCATCTGTGCCACCACCTTCACCTGGCTCCGTAAAAACAGAAGCAAGCGCTGCTGCACCTTCTAACACAACTCTCAACGACTTTGCCAATGTTCCCAAAGGCCCTGCAAGGATGCGCGAAAGAGAATCAGGACGTGAACGCGAATGGGATCGAAGTGCAGAACGTAGCGCAGAAAGAACTCCAACAGAGCGTTTTGCAGAACGCGGAGATCGCGATCGTGATTGGGATCGCATGGATCGTATGGAGAGAATCGATCGTATGGAACGAATTGAACGGATGGAAAGAATGGAGCGTATGGACCGCATGGAACGGATGGACAGAGAGCGTGATCGAGAAAGAGATCGCGATTTGTTTGCAACATCTTCTATGGGTCCTCCTGCCCATGCTCGTGCTTCAGATTATCGAGACAGTCGACCATCATCTCGAAGTGGAGAATGGGATCGAGACATTCGTGATCGTGAGAGGGACTATGGTGCTGATCGTGATTACATGAACGACTACGGCAGCAGTTATGATCGTGAAAGAAGTCGTCGAATCGATGAAGACAGATATGATCGTTCTCGATCTTATGCCGGAAGACCGCCTTTGTCACCGTATGATCGCCCTTCAGCATATGACAGTGTCCCACCTTCGAGTGCTCATCTTTCGTCAGGTCCACGTCCCGTTCCACCGTATGGTTCAAGCTCAAGAGGAGGTTATGGACGTGGCGGAGTTCCTTGGGCAGGCAGAGCACGTACTCGTGGTCGTGGAAGCCGAGGAGCATGGCGTTAAGAAAGTGCTTTTTAACTTTGTACAATTAATTTTACACCTCTCTTGCTTTTGCCCTTTTTGGATTAGAAACCTGCTCTTTGGATATGTATGAAATTTACTATACTGTACTCTACCTTGCTCATCAGATAAAATACAGATTCATTATGAAGATCAATGAAAGATAATTCACGTTGGTCCAAATCTACGATTCCGTGTTGTTTAGATACGAAAGAACGTCTTGGATTACATCTTGGAAAAATGGATGAATGGTGTCGTCTTTCCAAAATGCTTTTGACCAATCAAGAGAGATTGTGGTTCTAGATGCAAACGCATAACCTCTGAAGAATCTAGGAAGGGGAAAAGGAGGTTTTCAATAAGCAAAAAAAAACCTTCTAATACTATCTGAATAGAAATCGACTCACAAAGCAGAGTCGGAATTCATATCGAGATGGGTCTGATACGAAATGATTTTCGTCTTGATCTGTTGTTGTGTGCCTTTCTGTGGCATATATCGATCATCCAAACGAGAGTCAGAGTAAAAATGGCACAATTGTTTAAAGTATCTGAAAAGATGAATGAAATATAGGATAAGCTTTCTGTTTTTCGTTTTGTTGCCGTGCGATCTATCTTGTATACTTACGCATATCCGCCTTCCGTAATGTAATTTTGATGGACGCACATTATCGCCCGTGAATATCTTGCCAAAGCTGACCTGTATGCGTTGCTAGAAGCTTTTTCGTACTCATTCATAGCATCTTTTGCCAATAAGGCAATACCATTTCTTTTTTGACCGCCCTGTCTGAAAAGAGTTAAAGCTTGACCATACTTTTGCATGGAAATGAACATCGGAACAAACGCATTACCCGAATATTGTTGTTGCAAAAGTGCAGGTCTGGTATCTATGGGATAACTATCGAACCATACGCTTTCTTTATTCTTCTCTTCCTCTTCGATAAATTTTACACCAAAACGCAAAACAACAATCGCATGCAGGAGTGCAGTAACGGAAACAACTAATTGTCGTGCAGCAGAGTGAAGCGTATCACTTTGCTCTTTTGTTAAAGTGTGTAAGAGGTGACCTGATCTTCCTATAGGCTCAATTATTTTAACTTTAGGCATTGTTGGAAGTGCCTGAAAAAGAAGGATATTGTATGTGAGATAAAGTCGAGAGTAAAAATCACATTGATACTCACCCAGCCTCGCACCTTCTCTTCCACTGATAGGTTCAAAAACACCTTTTCTCCATGTTTCGAATCAACGACTTGATCAGCACTTAATGGCGGAAGCTCGAGACACCTTTCCTCTTCGCTATCTGTTGTCGTATACAGTAAACTGTTCAGATCATTCAAAATGATGGCCACCGTTCCGCTATCAGAGATGATATGATCCATGCGTAACAACAAGATGATCTTGTTTGTTGTAAAATTACTCGGTAGTAAAACTGTAAGATCACAATTGGGCTTTGTCAATGGCCTAGCAGTACTGCATTGTTCAAGATAATTGCAGATGAATAAAGAGTCTAGCTCATTTGCATCTTGTTCTAGTTGAACAAATTTGCATGTTTCACTGGCTTTTTCTAGCACATCGTTTTGATGAAACATCAGGCTGTTGGTATCGTCTGGATAAACACATGTGCCTGGGTGAAGGCTTCGTACGTTAATCCAGGCTTTGCGGACGTGGTCTGTGATATCAAGTCGATCTCTTGCTTCACCAAGCTGTATGACAGCTGCTCCGTATATACTGAGGAAAATCAAAGGAATGAATACATGAAGTTGCTCATCAGCTCAAGATATGAACACTCACTCACATATACGACCCGGATTGTCTTCACAAAGATTTTTGTATAATTCTTCTGTACCGCCTAGACGTCTTTTGTAAATTCCGTCCGATATTTTGCGCCATTCACATCGATTATCTTTTGCCATCTGTCGAAGCTCTCAAGGTGGTGATGATAAGAAGCTTTTGTGCTTGCATTGTGGCAGAGGACGGCATGGTGATAGCGGCTCATTAGCGTGATCCAAATCAATCACGGGCTCATCATTGTCCAATTAGCGTAGCAAATCAAGAATTTAAAGTGGTTTTGAATTAATTAATGCACAACGGCTTGAAGCATATCCTACCTCAAGGCATTAGACCATTCAGATGGAGGCAAAACTGAGGAAAGCATTGTAAGTGCAGCCAAAACCTTTAATTTTAGCCGTAATACGTGACGGCAAGATATGTTCAAGATGAATAAAGCATTGGAGCCAAAACGCCTCAAGTGTGAGAACGTTTATATCAATATGAGAGGAGGTTACTTAAAGACCTTTTCACTTATGCGGTAACGTTCTAATCAGTTGGAACGGTTGCACCTGCCATGTTCCTGCATCCACATATTTAAGGTGGAATATCACATAACAATCAACTTGCTATGGGGGATAACTTATGGGGGATAACTATGACTGTCACTTCATTGTTCCAGGGCTGCTGCCTGATTCCTACTGTGCAGGCTGATGAATTCTTGGGGCATCTCAATGTTGATCTGTTTCAAGCCGACTTCTTGTTCCTGCAGCTATTGATTGATTTCTCTTATCTTTGAGTTCGAAGTGCGGGATGCTTATCTATGCGGCACTTTATCACTTTCAACGCGTTTCTATCTTTTGCACTATTAAGGTCTTGGCATATTAACGTCGATCCTCATTAATCAAATCATTTTAACTTCCATATTCATCCATCATCTGAATTAATTGAATGGTAGTCATAACTATATAAGTGCATAATATTCAAACTGTTGTGGGTGACCTTGATCGCTTTTGACATGTTGGTTATATAAATGAACACGTCAAAATGCCATTTGATGAAGTCATTACCGTAATTGTGTGTGAAAAAAGGAAGCAATGGCTAAGGTACGCTGCCCGGTTATAGGACAAGTTACGCAGGCTGAACTTTCCCGGCTGACGTTTGCGGGCGAATTATCTGCACAAAGGTATAATTGACGTGATTTGGGCATATTACCAGTGTACTTAAGTTCTCTTGCACCTATAAAATTCTTTATCTCGTAAACTGCACTCCATTGTTATTTCCCTTTTTTAAAGCGTGCATGATTTAATCTTCAGGTAACTCTTCTCTTATCTCTCGTTCAAACTGTCTACCTTTTAAACATCATATTCCACTTCTCCACCACCATCTCAACACGCACACACATACACACCTACGCAATCAACAACCATGGTTCACGAAGAACGTGGAAGAGAAACTTTCGCATCCACAGGTCGTGGTGGAGCAGGTAATGCAGTTCGTTCGCCTTCTCGTGGTAGACCGACGGAAGAACCAGTAGAAGCTCAAGCAGCCGCTGCTTTTCATGCAAATCAACAACACGTTCGTGCCGGTCGTGGAGGAGCAGGAAACGTTCGTTCTCCTTCAAGAGATCCAAAAGATCGTGTTAAATACGCAGAAATGGAAAAGAAAGAACATCAATTACAAGCTGATGCTGTTAAACGTGACGCTCATGCAATTCATTCTTCCGGTCGTGGAGGCGCAGGTAATATGAAACATCGTGAAGAATCTCCAAGAGGTCGTGGTGAAGGTGCAGTAAGCAACGCAATTCGTTCTTTATCCAGATCTCGTTCTCGTGAACCAAGAAGTTCAAGTGGCACTCGCGGCGCAATGGCTTCGGAAACTGGTAATGAAAAATTACAAAGCGTTGATGAAGCATCCACAATTAATGGATCAACGCATCATCATGAAAAACAAGGTTTCGTTAACAAGATTGCCAGTCATATTCCAGGTATAGGAGGTCACTCTCATGCTAATCACAGTAATGGAGATGCTTGAAGATTTTTGTGCATCCAAAAAAAAAAAGGTCAAATGGAAAGAAGAGATGAAATACGATACCCACCCTGTATGCAACACTTCCCATTCGCATCCATTTGACAACAATTCTTTCTTTTCTCACCGCTCTATCGTTTTCAACTTTCGGAAGAAGGACTTTGTAGATGTTATATACTCTCTGTCGACAGATTATGAAGATCAATATCCTATACCAAGACAGAGTGATTAGCAGAAAAGAATCAACATTGACGGAGCATTTGGCGGAAAGGTAATATGATCCTTGCCAACGTCAGTCACACTCCAGACCATAAGCATAAGTGTTATCAAGCTTTAGATCGATCAGCCACACCGAAGAAGGGCAAAGATGCTGCGGTGTGTTATGAATATTTCACTATGAAGAAGGCCTTTATTAATTGTTATGATAATGACAATTGATGTGCAAAAGAGTGACAAAAAAAGGGTCATTAATCCTAATAGTCAATACATAGGTTCCATGAAGTATAGGTATGATTGCTTATGAAGAAGATTTTTGATTTACTGCTATTGCTTGCTGGCTCGCCTTGAATTTTTTTTGGTGGTGATGGTCAATGTTGTTTGGCTTCCAAAAAATAAATTTCCTTCACGATCTACCATTGCCATTATTTCCTCCTCCATTTCCTTCATGATTTCCATTGCCTCCTCCACCACCACGTCTCCAAGAAGTTTCTCTATCAGCAGCGCTCAATTGAGATGGAGCATTATTGGAAAATGTTGATGCAGCTCCGCCCAAAACGCCACCTACGAATCCACGACCGGATCCTCGATTATTGTTCGTTGGTGTTGCATAGCCAGAGTTTGATCCAGGAGATCCGGTACGTAGTGGGACATGTGAAGCACCAGGACCGATCGAGCCACGGATTCCACGTAGAGGTGGGATCACATTTCGTTCACGTTCATTGCCACTAGCCGGCATTCCATAACTTGCTGTGGGACCATATGTACTCGCACTTGCACTCACATAATCCGTAGCACCGTAGTATTGCGGAGGTCCACCATAACCATGAGGTCCTTGTTGAGGCGCAATCGGTGGTAGGAAATTGGGCGCCATGGTAGATGAAGGAGGGAGTGGAGAACCGTAGCTACCGCCCGTCTGACGAGTATCATTATACCATTGGGGCGCATTACGAGCTTGACCTGGCTTTTTGTACCTTTTCACTTTACCGTCTTTGACTTTCTCTTGTGGATTACCGTACATTTTGCTTCCTACACCTTCTTTACGATCGTAATGCTTTCTCCATGACTCGCTTTCAATGATTGGTTTCATAGGATAAGCGTCCATCGTTACGTCCATGGTTGTCGTCTTCAGTCCATAACGCCGTCTTTCGTCTGCATCCATCAACCAAGGGGTATGAAGAATATCGACCGGCAAATTTCGAAGGGCAGGGATCCACATCTTGACGTATTCACCGTGACTATCGTAGTCTTTTGCTTGTTTGATGCAGTTGAATTGTCTACTTGCACGCGGATCGTTTCCTACACCTGCAACGTATTGCCAATTTCCATAGTTACTCGTAGGGTCATAATCGATCAAATGAGATTGGAAAAATTCTGCTCCGATTCTCCAATCATAACCCAAATCCTTTGACAAGAAACTAGCAACGTTTTGTCTTCCTCTATTACTCATAAAACCGGATTCACGTAATTCTAGAATGTTTGCGTCAATGAAAGGTATTCCCGTTCGACCTTCTAATAATCTTGTAATATGATGATCTGCTCCATCTTTGACTGGATCCCACATCTTCCACCAACCGGGTTGCATCTTCTTTTCTGCTTGTCTTGGATCGGTGGCCTTTTCATATCCACCAATGTCAAAGAGAAGATCGCCAAACTTTTCAGCGACAAAGAAAAAGTAGTCACGCCAGAGCAACTCGAATCTGACCCAGTACGTATTTTGATCTTCACCAAATTTGCGTTCATGTGCATTCAATGCTTCCCAGATGACACGAGGACTGATACTTCCATATGCCAAGAAGGGAGACATCTTTGTACTGTAAGCATGTCCGATCAAGTTGTTTCTTGTTTGTTTATACCGTGCTACTGGTGGTGGATCAGCTTTGCCCCATCTGGATGAGTCAGCAGATTTGCCACGGACAAAATACCATTCCAATCGTTCCAAAGCCGATGATTCTCCTCCTCGAAGCGGGAATGCAGACCCTGAATGTCTTTGTTGCAGTAACGCGGATCCTTCGAGAGAGTATGGTAAAGCGGTGTCGTTCAACGGTCGAAGCAAGCCACGGAGAATATCGTGGAAGGAAATTTGACCTTCTGTCTTTTCTTGACTTTCGGGCACGCGAGATGAGAGACCGTCTACATCAACTTCGTACGAAACATCGAGAGCATAATCCGGTATCGAAGGAACTTTAGGCGGGAAGGCTTTGAATGTTGAAGGGGCTGCTAATGAGGGACGTACCATGCGCGGTCCTAGAGTTTCAACACGCTTTCTAAAGGGAGTGAAAACGTCTGGCGTATCTGCAATCTCAAAAGGAAGATCGGATGGATGAATGAGTGTCTTGCCGTGAACGAATCGCAAGGGTGTATTTGTTCGCTTTAATCGGTCTGCGATCTCTCCTTCGACTTGAATCTCTTGGAATGTCATTTCTTTCTGCATCCAGACACCCTCCACCTCATCACCTTGTTCTTTGAAGCCCTTTACCAAATTTTCAACCACATCTTCCGGTCGACCAAAGCGAATCAATAGATCGGAACCAGCTTCACGCAATCGAAGTCGGAGATCATAAACAGATTCAGAGATAAATCGTGCACGGAAACCACCAGTCTTCCAGAATCCGTAAACTTGAGTGCGCGCTTCAGGCCCTTTCCTTTGATAGTCTGGAAGACCGCTGAGCTCGATCTCCCTTTCATCGAATACGTATACTGGCATAAGGTAATCAGCTGTGGAGGCTAAGGTGTCTTCATCATGAGATTTTTCTGAGTTGTAGTTGTCTGCTGAATCTGTCAAATCTTGATGTGATGCAACATGTGCATAGTGAAAGAGAGGGTTATCGTGAATGCGCAAATCCAAACGTAATAAACAGATCAGTACTTTGCGCTTTTGATTGCCCTTAGGCAAGTCATTTACGCTCATCCTGACGGCGCTTTATTCAAGATCAAGGACCTTTTTACTGAGTCGATGATCGTACTTTGTCGTGCAGTGAAAGTCGAACGATTCCTGAAAATTATGTTGGTTATCGTCCTTTTATGATGTGATAAAGTTGCTGTTCCGATTTAAAATGACAGATGAATATAATGAGATAATGAAAAAGAAGCCCGAAAACTATTTCGATGTTGAAATGGCGGGCACGAAAATGAAGTTATGATTGAATACGCAGTCAGGAGAACGTTCCACTGGGGTGGTAAAATTGTTCGCATTCAACACCTTGTGTTAATGACGAACAACTTTTTCACCTTTGTGGCTCCTGGCAGTCAAGCCAATCGGATGATAAGGACGACCGATAGAGTGAAAAAGTAAAAGTCGAATATGGTGAGCAAAATGTCGAGAATGAGAGAAATTGAATTTTGTTTGCAATCTTCGCTGTTGTTTGCTTGGGTGCTTCCTTTTTGGCGTATTAAGCCGTACGATTTCGGAGTTACACCTCTGACGATCGACGATGTGCGGAAAGGTAGACGCGAAGAGAAAAAAAAAGGGAATATTAATTATACTTCATCATGCAATACAAATTAAGTATTAGCAAACAAATACAATTCCCCTTTAGAATTGTATTGATTCTATTGCTGCATGCACATGCGCTGCGCTGCGCCTTAATGAACCGCGCCGGCCAAAGGGGAACATTATTAACCTCGTCATGCATACACAATCATCATCTTCTTCTTCGCCACAACTCCGCCTTAATGGCGGTGGAAGGCCAGCATTGTAAAGTACACTTTTTCTTAAAGCATGCTGACGTATTTCCTTAAAGCTAAAAAAGCCTCTTTAGAGAGAAAATGTACTTGACCTCGTCTAGATAGCGCCCTCTTCATCCCTTGTCACCCGACATGTTTTATTGTTTTGTGGGAATGATACTGGCCTCTTTCCCTGATCATTGACTGCATTCATTTTTCCCATCTTCTTTTTGAAAGGGTTGAAGAACAACAATACAATTTTCGAGAGGGAAGGCATTGCAAAGCTGTTCCCGTTTGTTTATTCGGACAAAATGAGGCAATTGATTAAAGCTAGTGACGTCTATAGCCCGATCAATAGCGCGTCACAGCAGCAGCAGCTCTCCACTTGTGTGTGTCTGTATGTGGAGACAAGTCTGCGGCTTATTACCACCCTCTTTTTAAACAAGCCATCCGGTTTAGTACATGATGACACAGCGCTTACAGCATCCCTGTACAATTTAATTCCTTTTCACCACCACTAGAGAGTTAAAAGTTATTTGCATACTCAACGTAGCAAAGCACAATTACCTTTAGCTGCAGGTACTCAAAGCCCGCTCGAGGCTTGACCGCAAATAGGCAAACAACCAAAAAAAGCTTTAATGTGATTGAAAATTAGCGTGAGGACAAAAATTTAAGCTTTTTCTTTTTTGGTTTTTGAAAGTGTGTGCATTACATCTTCTTCTCCTCCTCTTCTTCCCCCTTCACGCTTTGACCTTTTCACTATGATCCCTACCCCAGATGTGAGCCATTTGACAAGTTTACCATACCTTAATCATGTTTATGAACCGGCAGAGGATACTTTTGCACTTTTAGATGCATTAGAACAAGATGCCGATAAACTACAAAATCAAAATCCACGATTGGTTGTTGAAATTGGATGTGGAAGTGGATGTGTGAGCGCATTCATGGCAAATATACTCAAATCACAAACTACTGAAAAGGGGACTTCGGCTGCTTTCTTGTGTACCGATATTAATCCGATAGCTCTCGATGCCACTTCAGAGACAGCAAAACGTAATGATTTAGGCCACAGTTTGTCGGTTATACGAATGAATGCTCTCGATGGTCTTATGCAAAGATGCAAAGGCAAGATAGATGTACTATTATTCAATCCACCTTACGTTCCTACTTTCGAGGAAGAAGAACAAATGGCACAGATGAAAGCGTCAATCGAAGGAAGTTGGGCTGGTGGATCGTTGGGAAGAAGATTACTGGATGAGCTACTACCACAACTGCCTCACTTATTGTCACCAAATGGAGGACGATTTTATTTCGTCGCAATCAAGCAAAACCAACCTGAAGAGCTTGTTGAACAACTATCATCATATGGACTCACTGCAGACATTTGTCTCTCTCGTCGGGCTGGACGTGAGCATCTCTTTATCATACGTGCAATACGTGCGGAACTGTAAAATTATTAATCATGATGTAATGCATAGTGTACAATAGTGCAATCGAAACGATACCCTCTCTCTATGAATCTAAAAGACAAAGATACGATTAAGCACACTGCTTTGCTCTTTCTCAGTCGCCTCTTTGATCGCTTGACGTGCCTCACGTAACTCTTCATCTTCTTGTTCGACGGTTTCCACGTCTTGTTCTTCTTCACCTTCGACCAGCTTGGTCTTCTTTACTTGTTGAGCATCTTCATACTCAGTACCGCCAGATGCGAATGTGAGGGCACGTTTACCATTCGCATTCCTTGGAAGATCAGAAGCCACAGCAGGCTCATAAATCTTTTTACCTTCACGTCTTTTGAGGGTTTTGTTGGTATCTGTTTCAAACATTGTGGTATACGTAAGATCCAGGAAATCTTCCAAGCCATATCTTTCTTTCGTGAAAGGCTCAGCCAGAATCTTACTCAGGGAAGAAACGCTTGCCAAGTAATGCGCTTGACCTTCACCGTCCATCACCCCAGCTGTAGTTTGATAAGAAGCGCCCAACAAAGACCCCATTGCAGCAATTTCCCACAGAGACGAATCGATTGCATTTGTCTTCAACGGATCAACTTCTAGAGCATCGTATGGGTCTTCTATTCCTGCTGGTCCTTGATCGAAACGATCTTCGCTGAAGTTCCTATGGATCAAGTTCAAACAACGCTTGTGTCGTTTGCACAAGTTCCAGACGAATGGAACTACCACCACGATCGCTGATGGCGGGGCTCGCAAAGCTGCTCGAGATAGCCGTTTAGCGAAAGAAGCGATCAAAGTTGCGGAAAGATGTGTAGAAGACAAGAATGTATCGAGTAGTCGCAAGAATCTTGATCGGAATCGAACATGCAAGAACGGCGGATCGTCAAGTAACAAGGCGTACAATCGAGTGTAGAATGCGGGATAGTTGAGATTGTGTTTTGTCATCAAGGTGAACAAAGTGTTTAGAGCCAGCAAAGCTGTTGCACCTCCAGCATCCAAAGCATCAACCAAGAAATCGTGCAAAAGGCTTGGTTTAGGTAAGTGAGGTATAATCTGAACGTGCATGCGAACCAAAATTTCATGCTTCATCGTCACTTCCAAAGATCCTCCAAGCATGACAGCATTCGATTTGCCTACCCATGTTGCCAAGACGATCGATATCCAAGCTCTTGCAAAGGCCGCCTTTTGAGCTGTATATGATTGTACAGCAAGATAAAAAGGTGGATTGCGACGTAGCCTCTGTCTTGTGGATGCTGCATCAGCAGCAGAACGAGCAGCAGATCCTAATCCTGAAGCCGTGCTCTTGAGTGATGTGTTCTTCTTTTCTTTCTTGACTTTTCCTTTACCGCCCTCATCATCACTATCGGAAAACCAATCGTCCATCTCTTCCTCCTCCTCTTCATCTTCGTCATCAACTTTCTTGCCTTTCTTGCTACCATTCGTCTTGACAGCAGATGCCTTTCTCTTCTTCTTCACAATCTCTGGTACGAGAAAGGTGTTGATGTGCTCATCCTTGGTAGGGATGGCCGTTACACCAATCATGAACTCTGCTGCCTTTCTGCGCGTATTTGTAAGAAGAGATGGATCTACACTTGCTTTACCTTGAAGAAAATCTGAGACTTTCCGACAAAAGGCGAAGCGGACATCATCATATTCTTGCAGATACTTTTCGGTAAACTCCCCGATCACGTCTTGTTCGATTTCACCTCCTTCATTGGTGAGGACAGAGAGCGTGAAAGAGTCCCATGGTGATTGAGACCATTGTACTCTTACTTCTGAGACTTCTTCTGCAGCATCTGCGTTATCCCTCTCTACCTCCCTAGTCAGAGACGAGGATGCATCCCTTTGCAACGACATGAGCGAGTGAAGTGCTAAGAGTCTCGCTTCTTCATCAACACAGTGTAGCAGCTGGTTCAAAAGCAAAACGGCATCATTCCATCTATCTTGTAGCCATTTCGCAACTTGATGCTCTGGTCCATTCCCACTCTCAGACCCTAATTGTACCTTTCCATCAAGGTCGACATTTCTTAGTGATATCCGATCTTCCTTCAAAAGGGCTTGGAACGATCTGACCAAGAATTGAACACCTTTTCGAAGAGAATTGATATGTTTCTCATTGATCTTTTCGACAAGATGTTGCCGCAATATTGATGTCAAATCGATCAAAGGGTTCAAGTCGGAACTATTTGACAAGCTTGCAAACAGAGCAGACAGCTGTTTATCCAAAGTGGTAGCTGTCTTGGTCGAGCTCTCTGCTTCACTTTTGGATTTCGATTGCCTTTTCGGAGGCAATGAAGGAGCTGGCATGCCTGGTAATGATCCTGTAGGTGATGTGACAGTGTCAAGTGAGAGCATAATCAACTTCACCACAAGAATCTTCCAAAACGCTAAATTCCAAAAAAATTGTTTGCACGTGAAGGTCAAGCGTGTGCCAATGTTCAATGCTTAAACGCGCCAACGACTGTGAGGGTACCGGGATTACCTTATCGGCTTGCAGATAAAGAAGTGACTTGCATGCACGAATGATCTGGGGTACTCTCTCTTTCATCCTCAAGTCGTGCTGAACCTCAGCATCAAAGGTCAATGGAGGTGCAATGCTTTCGAGATCTTCCTGCATAAGATTCTGAATGTTAAGACAGGAAACGCAATGAATTTCTTTCACTTTATCGATTTAGTATGAATTATATTTCCACTCACATTCCCTTTGCACCTTGACGAATTCTCAACACTATCACGATGGACGAACAAACGTCCACAGGCTGTCGCTTGCCTCCAGAGCTTGTCCAGCATATCCTGAAATATCTTTCAAATGATGACGAAAATGAAGAGTGGAACAAGAAATCTTCAAGTTTACTATCGGTTTGCCTTGCCTCTCATACAATGTGTCAATTAGCGGCTCCTCATCTTTATCGAACGGTAATCTTGAACGATCCCAGAAGGGCACAAATCTTTTTCAGTTTGTTTGATTCGCAGCAAAGCCCATCACAAGCACCTTGGAATGATAGCAAAAGTATCGTTCGATTACACATGAAATACTTGTGGTGTGGAATCATGCGCGAATTGTTGTATGATTCCCCTCATAAGCTCTTGCACGAAGTTCAAACATCAGCACAAGAAGTTGCATGGATGCAAGCAGATAGCGATGGAAGATATCATGGTTTTCATTATTCCACTGAACCAGCTTCACAATCGATCGATAAGCCTTTTTGCATCAATGCAATTCATATAGTTTGTCCAGATCTGGGTAGATGGACTTTGCCTCTATTCTTCCATTTGGAGAGCGTCAAGTTTGTTGCGGTGAGCCTGTATCCAAAGTGAGTCTCTTGCGTGATGCATTGTCAAGTGCGTATATTTACTGATGCCGTCCTTGTTCCATTCCTTCAACAGAGGGAACTGGGATTTAGAAGCGGCCAAGATTGAGAACGTCTTACGTGGTATTCTAACATCTTGTCGAGAGCTGGAAGCTTTGGAGATTATCGTTTGTCACACGAGAGCCGCAGCAGGCAGTCGTGCGATTCGAATGAACCGTTCTGTTCCTGTTGCACATGCTGTCAGAGCAATTGATGACGATCGAATCACTGTTAAAGCTGCAGATTACCTTTTTGATGTGTATGGACGTTCGCCAGCTGATGAAGTCGTTCAGTATACCCGCATACATTGGCAAGATCGAGTGCAAGGAGGTTGTGGTCCTTGGACTGCTATGGCTAGATGAATGAAGCAATGCATTTACTCGGATATCTAGATTGTATTTGATATTGAATTCTCTCAATTTGATTGTGAGTGTCAACTTTGGGTTGAGGAGGTGTACGCATGCAATCAAGTCTGAGATTAAGTTATGCCTGGATGTATGCACACAATTGCGAGTTATTTCAGATAAATGCGTTGCACAGTCTACTTCCCTCTTAAGTCACTTTGCTTCTACCACCATCCCGAAACCTCTTGCTTTCTCACTGTATCAAAACGATGGGCGATGTCTTCTCTTCTGCAATTGACGAATTTAATCTTTGGCACGATGGAGCTAATGGCAAGCCGATGCACTTTGAAGGTGGGAATACTGACTTAGCCGTGGACCAAGGCAGCAATGAGGAAGACGGTAGCTCAAATGTCGATGAAGAGGAACAGAATGGTAATGGGCGAGTAAATGCTATCGCAAATGATAGTATTTCAATCTCTTCGTCATCAACGCGTTCCAGCATGAGTCAAGAAGTGGATCGTACACCAAGCGCAAGCTGGGAAAAAGCAGCAAAGGAACTAGAAAGGTGAGATCAACTGTTTTGAGATTACGAACGAAGATAATACTGACCTTCTACTGAGAATAAGACAGGAGCTCGTGCGGTTGAACAATGCCGAACGGCCATTTGAACCACGTCGACCTCCAACTTCGTTGCCTTTGAGAGAAGTCCACAGTCGTGCAAATACTCCATCCCAAGATTTTTCGGCTCGTCGAAATCATCTTCCTCCCGTGAATCTCAATGGGCATATAGGCAAAACAACCAAACTTGCGGCAGAGCGAATGAGACCGCCACTGTCACAACCGCAGCGGCCATCTTTTTCGCATCAATCAGGCTATCAGAATTTGTCAAATTTGCAGCCGAAATTCGCTTTCACGAATGATACACCGAGACAGAATGCTTTCGCTTCGAGTTCTTCTATTTCAGATAATTCTTGCAATGATCCAAGGGATACCATGCGACATCAATCAAATCGTTATGCATCTCAACCATCCCCACAGAACAGCTTCATGGAGGAACCTCATCAGGAAGAAGCGGAGGACGATGGCATTTATCAAAGACCACAAAATGCAAGAGTGGGTCTGAAGAAGAACACATGGACAAATCAAACACAATTGTGTTTCAGACCTGTGAAGCCACCAGCAAAAAGGGAAAGCTCCCAGCCAAGAGCAACGAATCAGATCAATAGGCGATACGATCCTTCTCCTCCAGTGGCAAGAACACCAATGCCGCGCCCGATGCAGCCATACGGGTATGCACCAATGCAACAGAACACCGCATGGATGATCAGGCCAATGCCATACCCTCCTTCTAGAATGCAGCAGCCTAGCTACAGTCCGCCCCAACAAAGTGTATACTACCACGGTCAAATGGTACCGAATCACATTGTTGAGCAGGAACTAAGAGCGCGGGCAGCGGAATCATCCACAGCACCGGATGTGAAGCCAATGATCCATAGGAGACAGTCTACGAGGAACGACATGGAACAGGAAAACGATGATGTTGAATGTGTTGATCGAAGACAAGCTCTTTATCCGGGCGTATATGAACAAGATGATGGTGAGTTGCGTTTGCAGACGTGTAGCTTGATATTGTTGACTAATTGAATTAATTCCTGAATGTAGAAGAAGAGCAAGAACGGATGACTAACAACCTGCAGCGGTTTTTGCCTCTGTCTAACACCCAATGGAGTACGATTTCCACCAGTCTGAAAGAAAGGACAGAACAAAAGCAAAAGCGAAGGTCACTAAAACAAAAGGCGACACCGAAATCTGTGAGAAGATCTGCCAAAGAAATCAAAGAAGCTTCTCAACTTCCCTCAACCAAGATACTAGGTGCAGCCAGTAAAACCAAAGGAGGCCGTGTAGGTAGAATGGGCATAGGCTCAAAGAAGATCCCATTACGATCTGACGATTCAATGCCGCCGTCGGAGGAAGCTTCACATAGCGGATCTACAACGTAATCTTCACCTGGGACGGCTCACCCTGCTTTGCAAATGCAAGGAAGCATTGTGATCGTATAGCAGACGCGAGCTGACGTTTCATCAAAAGAGCAAATATAGCATTCATTTTATGTACAGTACCTTTTCTTCTTTGTGACAATTCTGGAAAAGTCTTTCATCATATACACAAATCAGAGCTTACCTTGAGTGACGTTTGGCACCTTTCGAACAAGTGCAAATCCTGCACCCAAGCTCTTCTTACCGCCAACGATTTGTTGTTCAAACGCAACTTCTGTGAATCCATCACGTTCTCCAACGATCCAAACGGAAGTTTCCAATTCTTGTCCCATCTTGACGGGAGATGTGAAACGTGCAGACATGAAGCGTAATTGAGCAGCAGGTTTACCTTGTTCACCATCAGTTGGAACGACGGCACGCAAGATCGCACGAGCAGCAAATCCATAACTGCATAAACCATGTAAGATCGTACCGCCCAAGCCACCTTTTTGACCGATAGAAGGATCGATATGCAAAGGATTATAATCACCCGATAAACGATAAAGAGCTGCTTGATTATAAGAAATCTTTTCGCGTAATGTAAAAGAAGCAGATTTACCTTCTGGAAGTTTTGCTCCTTGTGGTTTAGGTGAAAGATCTTTGGAATAACCTGTTCCTTGACCACCACCACGATAGAATGTTGCTCCTCTTGTGATGGCATGTACACGTCCTACTGGACTGACCAATTTTGCTTCTTGTTCCATGATCAAACCTGAACCCTTATCATGAACAGCAACGACACGTTTACGAATTTTCCATCCATCTCCAGAGATGAGCGGGATTTCGTGTAACACTTCAATACTTTGTTCGCCATGTACGATTGTGTTTGGATCCAAGTTTGGCATTCCCGGCATTGCACCGCGTGAGCCAATCATTTCAGAGAACACATTTGTATCTTGATGTGTGCCCTTTAATGCCAAAACGACGGGATAAGTGGGAAATGCTCTAAATCCAAGAGATTGTTCATAGGTATAATCTAGTTCTCTCTCTCCATGTCCGATACCAACAGCGTACAACAGTAAATCACGACGATTCCAGTTGACTGCTTGATCTGGATCTTGATGACCGACAGTTAAGTCGAAGTTGACTTGTTGTTTGGAGGAGGACATGATGAACAAGCTTGTGGTTGATGATGTTGATGATGGAGAAGAAAGATGAGTATTTCGCTCTTAACTTCTTCATCTTCCCCGCCTTTTTTCTCTTTTACCGGCTAAACTTGGTCCGAATAGGCGCCGGCGCTGTAGTCCATTCTGCACATACTGCATTAATGCTTCGGCCGTATATGTTCCGCGTTATCCTTCTATGCTGTAGGCGTGTATCGGCTCGTAAAGCGACGGGCCATTTGTTTAATTATGATTTTATTGAAATTGCATAAACGGTATCCTGGCAAATGCGGATATGAAGTTGTATATTCCTCCGCTCGTGGATGTGCTGTTTTGGGAAGAGCATACCTGCTTATATAAAAGACAATCAAAAAGTCCAACACGTCAAGCTAAAATAATGAATCATCAGCTTGATAACGCGTACTCACTCTAGCAACGCGTTCTTCACTTCACTGCACTTCAACTGCAAATTTTAAACCGCACAGACGCTTTTTTTGTTTTTGTTTTTAAAACGGGAGTGTTAGCCTGTGACACATTATTATTGTACAGTACAAGACATATAAATTCCGCGCATTTGTATAGGATTGAGTGATAATGTGCAGTGCAATACAAAAGTGTATGCAGTAGTAGTACTACCTGATTTCATTCTTATAACAAAGTTTTTTGTGATCGTTTGGGAGTAAAGAATGTTCAATTTGTGCTTTCTTTGATCCGGTCACATCGAAAATCATCATTCTTATTGTCAAGAACGAGTGCAGCCAGCAAGCCCCACATCTATTCATCAAGAATAAATACTACAAACGCGAGACTTTAACATTGTCTTTCTCGATTTCTATTTCTCATTGACAACCACATCGTCCAATTCTGCCTGCTTAAGAAAGGCCGCAAAGAAGATTGATAGCAAGTCATAAATCTCATTGTTTTCGCTCAATCTGCTATCTGATGACCTTTCATCCAACCATCACTCAAGATGCGTGCCGAAACGTTTGAAATCCGTTGGCATGATACCCAACCAATCTTCTCATGCGCCTTTCAACCAATCTCTGCCGCTCATTTACGTCGTGTATTGGAACATAATCGTGCTCAAGCAGCAGGTTTAGAATACGGAAAAGTGTTACCTGATAGCGATCAAGCCGGTCCAAGCAAAACAAATGCTGCACCTGGCCCTTCTACCGTTCCAGCCACAGCAGCAACGATCAATGGAACACCACAATCAAAACTCTCCTCCATCCCACTAAGTGCACAAGGACAAAGTTGGCGTTTTGCAACTGCTGGAGGTGATAATCATGCACGTATTTGGATGGTACATCCCAACATTCCTTCACCAGCAGCTTTGGCAGCTGCAGCACAAGTATCTGGAACGGTTTCTAAACATCCACCACGTGTTGAATATCGTGCAACTTTGCGTCGTCATGGAGGAGTGGTAAATTGTGTTCGTTTCAGTCCAAAAGAAGACCTTTTAGCTACAACGGGAGATGATGGAATGGTTTTGATTTGGTTACCTTCAGACGGTCCTCCTTCCACTTTTGGATCAAATTTTGACGAAGACGGAGATGCAGAATTCGCAAAAGAACATTGGCGTTTACGTACTATGTGCAGAGCGTCCCCCTCTGAAATTTACGATTTGGCTTGGTCGCCAAGCGGTGATGCTTTGGTAGTTGGCGGCACAGATTTCGTTGCGAGAATCATCAATGTGAATGATGGAACAGTCATACGTGAGATTTCTGAACATAATCATTACATTCAAGGGGTAACCTGGGATCCATTGAGCGAGTACATCGCAACACAGAGTAGCGATCGCTCTGTGCATGTTCATCAATTACAAGGCAGAGGCGTGAACGATTTGACGGGAACGCAACTAGTCAGTAGAAATACAAAGATGGATCTAACACATCGTAGAAATGCAAGCAATAACGGTCAATTCATTTGGGATCATATGTCCAGACCTTCTGCCAAGAGAAGGGCCAGCAGTCATGCAAGCGATAGCGAACGTGAGTCTCAGCCCCCACATGCAGCAGCACCTGCTGGAAGATCGACGATTGGCAAGAGAACGCAGAGAAGCAGTACACCATTGGAGATCGTTGCTCCCAATGTTGCGTCATCTTCAGCTCCAACAGGCAACAGTGCGAATGCAATCGCACAAACGCCTTCTTCTGCTTCTTCAAACAGTGGTCAAAACCCTCGTGCTGCTACACCAACGCAACATCAAAGCCCGGCACCCGTTCACCCACATTCGATGAACCCTCCTCAAAGGACACCTAGCCGAAGATCAAGCTTTAGTGGATCACAGATCGGATCACCTCCAACAAGTGCAACCTCTTTAGCTCCTTCCTATCCGCCAAGCTTGATCAATAACGCTCAAATTGCCAGTGGCTCAACTCCGGTAAAAGCTATTCCAGAACGACCTGGAAGTAGTGCCTCACGTTCAGCCTCTCGCAATCGTGGTTTTACACCACGTTCACCTTCTCCAGCACCACCCCTGCCTGCTATTCGAGCACCACCTTCGCCGAAACAAAGAATGGCCGCTTTGCAAGCTTCCAGTGCTGGATCGATGGCTAGATTGGGAATGCGTTTGTATGGTGATGAAAGCTTTAGTGGATTCTTCCGTAGGTTGAGCTTCAGTCCTGATGGTGCACTGTTGGTAACGCCAACGGGAATCTTTGAGAGTACAAGTGCGCCAGCAGGATCGACAAATGTGATGCAATCACCTGCCAGTCCAACCGTTGCATCTTTAGGTCGTGAAGCTGCTAGTCCCGGAAGTCCACTCTTGCCAAATCAACCTGCTGCCCAACATCCACCACCACCAGCATCTGGACCACAAAGGAGTACCGTGTACCTATATGCTCGCGGCAATTTGCACAAGAGCAATGCACCTATTGCTCACTTGCCGGGCCACAAGACTGCAACGCTTGTTGTGAAGTTCTCACCCATTTTATACGAGTTACGAAGAGGAGGGTCTACTGGTAGAATCAATTCTGAAGAAGATGGAATCGCACCACATCCAACAATCCCATTAGAGGCTGGAAAGCAAAAGACTGTTGCATTAAGCTCAGCAGCCTCTGTGGCTGGTGGAGTGGCATCGAGTGCATCTGTGAGCGGTGGAAATGGTGCTTCGAATGTGGAAGAAACGAGTGAAGGTGGAGATGCGAACACCACACCCAAGCAATCTACCGCCTCAGCACCACCTGCAAGTATGATTGGATTACCTTATCGAATGATCTTTGCAGTTGCAACACACGATTCGGTTTGGATTTACGATACACAACAAGGTGGACCGTTGTGTTGTTTCAGTAATATGCATTATGCAAGCTTTACGGATCTTACATGGTCACCTGACGGACAAACGTTAATGATGTGTTCAACAGATGGATATTGTTCAATCGTTGTATTTGATTATGGTGAATTAGGACAACCTTATACGTATGCCTCACAACCTTCATTACAACAACCTGTTGCACCTATTCCAACGGCAAAACTTTCTGGTTCACCTATGTTACGTAGAGCAAGCGCGCAAAGTTTGCCGGGAAGTACGATTCCTGTTGCTGGATCTCATGGTACACCTCCTTCAGCGTCTGGCAATGTGTGTGGAAGTGGTAGTTTGGCAGGTGGCGGAAGTGGATTAGGAAACGGATTGAGTCCATCGTTGGGACTAGGATTGGCAACTGGCAATGCGACGGAAGGAGACTCCAAATCGATGCGTGAAATTGATCCGCCAGTCGTACCTGCAAGTGCGATAGGAAGTATCCCTGCTTCTGTTGGAACGATGGAAAGTGATGCAAGCGGTATTTCAAGCAGCGAAGGCCCTTCAACAGCGAATGATGCTACACGCAAAAAGCGCAGAATTGCTCCCACCCTTGAAGGTCCAATTGGAAGCTGATTGCACAAGCAATAGTAGTCGTACACAAATTCAGTATATTCAGATCGATCGTGTTTAATTAGTACCCTTTTCTTGCCCATATTGGCATGTTGATATGATGTTGATAGATGATAACATTCCATGCACTATACAAATGAAAAGGTGTGAAAGATAGTAGATGAGTGTATGAATGAATCCTTTCCATATTCTATGATGGTATTTTATTTTGGTACAAAGCCTGCAAATGCGACTTGATCAAGCCCATCAACTTCTGCTCCTGTTTTTGTAAGATCGCCTGATTGAGGATCACGTCCAAAGATGACCACATTACCAGTCGTTTGATGGGCAATAGCGAAAAAGTGACCATCTTGCGAAAGTGAAAAATGCCTTGGCATCTTTCCGCCACTTTTTACCCATTTCTCAAATTGGATACTTCCATCCTGTTGATCACGTTTATAGATTGTTATATGATCTTCAACATCATCTCCACGATCGGAAACATATACGAATCGCCCGTCTGGACTGATTGCTAATTCGGCTGTCGTTCTTTGTGGACCGGCAGTTTGATTGCCTCCTAAAGGCGTACCTTCTGGAACGCTCAGAACTGGCTTTCCGATGATATTCAATGCGCCTGTTTCAGGATCATGTTCAAACGCAGTAAGTGTACTTGCCAATTCACTTGTAAGGTAAGCATACTGTTTATTCGTTTGTTTATCATGATAAAAAGCCAAATGACGTGGACCTGTACCGCTTCCCAATTGAGTAGATTGTGATTGTTGATTGATAGATTGCCTGCAATCTTGCCCTTGTGTTGCTTCGATATGATGAATTTGATCAGCTCCTAAATCACAAATGTAAACCCATTTACCATCCGGACTTGCAACTGCATCATGTGCATAACTGTGATCTTGTCTTGTGGTCACAGGACCGGTTTGATTGACTTTGTATTGAAATACAGAGGCGGGTTGACCGTTTTGTTCAACTGGGATGCCATCTTTACCCAATTGAATAACAGCAGCTGAACCTGAATTGTAATTTGCTACATACAGACATTGACCTTGTACGCAACTTGCTACTGGACCGCCACCTGCAGTACTGTATCCATCTTTGTTCCCGATCACTTTCCAAGGTGGAGAAGAGGAAGAAGGAACGGGAAGAATTTTTTGGTCTTTTTGCAAAACGTATACGGTTCCGTTGTGTGCCGCTTCACTCGTTACGTATCCAAGTGTTTTACTGAAGGGAAATTTCCCCTCTGTGAATGTGATCCAAGAAGGTGAATCTCCTGTCTGATTGTTCAATTGACCATCTTTTACGATTTGTATGCTAGATGGAGGTTGAAATTGCAGTGGAACAAGTGCACCAGAATACCCCGTTGCAAAGATTTCATAAGACTCTTTTGGTGGAGTGAATGGAAAAGAAGAAGAAGACATCTTTTTTGATAGACAGATGGAAGAAAAGAGAAGAAAAATAAGGCTTGATCGGATCGGGAACATTATTTTCACAACGCGCCCGCTTGAGAAGCTGAATATGCGTTTAAATGAATGTACACTAGTGACAAGAATGAAGGTGATGGTATTATGAGTGGATTGACATATTGATTTTTATTCTATTACGCTCGGATCGCTGCATGAATGATTCGGGAAACTGTCAATCGAAAGGAGAATGTCACCTGTCCAATAGCGTAAATCAATCAGGGTGGGGGATACCTCTTATGAGTTGTTTTGATTAAGTAATCAAACACGCTTTACCCGTGGCTGTGACTCCACCTCAACACACGTAACGCGCTAAATCTACTCAGGGGTATGTAATGTGTGTGTTGATCTTTTTTTGTAGTGCATTTTAGCCAAAAGGGATTATTGTATTGACATTAGGGGTCACAACAGCAAAAGGGCCCGAGTATTTTATATTTTAAACCTTGTTGTTGTTGTTTAAGACGTTTATTGGATTCCATAGGAACGAGCAAAGGGTCCTCTTTTAGCATTTTAAGCATATCACCATTCGGAGAAAAGAGAGAGAGAAAAAGTGCGGGGACGATTTCATTGCAAAACGCTAATAGGCAGGAATGCATACCTATCAACCTTAACACATCCAAGAGATAAAGCCCTTTTGGGAGAGGTTCGTGCTCCTTTATCAACTCTGAAAACGATCATCTAATCTATACTTCCATCATCAACCCGTCATCATCACACAACACAAACAGCCGATCATGGCCACCAGTTCGTCTTCCAACACGCTATACGAACACGTTCAATCAGCTGGTGGTAATCATATCCTGCTAAACGATCCATCACAACTATCAATCCTTGGCATTCGAATCGCAGCACAATGCACTTTTGAAGAATTACAAAGATCACGAAAGATAAGTTCAACGCCTCGTGCACGATCCAGCATCGATCATGCCAATCAATCAACCTCTTCCCGATCAAGGACAACATCACAAGCTAAACGAGAAGATGAAGCATCTTCAACAATCTCCGGCATCACTGCCTCAAGTTCATCAAAGACAAATACTGCTTGTCCACCTTCCTCTTTCAGAGATCCGATGGCTGGAAAAGAGCAAGTCAAATCAAGAAGGCCAAGATCTGTTGAAATTGGAGCGAAAGCAAAAGGCGCAATGATTGATCTTGGAAGGAAAGGGTTGTATGGCTTGCGTAACTTGAGCAGATCTGATGTTTCTCAAACACGAGATCAACATCAAATGGTCATCGCACCATCTATGAATGATACAGACGATTTGATCGCTATCAGTACTTCAAATGGATCCATTGCGGGCGAACAACGTAGAGCATCAAGTCATTCTATTGTCGAATCAACCACGTCCAAATCACAAAGTATATGCTCAAATTCACAACCTTTTCCTTCGATGGACAATACTGAACAAGAAACGATTCGAGCTGCTGCTACAAGTGTACGTAGTATCCTTCGTGTTCGACGTACATATCGCCTTCGTCCTTGCAGTATGACTTATGGAAGAGAATCACCCGCTTCAAGTCAAACCGTACCGATAAGCATCATCAATCGGGTCGAAGCAAGGAGTGCATCGATCGGTGGAGAAGACAGTGGCTGGGAAAGGCTAGAAAGTGCACCAACAGAATATATGGGAGATGCAGAACAAGAGTTTTCCAACGAAGGCAGAGCAGGTCATTTTCACACTATCGAATCACGAAACACATCTGAAAATCAAGACGTAAGCGGCGATTACGATTACACGCAGGATAGTTGGGTGAATGATTCAACGATGGAATCAGCAGGTGAAATGAATAAGTTGCTATTGAAAGTTGTTAGTCCGATAGAAACGTTTGCACGTATTGCAGGAGCAGAACGTATGGCATTTGGCTGGAAAGATGAAGTTATATTGAAAATTCGATTGCAAATCAAATTACACAGCCCCAGCAACAGTATGACACCACTTTCGCCCTCTTTATCCAATCGTGCCATACCTGCGGGACCACGAAGACCACGGTCTAGTTCACTTACAAGCGAAAGTACTGCAGAAAAACAAGTTATTTTTCTTTCTTGCAATTCTGCTCAGAAGTTATGTGAAGCTATTGAATCATCGCGGATCCGTCAAAATGGATTAAACGGACCGCTTTCTTCGCAATCATCGGCAAAGTTGGAAGGTATTGATTGGGTGCCCGTTCAGAAATCCACAACTTCAAAACCAACGGATTTCGAATGGAGTTGGAAAGATACAGCAAATGGACAAGAAGTCAAAATACAAGAATCAGGCGAAAATGCAGTCAAGTGTGCTTGTGCTTTTGTTGTTTTGGATAAAATACAGTCAACCGTTCAACCTCTTGCATTCTTTCAATTTCTCATTGGCAGATCTGCATATTCAATTGATAGAAGCACTCAGCAGAAACCGACGTTTGTCTGGATGGACATTCCGCAAAAGGACCCGAGCAGCGAAAAAGCACAACAAGAGGAATTATTGTTTAATGGACAAGCGATCGGATTGGGTCTTGAAGGAGTAGATCCAAAACTTACTGCTCGCTCTCCAAGACCAAGTGCAACTCGATCTCGTACCAATTCTGAATCTGTTGATGAAGGTCAAATGAAGCTCAAGGCTAGACTTTCGCGTTCCTCGCTACTTGCGACAAAGAATGCTGCCGTTCATGCTCCTCAACAGTTGAATCCATCCGAGCAGTTGTTCGCAAGTCCAGGTGTACCCTTGAATACATCAAAAGCTTTGATTCAATTCTCTTCGTCTGATCTCAATCATGTAGAGCTTGGACTGGCCGATGTAGAAAGTGACTCTCCAATCTTCCGGGCTGCTATACAAAATATTGAAAGACGAACAACCAACTTGAAACGGGTTGCAAAAGGTATGCTCAAAGCTGCAAATGATGTTTCTCAAGCCACTGAAGAATTACAAGTGACAGAAGTACGACTCGATCATACATTTGAAGATATGGCAGCATTGATGCCTGCAACTTTTGGTCGTTTATCGAGTGATTGGCTTTTCCGATCTCGTGAAGCAGAACGTGAGAAACGAGAACAAACGATTGCTATGATGGAGATGCATGTGATTGCACCTATGCGTGCAGTTGTGGATATGTGCAGAGAGTTGGTCGGACAGCTTAAAGCGTTTGACACTGAAAGCAAAACATATTACTCAGCAACACAAAAATGGTTATCGAGCAAATCTTCCAATCAAGTCAATACTCAGCCAGTCTTAAACGAGTATTCACCGGAGGCCATCGGATTTGATAAAGCGATGATCAAACAAGAAAAGCTTGACGAGAAGCAAAAGTGGCGTCAATTACGTTTTGATCTTTCCAGATTTGAAATGTATAGAAGTATTTGTACACTTCATGAAGGTGAAGCAGAAATTCTCGTCGCAAGTCATATGCTCTCACTTTGCAGATGGCAATGCAAAGATTTCTCTGCTGAGAATGTTTTTCGTAACTTTGATTCTACTGCACAAACGGTTATGATCAACGTCAAAGCCAAAGCAGATGCAGCACTAGAAAGATGCTTGGATCTTGATCGCAGAATTGCCGAACATCAACGTGTTATGCTCAGTCGAGAGGGCGAAGGACAAATGGGCATTGAACCTTCACCGATACCCGATATTCCATCGGATAATCAACTTGGAATCAACTCACGTCAAACAGGTCACAAGTTGAAAAATCTGTTGACATCCATTGGTGTGGGACACTTGACCTCACCCTCACCTCACAATCAATCATCTTCAGTTCGTCAACCGTTTTCATGTCCTATACCTCCTGCTAGCAATTTCGAAACAACCGAAAACGATTCTCCATCCAAGCAATCACGACAACAAAGCACTTTGGAAAGCAAGAGTCCGATGGGTAGTATAGCTTCACCAGTGCTTCCTTCATCAGGCAATAAATGGCAAGCACGTTTACGATCTTTCTCTTTCTCCAAATCGCCTACTATGCACGATTCAGAACGTCGCTTATTCGTTGAGGGTAATCACCTTGTTCAAAGTCCAGTGGCGCATGAAAAGGTTGTCATACCTGATGTGAATATTGTCACAGCTGAAACAATGATGGGGGATGCATCCCCACGCAGAAGTATTTCCATGTCGGGAAGCAGACAAAGTCCCAATAAAAGGCCGATCACGTTGGATTTGAGCACAGTAGGATCTAGTCAAGCACTTGTTTCACCCAAAACAAAAAGACCGTCTGCCAATGGCCAAGCAAATGTGACATTCTCTGTTCCGAGTCCAAGAAATACGGAGCAATATGCAAAATCACCCGCTTTTGATTCAAAAGCCTTCTTGAGTGCTCCTACCTCACAACCACAGAGAAAGAAGGAAGGTATCCTTTGGGCAATGACAAAGCCAATCCAGGGAATGGGAGGTTCAGATGCGCCTAAATCGGTTTCACGATCGCAAAATTGGCGTGAATGTTGGGTTGTCTTATCTGGATCGGGACATCTGGGAGAATTTGCACATTGGAAAGATGCAAAAGCAATGACTCTTGAACCTTCTCAACCTTTGATCGATTTACGCTTTGCAACCGTACGTGAAGCAAGAGGTGTGGAGAGAAGATTCACATTTGAAGTGATCACACGGGAAAATAGAAGATTCTTCCAAGCTTCCAATGATGAAGATATGCGAGGTTGGATTGGCGCAATCAGCTTTGCAATCGAATCTTTGATCAATGGAACTAGCTCTATTCGTCAGATCGATAAAGTTGCACGTCATTCTGCTGCTCAGGCTATCGATTCGTTTGGCATGTCAACAGATAGTACATCTGCTGCAGAATTTGGAGATGGAATGAGACATGTGTTTGATAATGCATTAACTCCTTTTGCCGTCAATGGGATTGGGGCACACAAGTCATTCAGTCAAAGCTTGACAGATTTAAGCTCTGCTGCTAGTGGAAGGTTATTCAATCGATATGGACACAGCAGCAATAATGGCACTTCCACGCACCGTGATGAGGTTTCCAAAGCGAAACGTGATAGTAAAAATATGCACGCATTTGGATCGCGGGGTCATCTGCTGGCTCTATCGGAAGGAGATCACGCAGGCTCTTCCTCCAATGAAGGCAACGAATATACTGACTCCAAAGAAGGTTTACCTTTCACACCTTCCAAAAATGATCGTCATTCACGCGGAATTTCCAACAATACTCCCGTTTCTGGCTACATGGCCGGCGTACTCGGACATAGCTCCCATCTAAACGTTGGTTCCACTGATGATGGTAGATCCCTTTCGTCTTCATCTTTGAACGTCAATACCGAATTTGATAAACGGATTGAAGCAATGATTCATAGCAGCTACGGTGCAGAATCTTCATCTTCAGCAAATAGCGGATCTGGCTTCCACAGCCGAGCACATTCATCCAATCGCGATTCTAACGGTCTGACGATGTCTTCTTCTGCTGCATCTCGTAATCCATCCTCAATTGGTCCGGGTTCGGCAGATGAAGAAGGTCGATTGATGAACAAACAAGGTTCTGATGAAGGATCGAATAAGTTTGCAAGAGCACGAGAAATCCTTGCGATTGCATCTTTGCCTCAAAATAAACAATGCGCTGATTGTCGTAAACCTGATCCAAGATGGGCAAGTTGGAATTTGAACGGGATGCCTTGTTGCATCTTCATTTGTATAGAATGTTCAGGCATTCATCGTGGCTTAGGCGTAAGTGTGAGTAAAGTACGTAGCGTTGATTTGGATGATTGGAACGAACAACAACTCAAAGCAGCTCGAATTTGGGGCAACGAGCGTGCAAATGCAATCTACGAAGCAAATAAGCCACTCGCTTGTACAGTTGCTTCAATGGGAGATGTTCGATCCAAAGCATTCTGGACGACAAAATACGTAGAACAAGCTTGGTTTTCGCTGCATCCTACAAGTCATAATGACTCAAATCAAACAATCATGGCATCATCCGAGACAGAAGAAGAAGACATGAAGCACGGTGATCTAACAACTTCACAAAGCTGGTCAACTCAAAGAGAAGAACCTTTACCCTGGCAAAGCTATGAGAATCGGCAACGAAAATCAAGTAAAACAGCAGAAAAATCCAAAACAATGATCTTGCCTAGCAGTTCTTCTGAGCGAGTCTTACAACAATCATCAGCACATAATCGATTACGAACTTCCCTTCCACCTTCTTCTGACGCCATCAATTCTACCATGCAATCAAACTCTGCTGTACCTTTGCCAAGGATTTCAGCTTAATTGTCTTTATTAGGTGTGCATTCTACTTTTTGTATCATTAATTCTCCCAGATATGTATAGCAACGAAGGCGTGTATTTTATGCCATCGATCTTGTACTTAGCAATGCATACCCTTATATATGTTTCAAAGTTTGTGTGGTATAAGAATTTGTCATATAATAATACAATGAGAGTATTTGTTGTACAGTATAATTTACAAAAGGGACATTGTTCATGTCTTCTTTTTCACTATGCCAAAGATGCTACTACCCTTCTTTCTTTTTGCTGAAGCGGTAGGTATTGATGACTTACCAGGCACAGAGGAGGCGAAAGATGCCGTTTTTGATGATCCCGAAGACAATTGGTTACGATTTGCATCTGACAGTAACGACAAAACTTCAGGTTCTTTTTCATCGTTGTCTTCACCTCCAGCATCGGTACCATTGAGGTGCGTCCTAGCTCTTTTCACAGAAATTCCAGTGATAGGAGAGGCTTCTTCTTCGCTCTTTTCATCATGAGGTCTCTTGCCATTGTCCTGTGAGAGGGCTGGTGCGGCTGCCATATCTTTGCCAAAGTACTTTCTCACCAAAGCCTCATCTTCCTCATCGTCCAGCGTCCTCTGTTTAGTTTCCTTCTCTTTGCCTTTCTGCAGATGTCTGGCAAGTATTTCATCTGTATCAACTCTGTCTATGCGGGCATTTCGTGTTCGGATATCTTGCAAAGCGTCCATAATTTCCATCTCCCGCTTTGCCTCTTGTTGCCTTTTTTCCAATGCTTTCATCGGATCTTCATCTTCATCACTCTCCTCTACGCCTTCTTCTCTCATAATACGAGACAAAGGATCTTCTTCTTCCGCCTTTTCGTTTGTGCCTTCCTTTGTTTCTCTCCATGGCTCAAAATTCCGCGATGCGCCATGTTCGATGGTATAATCTGTATTTTTCGGATCCGTTTTGAATGTGATTTCTGATGAACATGTCGGACATTTAATATAAAAACGAAAAATTTTGATGCCATAATAGACTTCTCCTTGAACCGTTTCTTTTCTTCCGTTAAACTTTTTACCTGCATAAACGTAATCTCCGCATGTGTTACATCTCATACTAAAAGGTGCCATCAATCGAATCGCTTCTTGACGATCTTTTCCCTTTTTAAGTCTTGGGATCTTGCTTGGATCGAAATCCGGTGGAATGTATTTGTTTAACACCTTACGTTCTGCCATCTTTTCGGTAGTGAGCTACCGCCGAAGCAGAAGCGGAGAATGTTAAGTGACGTACAACAAAGGTGGTTGTAGGAAAGGAAACGAATCGCAATGGCAAAATTGTAATTTACGCCCACTTGTACGCGGATGTCCCTGTTTAATATCATGCATCCTTTTCTCCGACAAAAAATCGTACAATCATCAGGCCTCTCGCACCTCTTGCTTTGCGCCGTCGAATGTATGCACTTCACTCACGCCTGCTTGTCTGACCGGACGCGTATAGCCACACGCTCCCTTACAAAGATTAACACACAACAAAACAAAAGGACTTGTTATAATGTACATTGGCGCTGCACTAAGAGAGTACATTCCTGTCAGCCTGCAAAAAGATCAACACTTTCATGCATATAAATTTGGATAGGCCACTCAGCATATAAAGGAAGTGCATACTCTCTTCCCTTTCACACAACCGCCATCCATTACCGTTGTCACATTCAAAACCTCGCTCACACGCATCACACCGTGAAGTGTGTGAAACGCCTCATTCGTGTTTTTCTTCCCGTTGATGTTCTCGCACAGTTTGGATTCTCGCAGCCCGAAGAAACGTAAGGCAAAGTGAAAAGAAGTTCTCTCTTGCAAGTTACAATCGGCGGAGCTTGACACGTCCGAAAAACCGCAACAATGAATAATCTTTCTCCTTACGATGATGTCGACCTTGATGAACAAGAAAATGAGGAGAACCGATTAGTGCTTTCCCAGCGAGCACATGCTCAAAATATCAACAATCATCAAATGCAAAGGTACGAAGAGCATCCAGCTTTACAGGCCGCCCGAATCCAATCAAAGTTGCAACAAAAGCTGGGACCAGAGTATGTTTCTCTCCGAGCTGGTCCGATGGGAGGCAAAGTGGCTTATTTGGAGGCAAACAAAGCTATAGAATTGGCTCATGAAATCTTTGGACATGACTCTTGGTCATCTGAAATCGTATCATTTCAAGAAATGTCTCGCGAAAGGAATGAAAGTGGAAGATGGACAGTTTGTATCATGTGTACAGGAAAAATTACAATTCGCAGTGGTGCATTCCATCAAGATTGTGGATTCGGTAATGCAGAAAATATGAAGAGTCTCCCAGCTGCAATGGAAAAAGCTTACAAAGAAGCATCAACAGACGCATTGAAACGATGCTTGCGATTGTTCGGCAATGCTACAGGCAATTGTCTGTACGACAAAAAGCATGTGAGCAATGTAGCCAAGATGAAAGCTCCAGATCCGCCATTCAATCCAGCAACACTCAAACGTGCCGAGGGTCTGGGAAACCCTAGCGGTTCATCAACTAAGCCAAACACATCCTCATCAACAGTACCTCATGTCGGCAACGGCCGCTCCAATAACGGAGCAACACCGCCTCAGTCAACTGTAATTTCGCCGCCCAATGCAGTACCCCAAAAAGCGAATGGTATTGTAAAGCCTCCGACAGACGTCCATGGAACATCTTCAGTCTTACAGAACAAGACGGATGGCGGTGAGGCTGCAAGACAAGAGAGACTACGGCAAGCGGCTTTGAAACGAGAAGAATTACGCCGTAAGAAAATTAATAATGGAGATGGTCAACCAACACCGACGGCGGCGGCGAGTGAATCATTGCCGACGATCAACTCTAACGCCGCCCTGCCGTACACCGTTCAACATCCAGAAGGAGACGAATACTCTGATGAATTTGGCGATCTCACTTCCAGTCAAATGAACCTCCTCTCAAAGCATGATTCGTCTAATCACACACTCCCTTCGAACGAGTCAAGTTTGGTACATGGCCATTACGATCATGCGAACGTCAAAGTAAGTCCTTCTCGTTTGTACAATGTGGACCAACAGCAACAGCCTGCTTATCAACGTGGTGGAGTTGTGGGAAATAATGATGATTACTTGCACCAAGCCGATTCATACGGATTGCCCGTCAAACGTCCGAGAAACTATTAATGCAACATCTAACATTACATGTAATATACCTGTACAGTAGAAAAGACATGTGCTAATCCTGCCATTTGTATACCTATCAATTACCAATAATCAACAAATTCGACAGACACAATGCTGAGTGATGAGTATTCACGAACACAAAATTGAAGTTTTAATCATTTTTATTAGCCGAATTAGCATAGAGGGGTGGCTTGCTTGTTGATCTTAAGAGAGATCTTGATAACTTTACACTGTACATATTGACGGATCAGGGACGGAAAGCCGTCAGGGTTGGGAAAGTGATGGCGAGAGCATTTCCATGAGCTTTGGTTGATCATTTTTGATTGCGTCTGGCGTCTGGATCTTCATCTGCAACATTGAGCAACAAGCTTTGAGCATCAAGCATAATTCTGTTATTACTGTTACTCAAAACGGTAGCAATATCTCTTGCTGCTTCCAATTTACGCAATTTCAAGAAGCCCTTGTTACGTTTAACTGCTTCACCAATCAATTCTGCACTACGAGCTTCACCTTGAGCACGAACGATTGTTTCTTGTTTCTCTTGCAAAGCCTTATCGACCAAGAAGGCGGCACGTAAAGCTGTTTGTTGTGCGATTTGCTTTGCTTCAACAGCGTTTGTGAATTCTGGCGAGAAGGCAACATGTGTCAAAGAGACATCATCCAATGCCAAATTAAACCTTCTTGCACGAATTGTCAAATTGTCCCGCACTAGTCTGGAAACCATTTCACGTTGTGTGATCAACTGTGATGCATTGAATTGAGCAACGACTGATTTGAGAACTTCATTGACGATACTTGGCAAAACTCTTTCATCATAATCTGTTCCTAATTCACGATAAATTGTTGGTAATTGCTCGGCCATTGGTCTTGATAAAACACGACAAGTGATATTGACCATTTGCAAATCCTTTGTTCCTGTTAGACTGGCGATACTGCGAGGCTTGGCACGAACATCGTAATCGACTGCTAATTCGAGACCAGGGATGAGGAAATGTGTACCTTCGTTGTAAATCTCTGGCTTAACACCAACAAGTCGAGAATATTTGATTGCACGATGTCCACCATCAACGTTGAACAAACTTGAATTGATTGCAAAACCACCCCCGACCAATAAGAACAGTCCTGCACCACCACCTAATAGTCCTCGTAGATTTGGTGGATTAGGTCCTGCACCACCGCTACTACCGCCGCCGCCTCCTCCATTTCCAGCTTGACGTGCACCTCTTCTTGCTTGATCTTTAAAGCTTTGAAATACTTTTTCAAGTGCTGCTCTAGCTGCTTGTGGATTTGACATCTTGATTGATGACAAGATTGAACAGTGTCTTTCAATCACAATCGAGATGAACAACGGAAAGGTAGGAGAAGTTGTTGCTTAAGACGAAGGAAGCCTAAGGTATGTGCTACTGCTTACCAATAATGAATGATCTACCTTTTTAATTACACAGGCCATTCACTGCATTTGCACTGGGCTGCGCAACCCTTTGTTCTATCGTCTAAGCGCTGCTTTAAGCACAGACGATCAAATTTCATTTCATTAGACTAATCAGGCATATGCCTAGACTGGCTTATAGCACACACGCGTACAAGATGCACACCTTTTGATGCTCGCGCACACGTGATTCTCCAGGTTAGGAAGATTGCCTGTAGCTTACAATGAATGTTGATTTCACAAGCAGAGCTCATATCTATTTGGCTGATAGCATTGAAGGCATTTATATGATAATTGATGTTTGATGATAAGATGACTAAAAGAGAAAGAGAGTGTGATTACTACAATGTACAGTGTGCATATAGAGAAGAGTGAGGAACGCGCAGAAGAACCGAACGCAGAGTAAAGTGTTGTGTATGTTGTTAGCTTTAGGCCGAAGAAGTGCGTGCATGCGGTGCACAGGTATTCATTCATTCATCTTTTGAAGGCTTCATCCTCCACCATCTATAAAGTATTTCAAAGCTTTTTTCTCGTTCGACTGAAGTTCAGATTGGACAATCATATACTGTCATCGCCTCTCTAAAGTTGAATTCATCAACATTCATGTCCGCCAGTACCGCGCCCATTCAAAACGGCAATGCCGTTACGGCAGCTGCTACAGCTCCTAACGCAAGTGGAAAGCCAACAGCTGCTCCAACAGAAGTAGGTTGGTTATTCGTTCCACAATACTACACATTCTTGAACAATGATCCAAGTAAGTTACATTGTTTCTATTCAAAACGCTCCACATTAGTACATGGTACCGAACAGGAAGAAGCACCTCTCTGCATCGGACAACAACAAATTCATGAAAAGATCGTCTCTTTAGGCTTCTCAAATGCAAAGGTATTTGTTTCAAACGTTGACAGTCAAGCATCTGCTGCAGGCGGTATCATCATTCAAGTTCTTGGTGATATCTCAAACGATGGCGGTGCTTGGCGTAAATTCGTTCAAACATTCTTCTTGGCCGAACAACCAAATGGTTACTTTGTTCTGAACGATATCTTCCGTTACCTCAAAGACGACGAAGAAGTAGAAGAGGAAGCACAAGATATCGATGAAGCAATCACAGAAGAAGTGCAAGACGCTGCCGCAAGAGGTGTTGATGTTGTTCATCAAGCAGAACTTCAACCTGGTGTCACTGCACCTTCAGCTGCTGCAATCACTGCTGCCCAAACTGCAGCTACTTCCATCAGCACTGCACCTTTGGACACAGTTGAAGAAGCTCAAGCAGTCGGTGATCTTAAAGCACAAGAGCCCACACCTGCCGCACCTTCCGAAGTCGGAGTTGACAAAAAGGTCACCACTATTGAACGTGAGGAAGCACCTGTCACACGCGGTCAAATGGAAGCCAATCAAACTTCCGCTGCTAACCCTAAAGCCCCAACGCCCGCTTTGAATGGCACAAACTCAAATGCTGCTCCTTCCATATCTCCTGCTGCCGCTGCCGCCGCCGCTGCTCCCGCTGCACCAAAGACATGGGCTAATTTGGCGGCTTCCAATGCCACAAAGTGGGGATCAACAGTCAACTCTGAATCTCGCGGTATCTCTTCTGCACGCGAAAACCAACAAGCTCAACAATCATCTCGTCCTTCTAACAATACTAACAACAACGGTAACGCAGCCCGTCAAACCGGTCATGTGTTCATCAAGAACGTTATTGTTGAAAACCTACCAAGTGAAGGATTACAAGCTGCTCTAGAAGCCAAATTTGGACCGATGAAAGAATGCACAGTAAATGCAGCCAAACAAGTCGCTTTCGGTGAATTTGCATCAGTTGATTCAGCACGTAAAGCAATTCGTGCAAGTGGAGAAGGAGGTGTAAAGGTTGGCAAAGATGGCTCTGCTGTTATTATTGAAGAAAAACGCAAGCCTGCTAATGCAAACGCTTCCGGAAACGCAAGCGGTGCTAGCCGTGGCGCTCGTGGTGGCTCTTCTGGTCAAGGTGCCGGACGGGGTGGACGTGGCACTGGTCGTGGAGGTGTTGCCGGTGGACGTGGTGGTCGCACGGCTGCCTAAATAGTGTTTCAACTGGAGAATGGCTCAGATCAATGAAGGGCTCCTACGCTGAATTGGGATGCAAGCTTTCAGTGAAGGATGGATCATGAGCAATATATTTGCACCTCACCTGCAGTGCAAATATTGACAAAACACTTTATGCAAAAAAAAACACAAATCGCATTTTACGGCTAACGCTTTTCACGAAAAAAACATTTCCGTGCAACCATGATTTCTTTCTAAACAAAAAAAGGGTATTCGTCAGATTTTCTCTGAATTTTCATTTTTGACGACATTATTTTGTCTCGTTTTTCCCATCCATGTGTACTTGTCAACATCCCCAAAAAGCATGAGTCGTATTTTCTACTTTCTTCAATAATAATGTGGCTCTTATTCTTCATGTTAAACAATCACCAATATATGCGCAGCAATTGTTTGTGCATCTCTTTGTGCTAGAATGTTATTTTTGCACAAATTATCTGGCCCGTTTGATGCTTATATACAGAATTGATTGTGTGGAACATGGATATTATCGTAATATACATAGAAAATGGCTTTTATAGGTGACGCTGGTTTTGAAAGGTGTCCTATCTCTTCACTGACTTGACAGGATGGATCGATTCCCGGGCCCTTGTGATCCGCTCTCGTACACGATCTCCTCATCGGAGCAAACAAAAGAACCAACTTCGTATTCATTCGTGCTGTCATCCTCATTGTGGCCATAATTTGAGCTTGTCATTTGTTGTCTGTATCTAGGAACGTACGGCGACGAATCAGCAGGATTTCCACCCCTTTGGCCAATTGCACCCGCTTTCCCTCGCCCATTACCAAAGATAGCAGGAGCATTTTGCGACATCAATGATTGCATATAGATTGCCTGTTGTTGATAGCCTTTGATAGCTTGTGTAGGCATGAAATCACCCACATGTTCACGATCACTTGAATCTTCTTGATAGCGATCGTCCAATTCATCATTTTCATCCTTTTCACCGTGAACTTCTTCATCTGTCGAACGATCAGCTTCCATGTTAAACAGTCTTCGACTGTTTGGGGAACCGCCGATCTTCCTTTTACCCTTCTTGGTCTTGTCCGTTTTGGATGAGGTGCCTTTCTTTTCCTTCGTAGGTTTCGCAGCAGATCTTGGAGCAGCAGGAGGGCCCATTTGTTTTTGTAGTGGCGTGTCTCTTGAATTGGAAGCGGATGAATCGGATATAGGTATATTCTTTCGTACAAATGTTCTCTTCTTCTGACGGTTCAGGGCTGGTGATTCATCACATACTCCAGTACCTTCTTCATCCGACGAAAGTCCAATAAAATCTGGTAATGAGACCACATCATCTTCTGGATCTGTTAGATCAATCGTTTCTTCTGCCAGACGAGCGATAAGAGGATGTGGTTTAGCACGACGACGAACGACGATAGGTGAAGAGCTCTTCGTCAATGCAGCGGGGGAATCAGCACTCACCTCTCCCGAAGTGCTATTCGATATTTGATTTGTAAAAGCGCCGCCTGATGATTCCAAGGGTTCTCGACTTGGTACCTCCTCCCGCGAATTTGTTCGAGCTTCAGATTGAGTTGGGCTTACGCGTGGCCTCCCAGAACCCAAACTTCTTCCACGCTGTTTGGGGATGGAAGATGAAGAAAGAAGATCAACGAATTTGCCATGCCCTACTCCGTTAGCCCGTCGTGGCGGCGATGGTGAGTCTAAATTCAACTCTCGATCCAGCTCTGCATCAGTATCTTCAGCAGAACTTGAACTTTCGTGCAAAATGGCCTTGCCTGACACATATTGTCTGGCTTCGTCTCCAGAGGAATCTCCCTCCCGCATGCTCACACGACCTGCTTTGCCCTTTCCTTTGCCTTTTCTCATATCACTGACTTTCGTGAAAGAAATTGAAGCACCGCTGGGTACATTTCGCATGGGATCGGTATTTCGCTTGGGTTTCTTTGCTCCTGCTCCCTTTCGTCGTGACGCTGTCAAATTGCGAATCATGCTGGGTTCAAAAGGTGGTTGATCCACATTCTCAAAGCGGACTTCAGAAGTGATGTCTGGAGGCACAAGACGTTCCACATCATCGTAAAGGGACAGATTGATTCCTCGAATAATGTCATGTTGAATGGTTTTGTACTGATCTTTTGATTGTTGCCAATTCTTTTCTTCAGGTCCTTCCGACATCAGAACGACGACTCGGCCTTCCCTTTTACGCCCGGTACGACCAACGCGCTGCAATGTTCGAATCGAGTTCTTTACTGCTTCGTAACAAACAATCAAATCAACTTCACCGATATCTAGACCTTCTTCACCAATCGAAGTGGAAACGATTACATTGAAATCACCCTTTTTGAAATCTCCAATGATTCTTTCTTGCTCCTTTTGTCGCAAGCCTTTATTGCCCTTTTTATCTGTTGCCTGACCAACGAATTGCGTTGCTTTCACGCCAGGCAGACGATTCAAAAGAGCCACAATTTCAATAACACATTCTCGAAGAGAGCAAAAGACCATCACTCTTGTTCCATTGCCGCCATTTTCTTCATCTTGGGCAAAATGTGAGGCGATCACATTTTGAAGATAGTCCATCTTTGGATGTGGGACGAATCCTTCTGAATCTTGACATATTTCGTATGTTTGCCTCATCTGATTCATGACTGTGTTGGCTTGATATTTGATTTGCTGACGTTTATTGCTTGTAGATGCGCCAGTTGATGTGCTTCCACCTTGCAAATTGAGAATCTTTTCAGCAAACATTGAAACTGAATATTTGATGAGATGTTCCATAGCTTGCGCCAATTCTGCCAGGTCTTTTATATACGGATATAACTTTCTTTGAGTGACAATACTTCTTTTACGCGGATCCCTGTTGATGGAACGAATAGCAAATGGAGACAAAGCGACAGGATCTTTTTGTGCCAAAACGCCTGCACCCACCAACACATCGAGATGTGGCCTCATGAGTTTACACATTTGGTCACGCAATTCTGCCACCACACCTCTGAGAGGAACCACGACGGGATCTTCATCTTTGGCGTGAATGTATTTTCGAATGTCCAATGCATCTTCTTGACGAATTTCGATGAGATTGATATGCAAGCTATCGACAACTTCTTGCACTTTTTCAGAATTACTTCCAGGCGTTGCAGTCAGAGCAAGAACTCGGAAGAATGGATTTCTCACCATCAGATGCCGGATCACCTTTCCGTATGCATAATTGCCGGTAGCACGATGTGCTTCATCCACCACCACGCAAACCACATCTTCTGCATTGATTGCCGTTGAACATAAATCATTCTCAAACGTTTGAGGTGTCATGTAAAAGATTCGCTTTGATTGCCATTCTTCTGCTCGAAGGCTTGCCTTTGTTTCACCTGTCATCTCGATAGCCGTATCCCAAGGCAGACCGCATATACCGTGACAAGCAACTTGCTGTTGAGCGACGAGTGGCTTTGTAGGTGCGACAAAGATGATCTTTCCGTTGGGAAACCATTTGTAGTAGTTTAAGATCACGACAGCGGCGATGAATGTTTTACCCAGACCTGTGGGTAGTGCCACAAGGACATTATTGAACAGAGCCCTTTGGACTATATTGAATTGATAATCACGTCTTTCTTTATTTGTTGGGTAGATCCATGTCTTTGCAGCCTCTCTGTCGATCTTTACTTTCATCTGCTTCAAGCCTTCAATTTCGGGTTCAGTAGGAGGTGGAGGAAGATCGAATTCGTTGCTATCATCAATGCCGCCCAAAGCCTGATCCAAATCTTCGTCTGCAAATTCGTCAAAGTCATCCGGATCTACTTTGAAGGGGCGTTTGGCGCGTACCATTGGTTGACTGAAATCCCACTGTTTCGTTTTGCCGTAATATTGAGAGCCATTTGCATTGCTCGAATTGGCTTGCGGGCCAAGCAATAGCTTTCGCATATCATCTTGTGCTTTTTGCGCTGCAGCAGATTGTGATGCCGTTCCAATCGCGCTATTTGCTTTGTTTGCTTGAATCAGAACACCTTGACTTGGCTGTGGCGGAACAATGTCCCCAAACAGGTTTAATTGACGCATATTCGAACCCGAGGGCTTAGATGTTGCCCCATTGCCGTTTGAAATGTTTCTCGATGTTGAGGGTGTGGGCTGTACGTGCTTGTTGCCTCCTCTTGTAGGTCCATGCTGCACTTCAGAAGGCTTTCTCTTCAAACTTGGACCCGGCATGAGCGGTTTTGTTATTGTAGGTTGCAGTTGCGGATGCGATTGAGGTAGCACTTGCTGATGTTGTTTCTCAGCTGCTTCGACAGTCTTGAGCATCTCTTCTTCGAGGTCGAAGTCATAGCTGAAGTCGGGAGATTTTGGAGAGTCGTTCTTGCGAGGTACAGATCCATTTACATGTTTTGGTGCTGTATTCACCGTAAGATTAGAGGTAGAAGCATGATTGTTCGTCGTTTGATTGTTTCTTTCTCGTGCAAAATTTGATTCGATTTGATCAACAAGTTCAAGAGCCGATTCATCAAAGTCATCGAACTCTAGATCGTCCATTCTGACCTTATAACCCTGTCCCCCAATTTGATCCTCGTTGAGTATACGGATGATGGCAAGAAGAGTGCATGTATGCGAAGGCCGCCGCCTTACGTACGCTGAGCTCGAGAACAACACTTCAAAGTCACGTAAAAAATGGCGGCAATATACGCGTGAACGCGTACGGCGGAGGTGCGTGTTAATGTGCTTACAACAAGATCAACACTTCTCTCTAACGGATAGTCTAAGCAAATGATAGGATTGATAATGAATACATGCATTATAAATAAAATACCTTTCAATCAATCTTCTTTTGACGATCTTCCAATTCAATCTCTTCTGCTGGTGCGTTTGAAGAAGAAGGTTTATCTGCATATGAAGGCTTTTCGGCCAAAATAGCAGGTTGAGGAAGTGGTTGAGAGAAATGCGCTCTAAGCTGATCATCTGCTAATCGATGAACTTCCCGACCAACAGCTTTTGAAACGCTCATCAAAGGTCCAGCAAGGTTCAATTTGAAGACGAGATAAGCTCCTGCCAAACCTAAAAGCAATAAAGTAAAGTAAATCGGTGATCGAACAATTGCGATGAATTCGTTCCATCCCAAAGCCGCCATAACAGCATAGATCCACATTGGAACTTGAGCAATTGATGATACCATACTTCTCTTTGCTTCAACATAATATGCATCTGCTTCTTTGCGGAAACGTGCTTCAATATCTGCTTTGCGGGTTTCGCTGAAAATATTGAGTGTTTCGGAAAAGTCAAATTCTTCATCTTCCCCACGATCGACAACAGCCGAATGGATTGGATCTTCTGCTGTAGAAGGCAAAGTGATATTCTTTGATGGATCTGATGGCTCAATACGAGCATACACAGGTATCAAAGCCAATGTATCATTCCTTGCTTTGCTAAAGAATCCGTCAATATCGTCATCAGGCTTCCAAACTCTAGGAATACCTTGATCGTCGTAACGGAACTTGTCCTCAAATAATCCACGCAATTTTGACATAAGCACGGGGTCAGCCGTCTGCTCGTCCACCTTGCTGCGTAATGCGAGCCAAGATTTTCTCCGTAGCGAGTTGAGTGCGATTGCATTTTCCTCTTCCGTGCAATTGAATCCTTTTGCTTTGCCCAAATATGTTGATTCTGCCTTGTCCAATGCTACTCGGAATGCGTCCAATGCACGATCCCACATATCCGGTCCAGGCTTAGACAAAGCAAGTTCAATAGGCTCAGCGATTGATTTCTTCAAAGACCGTTCAATTTGCGTGACCATCTTGACTGTCTCTTCAGCGCGGCATTGATCAGCAATCTTGTCAACATCTTCCTCAAACTGACTCAATTCCTCTTTTACGCTCCAGTCTGTGTCCTGCAAGAGAATAAGAGATGCAGCAGCATTGTATTTGGTCAGGGCTTTCTTACGCTCTTCCGAGACAACTTGTCCGAAATCATATGATTCTCCACGAAGACGATCAACAATTGCTTTCTTGAATAAGGCGATGAGAATCTTGTGTAGATTGCGCAATTGACCGAGGAAGAGCGGTAGTAGAGCAGTATTTAACTTCTCCAAAAGTTCTAGTCGCTTACGTTTGTACACTTCTGCATGGTAGCGCGATGCATCCTTGTCAAACTTGGCCAAAGCAACACCTCGATGTTGAGCCATGTCTGCTCCTAACGTATCTACGATAGAACCAGTCTCAAGCGGTTTCCTGAAAGGCTTGACAGAGTTTGAGAATGTTGCAAATGCTGCACTGGCGATTTCATCACATCGGAATTGAGCCAACATCTCTTGTTGGGTTGGCAGATCAAGATCTTTGTTTGTCATAACTTGTTCCCAAATTGTATCAAGGTAGCGTGGAAGACCGTCAGCTGGAATACGTTTGTGGTACTGCTGCTTGAATAAGAATTGAGAAGAGCTGCGCTCCGTGAAGCGGCCACGCAACTGAAGCACTTGTCGATCAAATTCTTCGGGTTGCAGAAGCTTATGTGGTAAGCTGGTAAAGTCAAAATCGAAAAAGTCGGTTATGGATACCGATTCTAACCCTTCCGGTTTGGATAGTGAATCCCAAATCCTATTCATATCGGCCAGCAATGTCCTTGATAGGTTCTCCATCGGGGTTTGAGCAATGTGATCACGGATAACGAATAGGATCAACGTTTTATCTTTTCCTACATGGGTTTTGCTTTTTGCTGCTTGGAAGAGACCTAGGTTCACTTCAAAGACCGTTTTCAACATGCCCATATTGGCACCTTGATACAAGCCCACTTGATGTTCCCACATATTCACCATCAAAACTTCAGCAGAAGCCATGCTGAACAAAGCTGATTTACGTTCGAAGTCTTGATCTTCACCACGCTCGCGACCATCGGAACCTTCAACGTCTAAAATTAAGATTGGCGCATGTTGTGCGTGAGACATCCAAATACCTTTTGTCGTTTGCCTTCTTTCGTTTTCGTTCATCACATCAAAGCTTGTGCCAAAGAGTTTGTTCAGCAGAGTTGATTTACCTGTAGATTGACTTCCAACAACTGCACATAAATCATAATTGAATCCTACATCCTCTATACCCCACTTTGACAAATATTCCTTTACTGATGGATTGAATTTTTGATCTTCATCAATCAACTGCAATCTTTCACCCTTTCCAGAGGAGGTGGGATTGGCTGATCCGTTCTTCATCTCGTTCAGAAGGACTGGCGCTGCTGCTACTTGAGGTCCAGCTGCTTGACCTGTTGGAGGTAAACTGGCAACCAAAGGAGCTGTTGGGTTTGCGTGAACAGCATCATGAACTTGAAGTGGTGGTGCTGGGATTGATGTAGCTTGAGTGTGACCGTTTGTGTTTAACAGACTCTCATCCTCATGTTGCTGTATATTATTATTCATCCTGAATGATGATCCTTGTGATGGCGGGAGGAGTGAATGAGAATCTGACATACAATTGCTCTTTTCTCTTTAGCAGCAGTGCAGCGCGTACTGTAAAAGTAACACTCAATAACCCTCGCCGCCCCACAAACACACCCACTCACTGCTTGAAGTGCTGGATTTTGAGTTTGAAAGCGCTTTATGAAAAACGCTTGGGCCATTTTAAGAAAATTAAGATTTTCTTTAAAAAGGCGGTTGTGACTTTATTGCATTGTGACAATCACTTCGATCATGAGATGATCCGGAAAAGAATATGGCAGAGCCTCTAGAAGGAAATGAAAAAGTAAAATTAAGCGCTTTACTTGCTTGGCTTGGAGAAGAAGGCGGGAAAGTGCATGATGATATCTATTTTGCAAGAGACAATCAAATGGGATTATCGCCCTTTGCTTCTGAACGTATAGATTCCGATGCAGTAGCCGTAAATGTGCCAGTCAAGTCCTGTATCACTACTGCTAATGCCAAGAAGCAGGTCGAAGATCTTTTGATGGCTGCTGAGGAGCAAGACGATTCGAACGATTCCGAGATAGTCTCTCCAAAAGAGTGGATTCTGCTATACCTGGTCTTGCATAAGCTACTTTTGTCATTCCGGAAAGAAAGAGGCAGCCAAAACAGGAAAGATACCGAGAGGTCTAGCAAGCGAACAAAGCTCGATTCGGAAAATGTGAACTCTTTCCTCAAGCATGCAGCATATGTCAACTTGCTACCCGAAGAAATTCTGACGCCTATTCATTTCAATATCGATGAAATAATATTACTACAAAGCACGCCCTTGTTCAATTATGCCATTCAAAAGCATCAAGAGACCCGAGAGACATGCGAAAGAATAGGAAAATGGATGCTACAAAAGCTAGAAAATTCATCTTCTGGTGAAGCCTGGATCGAACATCTAAAGGATAAATTTGTATCTCCTACCTCGCTTCAATCACCCGATATCACAGAAGAGCAACGTGTACAATGGAAGAGAGGCACAGGGGACGACCTTTATTGGTGCGAAGACGAGATGTGCTGGCCGTTACTGAAAGTCTGGAGATGGGCCGAAACAGTCCACGGAAGTCGAGCCTTCCCGCCTCGTCTTATAGAAGCGCATGATTCAGCACCTATACTAATACCATGCTTTGACCTTTTCAATCATTCACGAGAAGCAAAAGTGACATGGACATTCGAACGTGCAAATGCACAGAAAGATATCCAACAAGATTGTGCAACGCTCACAGTACACAACCGAACAGGAAAGGATTGTCAGGTATTCAATTCGTATGGACCTAAATCGAATGAGAGCTTATTGGCTTCTTATGGATTCGTTAATGATTCGATGAATGACGATACCGTCTGTTTGAAACTTGGACAAAAGCAGACCAACGGAGCAACTCACGCCAGCGATACTAAAGAAAGACTTCATTATTGGAAGTATGAAGAGGAATGTCCACCAGATTTACTCGAAGAAGTTATTAATGTGATTCGAGCAAACGTTGATCCGGAAGAAGAGAATGAGGACATAGATAGATTTGCACCTGATGCAGGGGAAGAGGAAAGGGAAGATATTCGAAGGAAAATGTACGAGGAAGAAGCGTATGGCATCATCAGTGAAATGGCACAGAAAAAGTTGCAAGGCCTACAAAATGAAATGATCGAAGAGGCGAAAAAGAATGTAAATGTACGGCCAGAGGTTTTGCATACCATCGAAGTTTATAGAGAAGGTGAGTATATATTGTTCTAAATATAAAGGAGCTTTTGATACTGACGTCTTATGGTCCTATTTTTATGGCAGGACAAAAACGGGTACTAGGATGGGCAATAGAGCATGCCGATCAAAAAAGTCTGACGCTCGGTGCCGAAATGAACAATGCTTACTATTAGCACAATTGTACTTTTACTCAAACAATTCATAGAGCATACCCTCAAATAGAGGTATTCATTTTAAAAGTCGATAATGGTGAAACATGGCTGCTATTTTGACACAATGAGAACGGTAGTGATGGTAGAGTGCATGATGGAATAGTATAAAAGACGTACAAACAAGAATTTACCAATCACGTTTAACCAACGGTGAAAACGCGAACCTTGTTGTCACTGTAACCAGCGAACAAAGTAGCACCGTCAGCAGACCATGCCAAAGACAAGCATTCTGGGTCAGGAGAATCTTTGCCGACGTTGGTGAATTCGGGCTTGATGTCTTCGACGATTGATTTGCTTTCCAAATCGAAGATTTTGATGCAGCTTGCGGTAGCAGCGCACAACCAGTAACGGGTTGGGCTGAAAACCAAAGCGTTAACGACATCTCCGGCCTCAAGAGAGTACAAGTGCTTGCCGTCAGTCAATTCCCACAACATGGTGATACCATCCTTACCACCTGAAGCGCACAAAGATCCATCGGGTGAAACGGTAACAGTGTTGATGTAACCGGTGTGACCATAGTGGTTTGTCTTGAGCTTGCACTTAGACAATTCCCAAACCTGTAAGAATGAAATGCATAGAAGCTGTCAGTAAGGTATACTCTTATATTGAAGCTTGTGAATTGCATAGATATCATCCCTTTCTTCTTCAACGCGACTCAGCGATCTTGGTGGTCAAAGATATTCTCATCGAACTATACGGTTCTCCGTAGTAGCAAATATTAATGACGATCATCTCTGTGCGCACCCATTCCCTCCTCTCGCCTGCCCTGCAAGCTTGTATCTTCTATACCCCACCACTCTCAATTCCCTTCTATGCATCTGTTCATCCACGATACTCACCTTGACAACCTTGTCCCATCCGGCAGAGACGATGACTGGGTTGCTTGGGTTAGGGCTGAAGCGAACGCAGCTGACCCATTCAGAGTGACCATCTTCTTGGATGTTGAATTTGCATTCACCCAAAGTGTTCCACAATTTGATTGTGCGGTCACGAGATCCACTGACGATTTGACGGTTATCAGCTGAGAAGCTTACTGACAAAACATCACCGGTGTGACCGACAAATCTTCTTGCGGTTGTACCTGTGTTCAAATCCCACAAACGTAAAGTCTTATCCCAAGAAGCTGAAAGTGCGAATTGACCATCGCTTGAAACTGTGACATCACTGACGAAGTGGTTGTGTCCGTGCAAGATCTTTTTTGGGAAACCGTATTGTTCATCACGGGTTAATTGCCAAACGATCAAAGTTTTATCACGAGAAGCTGTCAAAAGCAAATCTGGGTTTTCACCTGAAGTTGCAATTGCTGTAACCCAGCCTTTGTGGCCTGATAACTCTCCCCTGTAAACAACTGAATCGCCCATATTGATATGATGTGGTTATGGTGTGTGTCGTAGTGAAACAGATGGTTGTCAATTTAGTTGATGATCACTGTTAATTCTTGCCAGGAAGACTTGTTCTCTATTCGATCGTGCATGAGCTCACACAAAAGGCTTCAGAGCGCACTCTAAAATAAGAAGTTCGGTCTTTTGTATTCCCCAATGAGTACTTTCTTGAATTTGTATTCACTTTTTCAATACAAATTGCTCTATTATCGGTTATGTGTGCTTAAAGTGTCAGCAGAAAGGCACACGCTTGTTTCTCAGGGCTTAGCATTTGGAAGATTGGACTCGCCGCTGCGCTTGTTTGAACACGTGAAGAAACAGATCGCGCCGATTAATTCTTGGACAAGCAAAGCCAACGCGACAATAAGGTCACGGTCAAGCACGTGGTAAGCTCATTACGATGTGCATGCTGGACTCAATACAGCTTGACTCATTTCGTTAATTGTACCACATTTCTTATTGTGGGGTAGGGTTGGTGTAAGTGATGATTGGACATCTTGTTAAAAGGATCCAAAGAAGTGTCTCCCTAATGCTTTCTGACGTGCAAGCTGGCTTAGTAATGAGCATAGAGGAATCATCTTGTCATTGCTTTCCAGCTAAACAATAATTGTGTCTGTGTGCTTCGATATCCACAATCTTATCTGCCCATGTCACAGCTGACAGAATCAGATTGAAGAGCATGCAAGGCTCTGGCTGTGTACTCTGGGTACCGGGCTAGCCGCACCTTGGCTGTGCATGCGTGCCGATTAAACAAGCCGTGCGTGTCGCGTTGTGACGGTTTTAGCAGCCTAACTATCAAATAGAGATAAAGAGTCATCCTTTAGTGCTTGTGTTGGATAAGGGAGATAATTGATCCACTTTCTTGCTATCATCTTCATCCTCAAAGCAAGATGGCACATCGAATGGCAGCACGGCTTGAGCCGCGAATTAGCCATGCTTTCTTACGATCACATTCTACTTTAGCTCGTTCAGCTGTTTGTTCAACTACACCAGCAGCAAACGCTCGTAGAAGTGGTGCGATTGCATCTTCTTCCACTTCAACAATTCGTTCATTCAGCTCAGGAGGACAAAATGAAACAATCTCTGATCGCGAAACAATTACTCGTTTGTTATACTCGCTTGCCTCTCGTAAAGAAGTTGAACGTTATCTACGCATCTTTAGTGCTGCTAACAAATTCGCTGTCTTAAAAGTGGGTGGTGCAATTCTAACACATCAATTGGAAGAATTAGCTCTCAGTTTGAGCTTCTTGCATCGTGTTGGATTGTACCCAATCGTATTGCACGGTGCTGGTCCACAATTGAACGAAATCTTGGAGAAGGAAGGTGTTGAACCAGACTACATCGATGGTATCCGTATCACCGATCCACGTACCCTTCGTGTTGCCCGCCAAGTGTTCTTAGAAGAAAACCAAAGATTAGTCGAAAAGCTAGAATCATTCGGCTCTCGTGCACGTCCGATTCCTTTGGGTACCTTTACCGCATCTTATTTGGACAAGGAAAAGTACGGTCTGGTGGGTAAGATTGAAAAGGTGGACAAGGAACCTATCGAAAGCGCTATCAGAGCAGGATGCTTGCCAATCCTCACATCTCTTGCTGAGACGGAAGATGGACAAATTCTCAACGTGAATGCAGATGTTGCAGCTAGTGAGCTATCCAAGGTATTGGAACCCCTCAAGATTGTATACTTGAACGAAAAGGGAGGATTGTTCCATGGCAAGACTGGCGACTTGATTGAAACGATCAATCTTGATGAAGAATATGATGATTTGATGAAACAAGAATGGGTCAAATACGGTACAAAATTGAAGCTACGAGAGATGAAGGAATTGCTTGATCATTTACCTCGCTCTTCTTCCGTCGCTATCATCAGTGTGGACCAATTGCAAAAGGAATTGTTCACAGATAGCGGTGCAGGAACTTTGATCCGTCGTGGATACAAGTTGTACAAGCATGACAATATCGAAAGTGTCGGTGCAGAACGCCTTCGTGATTTGCTCAAGAACAATGACGAAGAGATCAAAGGAGGCCGCAAGTCTGTCGCACAATTCTTCTCTGAATTATCAAAGAGCCCTTACACCATCTATGGAGATGAGCCATTCGACGTTGTCGCATTTGTATCACGTCCTGAAGGAGAGGTTCCAGTTTTGACAAAATTGGTAGCAACACGCAATGGAGTGTTGAACAGCGTGAATGACAATGTTTGGAACCAAATCCGCAAAGATCACAAGCGCCTCGTTTGGACAGCACGAGCAGATGACGAAAACAGAGCATGGCACTACGAACGTGCTGATGGAAGCTTTACACGTAACGGACGCAGCTTGTTCTACTACGGTATCCATGATGTTTCCGAGGTGGAAGATGTTGTTAAGAGCCTTGAAGAGAAAGCAAGAGTGGAGAGAGCATATTTGCCCCTTCGTGCCGCTCCCAGTCGCCCAACTGCTACAAGAGCTTATTCAACGTCTGCACGATCGATTGCTTCCGTTGGACTAAACCAACAAAAGCGAGGCTATGCTACTGCAGTTGAACGTGTAGGTCCTTTGTCTGCAACCACTTCTGAGCCAAAACGTGTCGCATTGATCGGTGCTCGTGGTTATACTGGACAAGCTTTGGTTTCAATTTTGAACAAGCACCCTAACCTTACACTTTCTCACGTATCCTCGCGTGAATTGGCAGGAAGAGAACTTCCAGGATACGAAAAGGAACCTGTTCGCTATAGCAACATTGGCGTTGAAGAGATCAAGAAACTTGAACAAGGTCGTTTGGACGGACCACCACCGGATGCTTATATTATGGCATTGCCAAATGGCGTTTGCAAACCTTTTGTTGAAGCTGTTCAAGAGGGTGGTAAGAACAGACCAAACGGACACGCCACAATCGTGGATCTAAGCGCAGATTACCGTTTTGAAGACGATTGGACGTATGGATTACCAGGTCAGTAAGCAAGATAAGCGGAAAGAGGAGGGCACGCAGCATAGCTAGATGCAGGAAGATGTTGAGAATGTATGGGTGGGAAGGAGGTTATCTGTGTGATTGAGCGAATACCATTGTTTTTGTATTTACCTCTAAATCACTGCATAACTTTCTTTACCTATCTCATACGTTTTTCTACTTCCAATCGAAGATACAATAGTAATCAAATGAAGTTAAGAAGAGAATGACTGACAGTTGAACTTGTTTGAATATCCTACAGAACTATACTCACGTCAAGCTGTTCGTGATGCGAAATTGATTTCGAATCCAGGGTGTTATGCAACAGCAATCCAATCGCTCATTGCACCTCTGATCCCAATGTTGGATTCACAATCTGCACCGACAGTATTCGGCATTAGTGGCTATAGTGGAGCGGGTACAAAGGCCGCACCTTCAGGAACGTCTGGACAAAGTCAAACACCCGGAGCAACTGTACCAAAAGTATCACCAGAAAATTTACAAGGAGGCGTTCGTCCATACAGTCTAACGGATCACATTCATGAACGTGAAGCAAGTCGTCATTTGAGTAAATTGGCGGCAAATGGAAATGTTGATCTAGGATTCATTCCGGCCGTTGCTCCTTGGTTTCAAGGTATTTTGGCAACCGTAAATGCACCTTTACGTGAAAAAGTAACGGCAAAAGATGTAAAGAAGTTGTACGAAGAATTTTATGCTGGACAAGGACCTTTGGTTGAATTGGTCAACAAAGTTCCCGAAGTTCACGATATTGCCTTGCAGCATGGAATCAAGATCGGTGGCATTCAAGTTCATTCAAGTGGAAAGAGAGTTGTTGTTGTTGGAGGAATTGATAATTTGTTGAAAGGTGCAGCTACGCAATGCATTCAAAACCTAAATATCGCCCTTGGCTATGATGAATTAGCAGGAATACAAGCTTAAATCAGAAAATTGTATAGAAAGATTTAAATAAAATATTTGCACATATATACATGGCTCTTCATAAATCATAGTCGGTCGTCATCATACAAAGATGGAGAAAAGAAGATGGGCGGCGTCTTATAAACAGGTAGAAAATGGTAAGATTGCAATTCTATCGGAAAGGAACATCTTTCTATGCATATCTGTACATTTGGGAGTGTGTGAAAACATGTCACTGTGGTGGAAAGACTGCATCGATTCGATCAAAGCTGACAAAAGTCAAATCATACTCATCGAAAGAGTATGCGATACGATCTGTACGACGGTAGTTCTTCAACTGTAAAGCGTGTAAGATGTCAGACTGATCTTGCTTTTGAGAGATTGAGACTATTGTTCCATCATTGGCAATCACTTTTTTGTATCCATCATTATCTTCATTGATGTCTTGCAATGAAGGAGCGGGAGAAGAGCTGTTTGAGGAAGTGAACAAAGTTACACTCAATCTCGATGGCTCAAAGATGCTCAAGACACGAGCCACAAGCCAAGGCAAGCCTTTATCGTCTCTGCATGCAGCGATATTGGTCTCAAAGCTAGCGTAAGAACTGTCTGGTTCTGGTGTCACATGGACGGTCCAGTAGCCATCTTCGGTGGATTTGCATGCCTGATTCTTGACGATAGCATTTGCACTGAATCCACAAGGTTCAAATGCATAAGCATCAACAATTGTATCATCGAACAATTGTGTTAAACCCAAAGTAGAGCTCAATTGTGTGCCCAAAAGATGACCACGATCTTTTTCATTGCATGCAACTTTGGCAGGATCAGGCGTTGCGACCGAATCCGGAAACTCGAAACGAGCGCAAGAAGCCGGAGAAAGATGCGTCATCAAAATTTCCAACGTTTCATCCGCAGGCGGTGTTGGACGTGGCAAAGAGGGAAGCCGTAGCGGACGAGCAACGGTTCCGATTGCATCCATTCCTTGTGTAGGCGATGTCATATACAAAAGCCAATGGTTGCCATTCATCTTGCCAACCGTGTAGGCAGATCCTGAGGCAAAGTATTCATCCAAAACGCCCACTTCCAATAACCAATCGCGGTGTGGGCCTTTTTGACGTTCAGGAAACATGAACGATTTACGGCTATAGAAGCATCGTTTGACAAATTTGCCAAGTTCCATGCTATTGAGACTTTCTGCTGGGGTAGGGTTGTCAGCCGCTTTGAGTGTATCAAATGCGATAGAAAGCAAACGTTCCAAGCCTAGAAGCAAAGTTGTTGTGCCGCATGTTTTCAAGATCAATTTGTGGGGGAAGACAAACATGGATGATTCGCTGAGCAGGTAGGCATCTACGTCATCGCCTTGAATAACGCTCAACACTTTGCATTTGACGATATCCAACATGTTCTCCCATACTTGACGGTCTACGCGCATCAATCCGCCGTCCAAGACGTCATTTCGAGAATCGGCAAACCATAATTCAAGTAATTTTTCAGGTCCTTCAAAAGGTCCCATAGGCTCATCGTCGTGAGGTTGTTCAACAAGAGTTTTGCCTGAATTTGTTTGATGCATCGTGCTTGATCCTGCTCCATTATGGGCGTTATATGGTGAAGTGGAATGTAGTTGAATGCTCTTTAAGCTTCTTGATAAGCTTAATGTTTCATCCAAAGAGGCTGAAAGAGCAGCAACATCGCTCGAGTCATGACCTCTTGGCAGATGAAGAGGAGGAACATAAACGTTTGCTCCATTTGATTGTAAAGAAGAAGCGCTACCCATACCAATCTTTCTTGGAGATGCGATGCCAGATGAAGATTTGCGCGTCATTCTTGGAGGAGAAGTGGACATCATGTGTGCTTTAGGTGAAGTTGCACTGCCGGGCAATGCAAAGGCTGAAGAAGGTGAAGTTGCATAAATCGATGTCATGGTGGCGGTGGACGGTCAGGCTCCCGGTCAGGAGCTAGAGTAGGATGAAATTTGAATAGAGAATAAGAACGAGAATTGATTGAAGAATGAACGATTCTGGATTGTGCAGAACCTGATGAAAATGATGACCGGGAGCGGTTTTGTTTAGATTTTTGGCTTTTTTGCCAAAATGAAGGGTACGACGTTAATGGGGGAGGTCCACTACTACTACTATTATCTGAATCGTCGTCGGTGCTCATCGGAGGCGAGCGAAGGTAAAATGGGGGAAGAAGTTGGCCAACACAGTTTTGCAGTGTTGACGAGGTTAGGTAGAGATTGATGTTAGGTGGGTTGCTTTAATATGGCGATGGATGTCGTTAAAATAATCTTTGATTTGGTTGTTGCTTTTACGCTGATGGTGAATAGGAATTGAATATAGGAAGAGGAGAATCCATTTTCATATATACTTTCTTTTTTGTTCGCACACTTTGCCTGTACAAATTAAGTACCAGCCGTATTTTCTTCTTAAACCTGTGCAACTTCATCTTTTCCATTTTTCTCAAATTTTCTTGGCCCACACACAAGCAGCACACCGACAATTCTAGCCAACCCTGCATACATTCAACCGCGCTGCGCTGCGCCTCAAAGGGGGGCTGGGATAGATAAGGCCGATGATCATTGAACATAAACCGCCGCCCTGTGCCGGGCGCCAACGTCGCGAAAGTTATCTTTAGCGCAAAGAGTATTGGAAAATGAGTAAACCGATCGATGATCCTCCTGTCTGATCTGGAGACAAAAAAGAATGTGCCTGAAAATTGAAACAAGGCGTTTTAACGGCGTTCCTTTAAGAAAAGCCACGATGAAGAGTTAAGATAATCATCAGGAAAGGACTGCGGATCAACTACATATATTCATCAATATTATTGATGAGGACTAGATTGACCGAGGGATAACCAACATGACTGACGGCATGAACTTTAAGCTGATTTGTCGAAGTACTTCCAATCATCACTCTTAACATATTGACTTTACAAGTGCATGATGTGAAGCTCATATAGAGGGCGCGGGGGGGCGGATGAAGTTGAGCCAATAGGCGGGTGGCCTAGGCGTCGGCGCAGCGCGTGTCTCCACAGCAGCTTCAAAAGTGGTGTGTGTGCATTGATAATTTTGCTTTCTATGACAGCATTCATCTCATTGTCAACCTCTCTCTGGTCCTCTGTCATCCGTGCACCTCATACGATCTCTTCATTCTAAAAGGAGGCTGTCTTGGGCCAACTTTTATCCAACCATGGCCGCTCCTTTGTATACGACCGAATCGGGTCAATTGTTCCATGCCGGTAAGATTTTGATCGCAACCGTTGGTTTACCTGCTCGTGGAAAGACGCATATGTCACATGCTCTTGAACGTTATTTACGTTGGCTAGGTGTAAAATGCGGTGTATACTCTTTGGGTGATTATAGAAGAAAGATCCTAGGTGGAGCAGATAAAGTGCCCCCGGATTATTTCAAACCTGGTCCAAAATCACCTGAAACAGAGGCATTACGAAAACATGTTCTGGACGAATTTGATAAGCAGGTAGTAGACTATTTCACAGTTCAGGGTGGACAAGTGGTGATCTATGATGCGAATAACGGTCTGTTAGCAAGACGGGCAGCAATTCGTGAAAAATATGGTGGAATGGGCATTCATGTGATGTTCATCGAAAGTATATGCACAGACGAAAACATTGTCAATGAGAATATCCGAAGAGTCAAGATCTCAAGTCCAGATTATCGTTCTTGGAATTCGGAAAAGGCCATCGCGGACTTCAAGCAGCGCATCAAGAATCATGAAGCGCATTACGAACCAATCGAGCAGCCTTCCTTCCCATACATCAAAGTGGTCAACGTTGGTCAGAAGATTCATGTGAACAATATTCAAGGATATCTCCAATCACGGGTCGTGTTTTTCTTGATGAACATCCACAATAGACAGCGTACAATTTACCTCGCTCGAGCAGGAGAAGCACTTATCGAGCATCTATACAAGGCCGATGCGGATTTGAGCAGTCTTGGATGGGAGTACGCAGAGGAGTTGGTGAATTGCGTTGACAAAGTACGCAGCGAACGTGCAGACGAAAGCATCGAGCGGGCCAAAGCTGGAATCCCAACTACTGATCAGAGCGAGCCAGGTCAAGGGCCCGGAGAAGAAGGCAGACCATTGGACGTTTGGGTGTCTGCCCGAAGGAGATCGTCGCATACTGCATTGCCGTTCGCAGATCGTGGCTATAGGGTGATTGAACGATCACAATTGAGCGAGCTGAATCCGGGTGTAATTGATGGTTTGAGTGAAGACGAGATCAAGGTACGATTCCCGGACGAATGGGATAAAAAGCGCAGAGAGCCTTACTCTCATCGTTTCCCTCGAGCTGAGAGCTATCACGATTTATCTGTTCGTCTTGAGCCAATCATTTTTGAGCTGGAACGTGCTACAGATGACGTCTTGATCATCGGACAATCTTCCGTATTGCGTTGTCTTATTGCTTACTTACAAGGCCGTAAACCGAACGAGATTCCAAACATTCAAGTTCACGAAGGTGAGCTGATCGAAATCAGTCCACAAGCATATGGAGTGAAGACGGATATCCACAAATTTTGGGATCCAGAACAGAAGCGTAAATCTCGTGATGAAGCTTATTTCCGTGGTAGAATGGTCGCTACAGCTCATTCGGATGCAGTGGATGAAAATGGACATGCAGATGAAACGTTGCCGGATCTACACAAGCTACCTCTTCACGCTTTAGAGGGACAATCAAATTTCCCACCAAAAGGAATTACAACGCAGCAATTCACAGATTTGGGAAGAAGAGATTCGCATGCCAGTGCTAGCAGCAGCAGCAGTACTGAAGGTGGAGATCAGTATGTGACAAAACAAAATCCCGGCGAAGATGCAACAACGAAGATGACGGATGCTACAGAGATCACTCCTTCTGCGTCATCTATCAAGAGATTTCATGAGATCTCATTAGAGCAATATGATAAATTGAGCAAGCCAGAGCAGGAAGCATATGATCAAGGTAAAGCAATTTTTGAAAGAGAGGAACAAGACAGTCTGCCGTACCGATGGGCACAAACGTTGGAGAGTGTCACATTGACGATGCCTTTGCCTGACAAGATACGTGCTCGTGATTTGGACGTTGTATTGAAGCGTTCTACATTCAAAGTGGCAATCAAGAAAGGTGCAATTCTTTTGGATGATGAACTGTTCAATTTGATTAAAGAAGACGATAGCACTTGGAGCGTAAGTGATGGTATCTTGGACGTTCATTTGGAAAAAGCGCAAAAAGATCAATGGTGGCCACACGTTTTGAAGGGAGCGCCAAAGATTGATACAACCAAGATTGTACCTGAGAATAGCAAATTAAGCGATTTAGATGCAGAAACAAGAGCAATGGTGGAAAAGATGATGTTTGATAATCGTCAAAAGCAAATGGGTTTGCCAACTTCTGATCAACAAAAACAACAAGAAGTTTTAGAAAAATTCAAATCTGCTCATCCAGAAATGGATTTTAGCAATGTAAAGACTACGTTTTAATAATCCGAAACAACACAGTATTAATCAATGATGAATGTATAATGCAAATTATAGCAAGCAGTGAGTGTGAAATGAGCGTTCCGAGATATGAGTGAATTGTTTCTAGAGAAAGAATGAATGTGGGGACAGATGCAGTGGTCGAATGAATGTGTGGAAGTGGTATATAGTCCTGTGAAAGGTGAAAGGGGTTGGGAGGGTTTCATCGCAGATTACCAGTGCTTCGCCTCTTTGCGATTGCACGATAACCGGCTCGAGCTGTAGGAGAATCTAGTAAAGTGTTTACATTTTCGTCTCCGATCATTCCGAATGAAGTGTTATGCTGATCCATGGTAATTTTGTTTTCGTTTTTCGAACTTGTGAAATTGTTTTTGGAAAGATTTGCAAGACTTGATTGTCTTACTTTGGGTTGAATGACTTTTGCGATCAATGTCTTGTTCTTTTGATTAAGATCTACAAGGCATGCCAAACCAACGCCTCCGGTTATTTGTGAAGCTGGTTTTGCTTTCTCATGGGTAGAGATAGATGACTTTGCCATCCTCAATGGCTCATCTGACGACGAAGAATTGCTCTCAGAGCGATTCTCTCCAAGTGGCGATCGACTTTTTTGATTGAACGGAACTGGTGACATTTTTGATCGATCGATTTGTGCTGAATGAGACTCGCTCATGGATCGTAATGATCTAGAAGAGCTTCTTGATTTTATCTCTTGAGTCAATGCAACAAAATCGCTAAACGGATCATCATCATCCACTTCTGTAGGTGAAGAAGGAATGACTTCTGTATATTGGACATCAGCACGTTCACGTCTCTGAACACTTCTTTGCAAAGCTCGCACTTGTTCGGATCCAGAAAGCTTTCCCGTTGCTGCTCTGATCTTGTGAATGTCTGATCTGACCGATTGACCAAGATTATGACAGCTTTTGGTAGCGGCTTTCTTTCGTAGCGTTGGAGCTTGAAGGTGTTCTTTTGATCCATGTGGTCGAATTGCTTTTGGACGTGATACACCACCTCTACGACTGGCTGTAGGTCTCCTGATCTGATCGCCATTGAGTTCCTTACTTTCTGTAGCTCGGCCTCTACTGTCTTCTGAAGCGGGAACAGATTGCTTTGGCTGTTCATTCTCGCTAGAGTCTGTTCGTGCAATGATCTTCCATCCACCTCGTCTAGGCACTGGTCTACTAATTGTCTGTACAGCAGCTTTGGGAGAGATACTTCTAGGCTCAAATTCAATACCATCCAAAACCAAAGGTTGCGGAGGCCGAGCACCTGTAGGCGAAGTGATCATCAAACTTGGCGTAAGACATCTGACTGGAACGGCTTCCTCGTCTTGTTCGATAGCGTTTCCCACCTCCTCGAAGGCATGTGGAATGTCAAAATCAGTTGAAGTTGCATTGGCGAAATCTTCTTGAGTGAACGATTCAATCGAAGAGCTTTCGGGAATGGCCGTACGTTGAATACCGCTGTTGCCAAACGTTCGTTCAGCAGATTGCATACGTTGAAGTGCAAATTCCAATGCGTCAACGCTACGCATCTTGCGTATTCGATTTGCGGTAGAGACATCATCGCTCTTGCTTGATATCAAATCAGGTCTACCAGCTTCAAAGTCGAGACAGCCAATGTTACGCATAGCAACTGCGTCATCTCTTGACACGAGCGGAGTCGCAACGGTGGAGAATAGATTCAAGGGAGTGTTGGCTTCTGTAGGAGTTACCACCGTTTCTTGCACCTCGCTCTCTTTCGATAGTTCTTCCACGTCTCCAAAGCTACTGACGCTATCACGGTTTTCCTTCTTTGTAGGAGATATGTATTGCGGCTCGACTGCTGGAGGTGATTGCACCTCTTTCGACTTCAAGTCATCACCAGCATCTTCACCGAAAGCCTGTCGCAAACTGACCCGTCTCGGTTCAGATCGCATAAAGACGCTATTGGATGAAACAAAATCAATCGTTGAGCTTGTGATCGATGCTGCTCGAACGCCAACTCCAGCAACCACACGTGCACCATCATAACTTTGTTGTCTCATCATTTGTTTCCTTCTTGGCGAAGGTGCATCGTTCATGCTCTTGGCTGATACCGATCTGCACTTATGCAATACTTTTCTCCCTCCCGTTTCTTTTCCACGATGATGTTTCATGCTGGCTTGCCATAGATCTTTGGTAGAAGATGCATGTCGGAGTGGTGGTCTCTCGAGAGGTGGTTCTGAGACAGGAGCCGGGGATACATCGCGCTCTTTCGGTGAAACTTGTTCATCAGCCTGCTCAATACCTTTGCCAGATCCGCCAAACCATAAAGACCATGCACTGGAGCGTCTTTGAAGGCTATGTATAGCTGGCTCGCTTTGTTTCTTCTTCAAAGCTGGTTCTTTCTTGTTCTGCTTTGATGGAATCCACGAAGATTGAAACCAAGAAGATGTAGCAGCGATTGCCTTTAGATTGTTGACATACTCTTCATCACCATCTTTTTGATCAGATGCTAGGGTATATGAAGAGGAAGTCGATGCGCTTGATTCTGCTGGCATACTACTTTCTTCGATCGGTATTGCGATCGTATGTGGCCTTTGAGCGCCTGCTTGTGATGCGGATGTTTCTGGTGGAGAAGGTGGGGTTTTCTTATGGACTGGTGTAAAGATTCGTGTTTCTTTGTATCCTGCTTGTTCTAGTAAGTTTTGCAAACTGTCAAATTGTCGCGATCCGCCTGGTTGTCGCTTTGGGATCTTGTCCGATTTGTTTCGTTTGCTATTGCTTAGCTTTGGGGTGTTAGTGGCGATCTGATGTGACGGCGATATGCCTTGCGGTTCTGATGGATGATGAAGGACGTTCGTCATGATTGCCGATATGAGTGTGACAAAAGAGCGTCCTAAGTTGTCCCGATAACGATATTCTGTAAAAGTTTCAATACATCATGCAGATATACGGAGCTTTTCCAATAACTCGACAGCTGCAGACTGATGGAAGTTGTCTACTTGTTGAAACTGCTTTGCTATGATGAGGCTGGCTTGTTTGTAGATCAAACGCGATACGCCAAGTGATAACGGGACGTAATAAGTTGAAAGTCAGAGAGAAGGTGAAATGAATTGACTCCTATCGGCTCCTGAATAAAATTAATTGCACTCAATATTCAAGCGTGTGTGAGTGTGTGAGGGGTTGAATTCATCACAGTTCAATCGGAGGATTAAATGGCCGAGAATTAAATGACGATTGTTCTTTGCATGTAAGTTTGGATGGTTGATTGGATAAAAAGATAGAGAGGATTAACAACAGTATGCATACAACCACCCACCATGCAAATAGCATGCCCTGAAATGCAAGCAGCACACGATTTTAAAGTCAACCAACAAACAGGTTATACGCGTCACACATAGTCAGTCAAGCCATAAATAATTAAAGAATGCAAAAATATGCATACGCTAAAAGAATCAAAGATGATCAATCACTTCTTTAAACATAAAAACACAAATGAAGAAAAAAAGAATAGAAAGAAGACTTACCCAAGATCTAAGCTTTATAACTAGACCGATTCAAACTTAGCTTGAAATTGAATCTATCTCTATTAGTTACCAATTGAATGGATCTCTGTTATATGCAAAACCTTAAATTTCACCTTTAAACAAATACAAAAACGCGTTACTTGGCGGAGATTTCTCAGGCGCGTTCCTTCACGTGGACGTCAGACATTCATGAGCATACTGGCATATTCTTACAATTAGGAGGAAAGCATCATCATCTATCTTTACATTTCAATCACCATCATTCCCTCTTCTCTACCCATGTACCCCTGAACGCAAGGTCTTGATCCAGGAGTGAATTGCATGCCAACTGAAGTCCCGGCAAATACAGTACCTGCTTCTGTACCAACCCGATTGCATGCAATGAATTTTAATCGTCTTTGAGGCTGTCCGTCTTGGTCTTTGAAAAGTGGTAATAGTCTTTGCGCTAAATAAGACATATGTTGAAGTTGGGCATATTGCAATTGTTCTTCTTTGCTTTTTTGATCTTCACCCTCATCTTCACTCTCCTCCTGATCGGACGCTAGCCATGCAATGTTCATCAGGAGTGTATCAACTTCTTCTTTTTGACAAAATCGTGCCAGCTCAAATGCATCAAAAGGGGCTTGAAAATCGTACGCTGATGAAGGTGTGATGAATAAGTGATCCAGGTCAGCTATTAACAATTTTATCTCTTCAACCTGTCATCGCCTATTAACTCACGATTAATGTCCATACAGATAGCCACACAAACATTGCCGAGTAGAGGTACGTCTTTTATACATTCGAACCCTGGTCCTTCGGTTGCCCAAACTTTATCATTGGTATAATTAAAGTGTTTTCGGAACGTATGAATGATCTTGCCGGTTCTATCGACGAACATAGAAGCATTGAATGCTGCTGGCTCTGGCCACCTCTCTGGTAGAATGTCCTGCTGTCTTGCGTCAAATGGTTTCGTGATTTGATATGTAACTTGATCCGATGATTGAGTTTTCTGAAATGCAGATCCTATACATGGAAAACCTATTGAAACATAGCAATTCAATCGACTTGCCAGAATTACTGCCAAAGCAAGGGAAGGTGAATGCTGCTCTCCCTTACTAGGATCTTCTAGGAATGGTGCGATATCTTCCTTTTTATCAAAGATGTATCCTGACAATGCCATCTCTGGCAACATGATCAAGTCAACATCTCCGCGTTTCAAGCTGTACGAAGTGAACATAGCATCAGCAACTTGCGTATGATCTTCACCCTGTACTACCTCTATACCGTCCATAACACTTACCCTTTCGTCAATTCTAGAATTCTGTCTCTATTCCGCTCTACCATTCCATGCTTACAATCGATCTGAACGCAAGCGATCCTGAGAGGCGCCTCCTTCTGACCGTTACCGCCCACTTCCGTCGTCATCCTGATCTTCCCGACTGGACATGAGATGGACGATGTAAGCCAAGATTTGACATTGTATAACTCTGCATTATAAATTCATCTTAAGCTTATGATCTCTGCGCTTGTAAGTGGAGAGCATATATCATCACACACACAACAACATTGGAGCTCGAATAAACGATTAGATTTCATTTGAAATGGACATCAAGTCACATCAAACAGAAAAAAAATGAAAAAATTGTCAATGCCCCTAAAGGCAGGCAAGATGATGTTTAGGTAGCCACAAAAGATTATGAGTCCAAAATTTATGAACGATTTGGTTTTGATCCGGCTTCGATCTACGAAGAAAAGGATCGAAAAGTGCTAGAAGGGGAAAAAGGAAAGAAAGTGATGAGAGAGAAAAAGAGAAGAAAGACTCTTGGGAGGTTTGATCAAATGATCGAACGCTCGGATATGATGATATATAATACACCCTTGACAAATTTGATAAAAACATTTCTTTAAGTTCCTTTACTCATCCTTCAAGGCGGCGAAGGAAAATTGACACTGAAGCCACGATCTTCTTCTTGCAATTGTATGCTTAGCTTCCACGCTTCACGTTGTTCGGCCGTAGGATGCGCAATTCCTGGCACATCATCTTCATTTGAGCTTTCGAATCGTAGCCTAGAAGAGGAAAGAGTAGGTATTCTACTTTCTTGGTCTAGGTTCGGACTGGACTCGTGAAGGCTCATGGGTGAAGGATGTACGCTTTCCGGAACATCTGCTCTGCTAGAATGTTTTGGTGTTTGTAAAATTTCTTCATCTCCACTTAACTTCTCTTGTAATTGTTCATGGTTAATCGTCTTTCCAGATCCAACCGAAGAATGAGATTGGACTGGTGGAGCACTTTGCAGAAGCGTCTTTGTCGATAACAGTTGCGAAGAACTTTCGCCTACCTGTTCAAACGGAGAAACTTGTTTGTCATCAGCGAAAGGTCCATGTTCATCAGAAACAATTGCTTGAGGTGATTGTACCGTTTCAACTTGATCTGGTGAGATTGAAATACGAGGAACAGGTTTGCGTCGAATACTGTTCTTTGAGTTGTTTCGGGTCAAATCACGAGTGCTGTCTTTACGTCCAACAGTCACTGTTGCGTTACTTGTCACCGATCCATTTCGACTGAGATCATGCATCACTGTAGATGTTTGCGAAGATCTTCTGTCATCTTCAGCTCTTTTGGCACCTGCTGCAAAAACCAAAGGTCGTCCACTTGCATCTTGTCCAAATGATGGCGCAGGCGATCTTACCTCTCTTAGGTAGGGAGGTAATGTAGAGGCAGCAGTTGAAACAGATTCAGTACGTGTACTTGGCAGTGAAGTATCCATTGGCTCATCACGGCTTTGATTCATGCTAATACGAACAATATCTTGCATGTGATCGGACGAAATTGGACGAGCATCTGTATCGGTAGCCAAATCGACCCAGTGTTCACCGTTTGCCTGCATTCTTGGTTCGTGTGTGCAACCTTCTCTGGCTTCTACCATTTCATTGCGGATATCTGCATTGTGTTGTGTAAGTCCAGCAGAATGAATAACATTCGTTGGCTGACTGATATTACGAACATGCGTTTGGCTACGTTTGCTGGAGCCTCTGTTGAGCAATGTGATAGCCTTCTCGGACCAGCCTTGACGACGTTCAGCAGATTCGTTCATATTGCGTTTACGGCAACAGTAAAAGAATGCAATCACTCCAATGATCGCCAAGATGGGGACAAGAACACCAGCGGCAATCTTTCCTCCATTGCTGCTACCTTGATTACCTTGACTACCTTGGTCTGTGTTAGCCTGAGATTGCTGCTGTGAGTCGTTCGAGGCTGGACTTGTGGCTGCGACGGAGCTTGAAGCAGGTAGCGTTGTGGATGATGAATTTTGTGGTGCGCTTGTGTTAGCTGCTGTGTTGGTAGCAGATGTGTTTGTACTTTGATTTGTCTGCGAAGTGCTTGGTGCAGTACTGGTGGAATCAGGTAAGTCTGTGGATTGGTATGATGTTGTACCTAAGCACGTCGTACTGTCCCCAGTCACTACATTGAAGGGATCACTCATTACAGTGATTCCTGTATTAAGAATCGTAACTGCAAGCTGATACGTTCCAGGAGCCAAAGCAACAGTTGTCCATGTCCATGATTGAACGCTCAATGGAATGTTAGATCCACCTGCGATTCGTACTGCCATTCTACGGGCTTGTAAGCGTTGCATCTTGCTTGCAGATCGACGTTTGATGGTTCGTTTGTGTTCTGTAAGTTGAAATCCTTCAATGTTACGTTTGTTGAATCCTGAATCGTCACTGTCGTCATTATTGCCAGCCTCTACGACAGCAATGGAAATAGCGTGAGTCATTTCATCATAAGCTGATCCTGTCCAAACCCATTGTACCGTTGCTGATCCACAAGTGACGACAGTGTTTTGTACTTGGACCAAAAGACGGCCATTACCAATAGCTTGTGTATAGACCAAGGTACAGAAGGCAAGGCAGGCAAAGATTGCGATACGAATGATGGATGAAGACATCATCTTTGCGTGATGGATGTCGGGAGATGATGATGGGAATTGAGGAGATGCTGTGTTTAAGAATTGATCAAGGGGGCGTTTCACAGGATGTACCGCTGATTAATTTTCTGTCGGTACCGTCCTGCAGCACGTTGGTCGCGGCGTTTATGTGGCCGTAAAGATGTCGTCGAGACAGTGATAGAATGAAGGAGATGTGTTGTAAATGTACGGGATTCGATTACCTTCAAGGCAGTCAAATTACGTTTGCTGAGCTAGAAAAAGAGACCTCCGATCTAGGAGGAAAGTCTAACTCGTGATGAAGGAACGGAAGTTAAAAAGCCGATGAGCGTGCTTTTGTTTAAATGACAAAAAGTTATTCTCGTTACTCCAAATTGCGGAGAAAAGAGTGCCTTTTTTGTCGTTGCTTGAAAGAAAGGGAGACGGAATCAAAAGAGAGAATGATGACAATGAGAATTAGAAGTGGATTTGTCTCATTAGGATACGTGCCTTAGTAAAACTTGGCAAGAAGCCGAAATGAGAGAGTGTTGTACTTTGTCGACACGTAAAAAGAAGCACTTGAACAGTCTGTTTGCCGCATTAAAGCGGTAAACTTTTGTTGCTTCTTTTGTTGTGTCCCTATTTTATTCGTGTAATGCAGGAGACACGCACACACACACACACGGAATCCCAGTGCAGGAACAATGCACACCAAATGCTGCCGTACATTCCGAATTCCTCACTTAATCCGCTAGAACAGGTTAATGATGCAATCAATCATTTAATACAACTAAAGAAGCGCGCTTTGTATTCGGCATGTTCAGTAAAAGTGTATTAAGTCTATTAATAACTTTCTTTATTACCACGCGCGAGCCTCTTCAGCGCCTTTGCAACTCTGGGCGTAGTGTGTGCTTATGTCCCCATTGCCTTTGTTTTCTCTTTTCTCTTCAGGGCTGAATCGAACGGCACCTCGTTAAATTTCGTGGCTGGCGTGCACTATGAGACATATGCAATGCACGGAGGGAGGAAAGCCTGTTTTCACTTTTAGTCCCCTAAAATTATATTGTGCAGGGCGAGTTGATTGCATTGAATGATCTTGTTGATGACTAAGCATTTCCTCTTTGCGTGTATGCAAAAAAAAAAGTTGAACGCCCGGCATTTATCGAACGTACTCCGATCATAACCGGCTACTTCCAAAAGCTTCCTATCATCAAATCCATCATTGACGATTGCAAACACATCGTTTGTTGTTCAGACTCTTTCGATCTCTCTCTCTCTTTTGTTCCTATAGCAAATGACATTCACGCAAAAACTATCTGGGAACGGAAGGGGATCAGGGCAATTACCACGATGAAGGATTGGCGTAAATCACCGGAGCCTGGCAGTATGATGGGAGCAGGTGGAAGTGGCTCAAATGATCAATCGTACATGCTAGGTATGAGTTCAGAATCTAGTATGACCGCTTCTGACCACCAATCACCATCATCTTCGTCATTCATGCATAAAGAACAAGAAGAATTCCAACCTCCACACAATGACGACAACTCAAAGCAAGATGATACATCACGGCCGCGATCAAAGATGGATGTATCCTTGGCAGAAATGGCAAGAAGGGTAATCATGCAAAAGATCCACCTTTTTGAAAGCTTTGGCGAAGCACCATATCCGATCGTTAAATCCGTTCTACAGCAATGCTCAGCATCAAAATTATGGAGTCTAGAAGAAGAATCACCAGAGTATATCAAACATACATCAGAAATATGGAAAAAGCATTGTTTGCGAGATTTCAAAGATATCCAGCAATTATACACTTCCAATTCGGCAAATGTGTACAAATTGGCCGATTTCACTTCTTGGAGAGAATTATATCATTCAAAAGTTGTACAAAAGTTCGAAGCAGTGGAAGCGGCAAAACAACGAATGAAAGAAAGATTTGCAGCTTTGAAAGCGGACAAAGAAGCAGGTCAAGTACGTATCGTAGCAGAAACTCCTGCCATCCGATCTCGAAACAATATCTCTTCTGTCAAACCACTGGGCATGCAATCGACACAAGGTCAGAAAATGTTACATAAAGCACGCACACAAGCGAACACGATCGCTCGTTCAATTCAACCTTCAATTCGAAGAGGCTCAGCAGGTTCCAAAGTACGGTTGATGCCATCTGCTGAGATTGGCCAGAGTGCTGCTTCGAAATCGGTTGCAGGTACTGCGCCTTCACCGGCAAAGACTTCATCTGCAAATCAAGCCAACAGTCCAAAATCTCCTCTTTCTCCTTCATTTGCTGGCAAAGAACCGCCTGGCTTTGAGCGAAAAGCAACATTCAACGAAGCTGAAAAGTTGGAGCGTGAAGCTGTTGAACAATTTTCAAAAGCATTAATGCAGCATTGCGGTTTGAAAAGGAGTTCCAAAGATGTCGAGGATGCACCCGATAACAAAGTACGAAAAGTCAATTCGAATGGGGATGGCACTAGATCAGCGCCGTATGACATAGACTCTCCCCCTCCGACACATTCTCGAATGACAAGTTCACCTAGCCAACGCCCTGGAAGTGGCATCAATGTACGGACCCGACAAGTTCATACGACAAGATATCCCTCGAACTGAACGTTAAGCTTTCATGCTTTTTGCTTTTGCTCGTTGTATTCTATTGTATCATCACACATGCATTTCGTAATCTAGATTGTATTTTTTCAAGACAAAATGAAGTAAAGTATATTTGTACAAATGTTTTATGATTCGATCGTGAAACGCATCTTGAGACCCATTCCGGCCAATTCAGCACACAAATATTTGAGCACATACGGAACAGCAACGATGTCCAAATCTCCTGCTCCTTGGTGTAGTAGAGATGATTTCGGCAGCTTGACTGCATCTTGTAGCTTTCCATTCGAGGCACCTCTGTCAGGCTCCTCCTCTGCACGATTATTACGGCAAACCAAGCAATGCTCTCCATTAGGACCCAAAGCACCAGTAGAACGAGAATGAATGTCAATCGTTTGAATTCCGTGCAAGTTTGCATCTTGATCGTATCCCAACGAAATCAATGAACCGCACGTTCGACAAACATACGATGTGCTATAATCACTGCAATTCATCAATCTATCTTGCAATAACATCGCCGTTCCATGAGCCAACAAGGCATCTCTTTCCATTTCTCCAAATCGAATACCACCAGCACGTTTTCTTCCTTTTACAGGTTGACGAGTGAGTGAATTGACAGGACCAGTGGTACGAACTTGGAATTTATCGTTGACCATATGTCTCAATCTTTGGTAGTATACCACGCCCAAATAGATATCAGCACGAAGTTCTTGTCCAGTGATACCAGAGTACATTGGCTCATGACCAACGTGATTATATCCTGCCGCACGTAATTGTTCACCAAAGTACGCAACAGGCGTATCATCTTCTGAGAATGTGAACGGGGTTGCATCTTGTGCAATTCCGTGCATTGCACCCGCTTTACCCGCCATACTTTCGATTAACATTCCGATCGTCATACGTGAAGGGAAAGCGTGAGGATTGATAATCACATCACAAGTCATTCCACTTTCACTGAATGGCATATCGATCATTGGCCATTTTTGACTGCAAACACCTTTTTGTCCGTGTCTACTGGAAAATTTGTCACCAATCACCGGTGAACGTGGGATACGATATGTGATTTGAAGTTTGGTTGCCATTCCTCCGTCTGATCCATCACTTCCAATAATACGAACGGTGTCAATGTAAGCGATTTCATCCGTCTTGTATTTCTTGAACGTGGTTCGTGCAGTATTTTCGTCGTAAATGGCACAAATCGGACTTCCTGCGGTGACCCGGTCACCTACAAATGGAAGACCATCCAAGTCAAGTTTGCTACGATTGGGTGCGGATGAAGGAACATCTGGTCCGAATCCAAAGTGCAATGAGATACTACGCGAAGATCTTCCTTTGCTACCGGCCATATCTGTCAGGTCGATAATCTCGCTCTTGTAGACCGTACCATATCCGAATCCTCTTTCGTGTGCGCTCTTGTTCAAGATCATTGCGTCTTCCATATCGTAACCAGTATAACTGATTACAGCAACGATTGCATTTGTACCACTTGGAGCATCATCAAAGTTATACCTGTCATGCATGGCAGGACGAACAACGGGCGTTTGAGGAGTTTGAATGCGGTAAAGTTTGTTGTCCGTACGATGATTGATCGCAGTTGAAGGAGTGGCCATACTTTGTTTTAACATTTGGCATTGGTACATATTACGTGGCGATTGATTGAAATCCGAGAAAGGTGTCATATTTGCCAACAAACTCAAAACGTGCGTTGGAGCATATTCAACGTGGCTTGATTGTCCAACTTCAATTTCATCAGGTTGACAAGCAATATCCAAGTAGACTTGTTCGAACGATCCGACGTTGTCCTGCAAACCGTTATGCAACAATTTGACGGGTCTCATCATTCTACTTCTTCCGGCAAAGAGGTATAATCCTGGAAATTGTCCTGCTTTACTGGTAGGCACGAAACCGATTTCAAGATCAATTGGTACCCGGTTCTTTTGCTCCGTCTTCCAAATACGCAAAGCCATTGCCATTTGATGAGCTAGAGTTGGAGCTGCATATCCAATAATTCGTCCATCAAGCTGTACGACCACATGTTTACGCGAATGAATGCTTGACGAAAATGGCGCAATCATTCCCATATCAGCTAGTAAGGTTGGAATGGCAGAAACATCGATTGTACGGGTGATCAATCGACATGTATGTGTCAAGTGATTCAACAAACCGCATGGCGATCCATCAGGTGTGTGCACAGGGCAAAGGAATCCCCACGCTTCAGGTAAAAGCTTACGAACGGATGTCGTTTTAAGCTCGGCAAAGAAAGCACCACGATGGATACTTCTGAAATGCGCAATATAACGAGCAAAGTTTAACTTTTCAGCAACGATTGTGAAACCACTTGTTTGTTGCAAATCTAGACCGGAAGGCGAAGAGAGATTACCGGTTGCCAAAAAGCTGGCTAAACGTGCACCGATGTTTGGTGTCACACGACCGACAACCTTGGACACCCAACCGTTATTGTAAAAGTCGACCGATTTGGGGTTCAATCGCATTTGACGCACCATTTCAGTTCTAATTTGTGTCAAGTATTCATCCAAGCGTTCTTTGATGATTTGGCCATATAGCGTACCTGGCAACAGAACTTCGTGATGTTGAGGTGAATCCGGATTATCGACGCATGATTCACCAGCAACGAGGGAATATAGTTTGCGCATCATGAACACTAAAAGATCAAATTTGTCACGAGCGGAATCAAGGTGGATCAAGATATTGCGTCGAATCAATTCAGCACCAACTTGTAGATCTGAGTAGTCTTCCGGCAGATTCATTGCGACACGGAACTTGGCACCCAAATACTCCAAGCATTGATCTCCTGTCCATAGATTGTAGCTCTTGAATCCACGCAAGAGCAGTTCGACACGATCAGTCAAGAAAGTGTTGTCAACATCATTCTGTACAAGGGCTGTGAAGATTTCCTTGTCTGTGGCATTGATCAACGCTTTCAGAACCATCACCATCGGGATCATGTATTCTTGCTTTCGCATACTGAATCGAAGGGTGACGCCTCCATTGTCGAGGTAATGAATCGTATTTGTGATACCAATAAGTTCATCAGGATGAACGCAACGGATTGCACAACCTAGGCGGGTATAAGAGGGACCACGCTTGGCAAACGAAGGTCTGTCGATGGCCACAACATGATTAGCACGCGGTAAAATGAGGAAACGGATCAATCGCTCATTTCCGTTGATGATAAAGTAGCCACCTAGCTCATTTGCTTCTTCACGATGATCAACCAATTGTCTGCTGGTCATTCCACGAATGTTACACCGATTCGACTTGACCATAATTGGCACCATACCCATATCTCTTTCTTCGTATTGTTTAGGCTGATCGTTGAGTCTCCACGATATCCTTGCTGTCATGCGTGCTTTGTATGTCATCAGCCTTTCACGACATTCTGTCGGATAGATACGACTTTGCAATGCCGATCTACCCTTCTCTGAAGATGTTGGCTTGGATAGCGTGACAGATTCCATGTTGAATTGAAGGCGGTTTCCAAACTTTCCTTGTGCAATGTCTTCTGGTGTAGCATCAAAGATAACCCGAGGTTGTATGTTTCGCATGCTCTTCTCTAGCAAACCCACTCCTTCTCCCAATGCAGCTTTGCTAGCCATAGATGATCCATCTTGATTTGGAGAAGCGACTGTTGGATCGGCTGCCCAAAGTGCATTGAATGATTCGATATGAGGAGCTACGAGAGCTTGTAAATCGGGATGTTCGAATTCTGTCTCGCTTGGATTCTCGAATCTGTTTTGTGTTCTGAGAGTGTGAAATGTATAGGGCTTCTTCCAATCATCTGCTGAGGATAACATCATGTCGGACGATCTATCTTTCTTGATTGATTTGTCCAGCGGTGTCATTTCTGCATGAACCGTTCTTGGTGTGGATGGGCCTACCTCATCCGAGGTCACAGAGGAAGATGATGAGCTAGGCGAAGACATCCTGTCAATTCTCCGCCTGTAGGGTTGTTTGAATAGGATATGATGAGGAGGAAGCCAGAATTCAGCTTGGCCCACCTTTCTTCCATTTGATTACTGCTAAAGAGGAAAAATTAAAAATTTGGTCACACGTGCTGGCTGCATTTAACTTTTGTTGCCCATAGCTAGCGCGTATTTAGTCGGAAGAAGCAGACGGTATGGCGCAATTCCGAAACACCACTAAAGGATGGCTTTTTATTTTTGACTCAGTGCATTCTTAGTTGTTGAAAAAGCTTGTATACTTTCGCACATTTCCAATACTATCAACTACTTTTTGACCTTCATCTTTAAAAGCAAATCTTCATGATCTATCTATAGTCATCATGACGCTTGCCAATCATTCAAATGGCGATAATTCTACCGCTTCGACAAGCAGTACACCATATCCTATACCCGGTCCAACTTCACCACAATCTTCTCTAATTTCTTCTGGCTTGCAATATTTAAGCTTTCCAACATTTACACTCGAGTCCGGTATTATTTTACACAACATTCCTCTAGCATACAAAACCTGGGGAAAACTCGATCCTGAAAAGAAGAATAATGCGCTTGTCGTGTGTCATGCTCTAACAGGTAGTGCAGATGTTGAGGATTGGTGGGGTCCACTTCTGGGACCCGGAAAGTTGTTTGATCCCACTCGATTTTTCATCGTTTGCAGCAACGTACTGGGATCGCCATACGGTTCGGCTGGACCATGCACAAAGGTAGAAGGACACACAGCAGAATCATCTCCCGAATGGAACGGAGAAGGATGGTGGGGACCAGAGTTTCCTGCTACAACGGTTCGCGATGATGTACGTATCACAAAGCAGTTGCTTGATTACTTGGGTGTTGAACAGATAGCAGCTGTCGTTGGAGGATCGATGGGTGGTATGTCAGTGTTGGAATGGCCGCTACTGTTCCCAGTTCGTTTTCCAGATGGTACACCAAGTAAAGCAGACGAACAAGCTCCAAGCTCTCCAAAAGAATCGTATATCCGAGCTTTGGTTCCGCTTGCTACAGCTGCAAGACATAGTGCATGGTGCATTTCTTGGGCAGAAGCACAACGTCAGTCAATTTACAGCGATCCCTTGTTCGATCATGGGTATTATCACCCTTCGCAAACTCCTCGTTCAGGTCTGGCAGCAGCACGAATGGCCGCTTTACTAACATACAGAAGTAGAGAAAGCTTTGAGAGCCGGTTTGGAAGACGGATTGGTGGACCAAGTAAAGGAGGAGGTGTTGGCTTTCAGAATGTAGGTAGACCGAGTGCAGATCGTAGATCCAGCCTTGCACAACAAGCTGCTATGATGCACAATGAAGGCAATCAGAGCCCTCGAGTGCAGGGACAACAAGCTGGCGCTTCGATGACTTCTCTCACAGAGGCAGCACTACCGCCTGCTGCTGTGAATGTGAACACGACTTCCTTCTCGAATGCAACGAGCAATGGAAATGGACAGGCAGCAGGATTGCAAACAAAGCCATTCAGTGCACAATCCTACTTACGCTACCAAGGAGATAAATTCGTCAAAAGATTCGATGCAAATTGTTACATTCACTTGACACGAAAGATGGACACACATGATGTAGCTCGAGGAAGAGCTCATTGGGGCTTGTCTGGAACGGCAGGCACGGAACCCCTCACAGCCAAACCGATCGAAATGGCTGATTTAGCAAGAGAACGCGATCCAGCAGATCAAGCTGAAGAGGTTACAGTGGGAGAACAAAGATTACCAAGAGAAGGCGAGGAAGATGATGAAGCATTGCAAAGAGTATTATCACTTTTATCGGTAAAGACGTACAGACAAGGAGCTTTAGCTCCTCCGGTTCTGGTAGTTTCTGTCGAATCCGATGGTCTCTTTGCACCTCCCGAGCAAGAATTATTGCATCAATTCATTCAAGGTAGTGAAATTGTCACTATTCGATCACCTGACGGTCACGATGGATTCTTGCTGGAGTTTGTACAGATTAACGATCATGTGGGACGCTTTTTGCGGAATGCCATTCCTGACGTCTACGAAGGAAATGGAGTGGGATATGAAGAATGGAAAGATTGGGCGGGAACAGAGTCAGAGAGCATCAAGACAGGCGGAGAACGTGTTGTGAAGGAATCAATGTCTGGAGAAGTGGAAGATTTGACGAGATGGTAAAATGTGTCAGACGATGAATATTATAGATGAATTGCATTTCCTGGTGTGATTACAGTTTTATGGAGGTATATTAACACGCATTGGGTGTAATCGTAGTCTGCCGAAACCTAATTTTGCAGTTTCCCGTTCTATGCCATCTGGTGGAGCAGTAGAGGGTAACTTTTCGGCAGCAACAGAGATTTCCACTTCGAATAAGCCTTCTCCGTATTCTTCTAGCCATTCGACTTCTGCTGGATCATCTGCTGCTTTGATCCGAATTGGCAATAGAGGACCTTCAGGCGTAGCAAGGTATAATTCGACGAATGAATCAGGCAGGGCTGTCCTGCCTTCAGTCTTTGGAGGTGGTCGAGTATCTACGATTGTGCTGGCGATTTGTGAAAAACCTTGCTGAGCAATCTGTTTGGAAGATAAGATTAGCTGAAGAGATGCCAGCCTTGATGGGAAATTTTCTGGATAATAGAGAAGCGTTAAAGCTGAAAGTCCTCGGGTCAGGTTTGGATGAGGGGGAGAAGGAGTTGGCACTCTCCACCAACGAGGCGTTATATCCTCACACCAGAATGGAAACGTGCCTCTTTGAATGTCTTTTAGTAGTGTGGGGAAAGTGACGTTCCATCGAATCTCTTTCCCACTAAGAGCCCGCCTTCCGCCTTGCTGAGAGTTGTTGTAGCGTACCAAAGGTGATGGTTTTACTCCGTCTTGAGGAATTGTTTGCTTTTCTGCATTTTCTTTCTCTTCTTCCTTCAATGCTGTTGCCCTCTCTTCTTCAATTTGACCGCTTACCTTATTGATTGTTTCCACTCTGGCATCTTGTTTTCCTCCACGTAAACACCAATCTATCCAGCCAACCTTTCTATCCCACCACCAATGCTTACTTCGCCTCTGTTTCCATTCCTGTAAAGTTTCAATTCCGTTTGAATGTTCTTTTAATGGCTTTTCCAAAAATTCAATAAGCTCAATATATACACCATCTGTGAGAACAATAAGAGCATTTTGTGTTAATCCATCAGCATGAATACCTCCACGTTCACAACTGAAACCTAATTGTCTGTATTGTTCAACTGCTTCTCCTAGCTTTCCTGGTGATACCAAATGAACGATATGATCCAACTCTGGTGGTTCTGCATATGCGATCGATGGTACGCTATCGCTGGTCATGTTTTGCAATATGATGACGGGAAATGTGTTACTTTTTTATGCTTAATTTCGAGTTTTAATCTTCCAAACGTGTATGACTAGACTGCATACACGCAACATTGGCACGCGTACGCTAGAGTAAAAGCAAAAAGATCACAAAAGCAGTTCTAGGGTTTTGTGCCAAAGGTTATCCATTAACGCGTGAATAATCTAGTCAATCAACCAGACAACCAACACTCGATTGTCATTCTTTTTTTACCTCGTACCATACCCATCACCAGTCTTCCTCTGATGCACACACAACTTTGATAGAGAAGGTCACACTATTCAACAGAGTCCTTCATGGCATCTACCTCAACATCGACAGATGCTCCTGCGGCTTCTGGCTTAGGCGGTCATAGTTATGACAGTATACCCACAACGCCTATGACCAGTAAACCAAACGGTAGAGCAAATGGATCGATAAAAGAGCCGGGCAAAGGTTCAACCGCTGATGAACAAACAGAAGAAGATCTTTGGGGAGAAATTTTGAGTAGCGTTCAAAGTTCAAGAGCGACTCCAGTAAAAAATATAATCGTTTTCGGACAGCCGCAAACGGGAAAGTCAACCCTTTTATCGCATCTAGCACAATCTTCTCCTTCTTCATTCTTGTCTGATACGATTGATGTGTCGGATGAACACAAAGGCTCGAATGCACAGGCCGCGAATGGACAAAAGGTAAGCTCGCATGGGATCGCAGCGGCTGATCTGGGTTTGGGCTATGGCTACTTTGACGTAGGCGATGATGATGGAGAGGACACAGTTGCAAGAGTTGGGGTATATCAAGTCTCTTCAACACAACCCGCACACAATTCGCTACTGCCATTTGCCTTTCTGCCTAATACCAGCTCAAAAGAAGACACAAAAGTCAACGGAGGTGCTGTAAAATCTGCAAATTCATCGTCTCAAAGGCAGACAAATCAGGATCGCTCAAAAGGAGCTACTGTCAATACTCACCCGAAACCATCGATTGCTTCATTGAGAGATTCACTTTTTCTCATCACGCTCGACTGGGAAGCGCCATGGACGTTTCTTTCACAGCTTTTGGAATGGCTTGGAGTGATAAGGGATTTAGTGGAACGAGCGGCTGCATCGTCGTCTGCCAGCGAACAGGGACAATGGTCTCAAGAGCGTGTGATTCTAGATGAAATGAAGGAGGGGATCGAGGCGTATATCCGATCCTATACTGAGCCTCAAGCTGTCGGCAATACGACCATCCCCGAAATGGAAGAACTGGAAGTAGGTGAAACATCAACAGCAAGTGCGATAGTGGCTGTTTCCAATCCTACTGGTTTGGACGATGATGAGAAAGCTCCGCTTCCAGAAGGATGTTTGAGTCACAACTTTGGTGTTCCTATCGTGATAGTATGTACAAAAGCCGACACGATCACACAATTAGAAAGGCAGAGAAATTTCAAGGAAGAACAACTTGATTACATTCAGCAAGTTTTACGCACAATTTCGCTAAAGTATGGAGCAGCACTCTTTTACACTGCGCAATCAAGATCGCAATCGTATGACATTTTGCGGGAATATCTGCTGCATCGCATGTTTGCCTCTAATCGACATCATTCTGCCACGAGCGCATTCCTTTTCCGACATAGAGCTTCGACAGTGGAGAGGGATGTTTTGATCGTGCCGTCCGGATGGGATAGTTTTGGAAAGATTCGAGCGTTACGAGAAGGTTTTGACTGTGAAAGTACTGCAAATGGATGGGAGTGGGATGTGAAAGTGGAACAAGTTCGACGAAACAAGAATTTGCCCCAAGGCTCGGCAGAAGCAGAAGAAGCGGCCGAGCAAGAAATCAATCGAAGAGATTTGCCAGGGCTAGTTGGAAGTGACGTTGGCCAGATCAGTAGTGCAGTGAAGCTGTATGAAGATATCATTGAAGATTGGAATGCGATCGGAGGTGGTAATTTAAGTACTAGTGGGCACACAAGAGTCAAAGAACCCGATCAGCAAGCCTTTTTGGCACAATACTATGCTACCCTACAGCAAGATTCCGATGTTCGCACAAAGAGTAGCGGTCAAAATGCACGAACAGGAGTATCAAAGGGTGAAGTACAGAGAAGTGGAGTGGTTGGACCGATGGGAAGCTCAAGCTTGAGTTTACCAAGTGTGGAAAAGATAATGCAAGAGCGTATGAGTGATGAGAATGTTCGACAGAATGTACAGCCTAGTGCAAAGCCCACGAATCCAGCAAGGCAAAGAGGAGATGCACCATCAATCAGTACGAGACAGAATGTCAATGTGGACAAATCAAGTCCTTTGTTGGCTTCTGGCGACAGAGGGATGGGCAGTAGACCTACAAGTCCATTGGGTGCGGGGGCCGGATCTGGAAGTGCAAGTCCAACACCGCAACATAGACAAAGTGAAGTTTTATCGTCTTTCTTCCAATCTTTGTTGAATAAAGATAAGCCTGCTGCTGGTGGCGGTGGTGGCAGTCGTAGATGAAAGTTTTCATATATGTATACATTCTGATACCCCACTTTGGAATGAGATTATCAAATTATCTTTTTGACAGTAGTGATGATGTTGTTGTATGGGACGCGTCGGAGATAAGTTTATGCACCGGAAAAAAGATGCATGCGGGGAAAATTAAGACTTTTGCTTAAGATCCACGATCACAAATGTCACAAAAGGCAAAAGAGAAAGCTCAACAAAGTGCAGGGCCAAGTCAAGTTGGACCGGGTCACTTAGATGAGAAGGAAATAGCAGATTTGATCGGAAAAGGAAAAGAAAGGTTGATTAAAGATGGGTTTCATGGAGCAAGCATATGGCCACAAATCATTGCATGGGGAGACCACGATCAATTTCAACATGTGAACAATGTTCATTTTTCCAAATTCATCGAATCGAATCGAATGCTTTTCTTCAGCTTAGTCTCAAAACAAATGGGAGAAGAGCGACATGATGATATTGTGAAAGGAAAAGGTGTAGGAATCATTTTGTCATCACTTGCGATACGATTTAGAAGGCCGGTCCTTTATCCGGATACAATCCTAGTAGGAAGGAAACCAATCTTACCTCTAGAGGGAGGTAGATTTACCATTCAAACAACTTTGTTCTCTATCGCTCAACAAGCCGAAGTAGCAAGTGCAGAAGAGATTGGCGTTTGTTATGATTATAAAGCATTGAAAAAAGTCGATCTACCTAATGATTTCAAGCAAGCACTCGAAGATGCAGCAAAGAATCCCGGTGGACCGGTCAAAAGTCGGCTATGACAGTACTTTGGGAATAGCTGTGATTGCACTGTCGAATAGAGCTCTATTATTATCGTCTTACAGTTGCCTGGTAACTCTCCTTCATTGTTGTGTCTCGTTATAGCACTTGCAAGTGAGGATTTTTCTAGAGTCGTTATTTCTACAGTCATTGTATTGCTACTCATTGTATTGAGAGACGGTCTTCTAGAACTATCTGTATAAAATACATCATCTTCACCAAAACATCTAGGCGAAAGGATCATCTTCTGAGTTGGTGTTCCAGCGATATTCTAAAAAGTGAGCAGTTCGATGTGCATGTTCCCGCGCTTTTGTACGGCTATGACCTGGTGGACATGTAAGATCACCTTTGGGATGAACAACTTGTGGCTCTGTTGTACGATTTTCTGGTACTACATATGTTCGTACCATGAATTCAAACGCTGCGTCCATACCGGCAGTGATACCAGAAGAGGTGATAAATTTTCCACTTTCTACCCAACGGGCTTTCTTCTTCCAAAGTACATTTGGGACTAGGAGTTTTGGTTAGATGGGAAAGAGAATCAGTACAGTAACAGATGTAAAAATGATCGATACATACGGCCAGGTGTTTGTGCATCAAAGCGTACTTTATTGGTAGTTGCTTCACGTCCATCGAGTCTACCGGTAGCAGCCAATAGTAATGAGCCAGTACAAACGGTAAAAACATTTGATGCCAGATCCACCAACTTTCCAATCTTTTGTAAAACCATTGGATCTGCCATTAATGGTAAGACACCCACGCCTCCAGGAATGAGAATTGAATCAAAGTGTTCTTGTTGAGCTAGAAATTTGTCGATTGAAATTCTTGCTGGTGTTAAAATGCCATTTTTCAAAGTTGATTGTACGTCTAATGAATTGAGATTGTCTGACAAGCTAACGAATTCAACTGTATAATAATCACTGCGTGGAATGATTGAACCCAAAGGTCCCATCAAATCCAACACTTCATAATCATTAAACACCAAGGCTACGATTTTGTGCTTTAATGGCATTTTAGATGATGATGATGATTGAAGGGAGAGGAAGATTTGACGTGTGCTGTAGTGCAACCTTAATTTACAGTATATACGCTAAGATTCAGCCACAATGCGTGGGGTACATGCGTGTCTGTGCTGAGCAGAGCTGAGCAATTGTCAGAACAAACCTACGAACAAGATCATTTCATTGAAATTAGGGAAATGAGAATGGCAAATCAAATTGGACCAAAATTGACTTCTTGGAATTGGAAAGTGGGTTGAGAATCATCATCTTGATTGGCAAGGTATTGTTTTTGATCTGATGAAGAATGTTGCCTCTTGAATTGATCAAGTAATTTCTTTGCCCAAACTTCTCCAGTATTAAACGTGCACGTACTGGGACTCATAAAGCGCCTTCTCGTGTCAAATAAGTTTTATTAATTAGCAATCATTGATGGGAGATAATGACTGTTTTGCGGTACGAACCAGATGTACATCGACAGAGTCACGGAGTCAAACAGGAACAATAGTATATATGCAGCATTACAATACAGATACAGTGTATCCAACATTTATTCACGCTATTGTCTGAAGTACCTCGTGTTGATTTTTGGTCTAACAAGAATACCGTTGGCCCTGCCCTGCGCTTGGCGCCTGCACAAGTACCCGATAAGAAACAGATCTGACTGCTGTACCAAAATACTGGCTTAAGTTTGTGAAACGCTAAGCAAGCGTCCGTTGGAAAAGGTTGGTGAGGTTTGCACCTTCAACATCAAAGCTCCGTGGAGTAATAGTCACTGTTTTTCTCTTTTATTGTGTGAAGCTCTCGTAGACATCTTTCAATTCAAATGTTATGTATTTCTCTGTCTTTTCTGAATTTTGAAAATGTTTTTTAATCAATATAACAAATCAATAAAAATATATACCGTAGGATTAAGTCATAAAACAAAAATTGAAGTCACATTTTAGATAAATTCAGAATGCATCACTCTGTGTTCAACTATATTCGTTATATGATCTTGATAGCATACCCCCCAGGATTAAACAATATAAAAAGGGGAAAGGGGCGCAATCTGCAAAATCATGCAAAATGGTAAAAGTGCTAAGATATTGCATGCATCAACTTATATCGCATCAGTCTCCCTCTCTGTGTACGATTTCTCGATCTTCCTTTCTATTCGTGGGGTTTGAATAGGAGTGCGACCCTGAAACTGATAAATGACACTTTTTGACATTCAGATGGAACCAAAATGCGGAGAAAAAAGTAACGGCATAAGTACGCAATCAATGACTTTCTTCACAAACATGTCACATTTGTACCAATAAGAGCTGTTATATATAAAATAAGAGAAAGTGCCAAAAGCAATCTGGCCAATTATAGATTGTTGCCCTTACTATACTCATACGAGATCGCCATGATCGTCTGTTAGCAAAAGCCAGCCCCTTACTAGCGCCCTTTTTTATTTGCTGAATAAGCTGCTGTGCTGTGTTATTAATAAACGCAAAGGCAGTAGTGCAGGCGTTTTATTGCTTATGAGCACTCACTGCATACAGGGCGTGTTTTTTCTTTTTATGGACACAAAGTAGAAAATGCAAACACGCCGATATCAGGGGAAAGACTGATAAAGTGCCCAATTCTAACGCCGTACTGGGCCTGCATATCAAAGCGATACATACGTTCACCTCGTGAGTGTGTGTGCGTGTGTGTGCGTGTGCACTGCGTATAGAAGGCGGCGTAATCGCCCTTGCGTTTTGGACGCATAAGGGTGAACATATATGCGGTGATTGCATCCTTTTACCAGATTATCACCATCATCATTACTACTACAAGAATCGAATCATTAACAAAAACTTGGAGGTATAGGATCACTTTACTGGACATTTGATCTCATCCTGCCTTCGCCACCAAGACTCGTTTGATGTTTCGTAGAGATTAGGGAAAGGCAGTGCTGGGTGCCACAGCCATTCTTAAAATCATTTCGTCACAAGAAAAGGAGACATCGATCCAGACTACAGATAAGGAAGTACATTCAATCGTGCCAAATCGAATGATCCTTCTGTAAAACTGACGAAAAGATGGTCAAACGTCAACCACGCTTCAATGCTGGTCCTTCGGTCTCACCGATCGAGGAATATTCTCATCATCCATTTCCTTCAAAATCAAAAAGTGTCAACAAGCTAATACACAATGAAGGAATACGAATGAGAGATAAGGAATTGGAAATTGAACGAACACACCAAAAACAACGCTCTCAAAGTCATTGGCCAGCCGATTTGGACGATATGTTGGAATCTCTGGGTTTGGTAGAGAGCAATGAAGGTGCAGTGGACGTGCCACTCTGGAATAAACCTCCTTCGCCTGCTGATCATCACGATGGATCCAGCTCAATCGATTCTTCTTCGAAATATCGATCAACCAATGTCGATATATCTAGGGGATCCACATCAGAGAGAAATGATCATCCTAGACTGTTGAAATCTGACACTCCACCTTCTCTGGTCGATCATCTCCAGCAACGTCTTGCTGCTAATCGAATCCAGCCAGCCTATAGCGTCAAAGGGAGCGCTACAACTAGCTCACGCTCTGATCAAGGACGGATTCACAGTCCCACTTCATTTATGCTCACAAATGAAGGCGGTGACGGTCCGCCTCCGATCTTTAGTCCACCAGAAAGTTCAGATGAGACATTGGCGCTTTTGTTGCCTTTGCTTGTCCTGCTATCCACGCTTCTATTACTTCTGCTTACGTTTGTGATTTTGGTCATCTTCGTTCGCCGTAGAGCGCGGATCGCCCTGACGGATGGGGATGGACCTCTTGACGTTGGAAGGGAAGAAGAGTTGGAAGGTCTCGGTGGCTTGGACGGAATAGAGGAAAGATGGCTCGAGACTGTTGACGATGCAACACGAAGAGGATATCTTCGCGCAAAGGATTGGTCTCTATCTTCGCCTCCCGGTTCGCAAGCATCAGAGATTACCTTGTCACAATTCTTGAGCATCCAAGAAAAAGGTGTATCAGCATGGAGCTTCGATCCAGACTACGAGATCAATCCTAGTGTTTATGTCGCAGGAAGAACGGAAATCTCTTTCTTAGCGGATGGCGAAGGCATGGCACCACAAGAGGGAGGAGGATGCTCAGTGCAAAGCAATCTCCCTCTTCCAAAGCTCAATGAAGTATACTATTGGGAGACAAAGATCTTTACAAAGCCTGAAGCAACAAACATCTCTATTGGTCTGGCTACAAAACCGTATCCAAGCTTCAGGATGCCAGGTTGGAGTAAGTTCTCCGTTGGCTACTTTTCGGCTGATGGCTTCAAATGTCACAATTATCCATTTGCCGCTCAATCGTATGGGCCCGCATACGTTCAAGGAGACGTGATTGGAGTTGGATTCAGACCTCGTTCAGGCACAGTCTTCTTTACAAGAAACGGTAAAAGACTGGAAGACGCTTTTGTCGGCTTGCACCGCTACAACTTATTTCCCACAATTGCAGCAGATGGAGCCGCTGAGGTTCATGTCAATCTTGGGCAAGCTGGATTTGTATTCATTGAAGCCAACGTGAAGAAATGGGGACTTGCACCAATGGTAGGCACTTTGGCCCCACCTCCGCCTTATGGACAAGAAAGAGGAAGTATTCTCATCGAAACAGGACAAGGCGGATCCTCTGATGCGAATCAGAACGGCAATGACCTTCTACATCCTCCACGGAATATCACCCCTCCTCCACCGCTAACTCCACCAAATGAACGATCAGAAGAGGATTTGCATCCATCTTCTTCCTCATCGTCTTTGAGTAGACGTGCTCGTGCCCGGAGAAATCGACAAATGCTTCCACCTCTCAATCACACATCCTCGTCGGAATCTTACCATCGCGGGAACAGCGGAGAAACGACTCGTCGGGATTCAATGTCATCAAGCGACGATGAACCTCATAATCCTCCTACACCGCATCATCTGGACATTAGTTTGCACTCTTTGGATGCATTAGGAACTGCTAATAATGAAGAGGAAGAAGGAGTGGATTCATCTCGCTCTGGCTCATCATCGCAAACACAAACGGTAAGAGGAAGAAGGCAACAAAGTAACAATGCTGGCTATTTCCCATATATGTTTTCGTCAAATAATGGGGAGAATGCATCTGCCTCACATACAAGAAGTCCAAGTCCACCCCCTTATTCTGATTTACGATCCGGTTGGCCATCTGATTCGGGCGCTTTAGGTGGAACTAGTGCTGCTCACAATCAAGCAAGACGTGGTTCTGGACGTACGCATTCGCTTGCAAATGCTCTTTTGGGAGCATTGGCAGATAGAGGATTATTGACACCTCTTTCAGCACAAGATGGTACGACACATTCCAGTTCTGGATCAGGTTCCAGTCCAACAGGATCGTACGAACGATTAGCCTCGCATGGTCAATTAAATCAAGATACTTCCAGTAATAACCAAAACGGACAATCTTGGCTTTCATCTTGGTTTCGATGAGGAGTCGGTCTAAAGATAGAAGTTATTCAATTATTTCATTCAATTATTCTGCAGTGTCTCGCTTCATTCTTTAATCATCGGTTTTCTCCCCTTTTCTTATATATTTACATGCTCGGTAACCATTTGTATTTTATTCTTGCCTCAAAGCTTTCTTTCTCAATCTATAATGCGTACTACTTTTTGTACGCTTCATTAAAGTTAATTCCATTTCAGCCATAATGCTTAAGAATCAAAGGACATAAGGAGTGCTTATTTTTCCTCCATTGTACTCAGGTTTAGTGCACTTCTTGTGCAGCTTCTTGCATCACTTCTTCGTTAGGTAATGCAGACCTAAGGGACTGTTATCAAGATTGGCACGGTCATTTTGACAAGACAGGACAAAGATGATGGTAATAAAGATGCTCTCAAGTATGTGACAGTTTACGGATAAGATACATACAAACGGTCGAAGTTGTATCTACCACAATGATCTCACTAAGAGCGTTGAATAGATATCCGTGGTTATAGTTTCGAACCTTCATTTTAATCTAAAATATTATTCTGTTCTATTGAAACGGATTGTATCTGGTACAAGGCTACATGACGATCTTGTATTGTATTTGTATAAAACCTACTTAGGGTTAGGATAAAATACAAAACCCACTTAGGGTTAGGATATATATATCCTAACCCTAAGTGGCCTTCTTTCTCCTGTGCAAAGATTCAAGCGATTCTCTATTATTCTGTTCTATTGATCATTCCTTTCTATACTTATATATTTTGAACTTAGCCTAAAGATACCGTCTCTTGAAAGAAAGGTTGTTTAAACAGTATTCAAATTATGTCATAGATTCATCATCGAAAATGAAGCATTGATAAAGTGTGATGAAATACTGCTAAATACGTTGACAGCTGAATTTCTGCCCTGAATCGAAGACTATTAATCATCTTTTGGAATTATGTTATTAATTGAAACTATAGCAAAATCCGATGACTACTCTTTCAGTCTCTAAATTAAATTGTAAAGGATGATAGAATTCAAGAAGGAGACAACGTGAATACGGAATGTCAAAACTGGTAGATGGTACAATGACAAGAGATGAACTATAAAGAATCGAAATGATCATCAAAAGGAGGAGGAAATCATAAACAAGGAAGGTAGCTCGTGAAAATGTATGTACGGCTAAAAAGGCTTTAACACAATATGAACTTGAAGGGTCTTCTGCTTGTGTTCCGAGAGTTACCATGAACTATAAGCCTTCCTAACATAATCTACACTACCCGCCCATCCTTGTTCATATGGTCAGTCATAGAGACGTTTAGTATATATAAGTAACTTATCGGGCTTCAGATATATCCGGGGTAGTGGCAAAGTGGTTACTGCGCTTCCTTCGCATTTCAATCAGATCTGCAAAAGTACTCTTCAGGAAGAGATCCTGGGTTCGATTCCCAGCTACTCCAGAGAATCCTATCTTTTTGTTGCGCTCACGCGCGTTACTCTTTTTGGCTGCAGTCAAGACACAGACCAACACTTTCACCAAGGAGTGGTCCTTTTTGAGGTGATATCTGCTGTTGGTATTGCAAGAAGTTGATCGGGATTCATTTTCGATTGTTTTTCTGTCAATACCAAGCTGCCTTATGGTTCATCTGTGTCGTCGGCTATGAGTCCGACTTTGTTTGGAATCACTTTATCTTAACGTTGCGCTCGGCGCGTGCGGTCGCGTCTGAATGCTTAAATCCGTTCAACACAAGAACAACACTTTCTCCACCACCACCCAACCCAAAAGGCTATGGAGATCGAAAGAGGGGAGCTGCTATGCCAAAGAGCTTCCAAAGTTGACCAGACCGCGCAAAAGGGTCAGTCCAAATCGCAGAGTGCACGAGATGATTTCGAGAAACAGTTGGACGCCTTCCTTCCTCCTTCCGGCAGTCAGTCGGAATCATGGCAATTGAAGCAACTAAGGGCTTCGTTTGGTCACACCGGTAGCATATACTCGAAGAACACCCCACTTTCAGAGTATAACGCTGGTGAGTGTAATGGAATACGCACAACAACGCACGGCAAGAGTAGGGATCACAATGAAAGGGAAGTTGAGCTGTACTGGAATGACAATAGGCTGATATGGTCTGTAGCCGGAATAGCGATACGAACATTCAGCTTTGAGAAATCAGTTCGATGGGCTTGCTGGGCGTGGTTTGATGTGCAAGAGACAAAAGGAAGGAGCTCACAACGTGCTCTTTGCATCTTTCTGCAATCTTCAATGATCATTCAATTTCCCCATACAGGTCAAGAATACGTCAAACGATTGGATTTTGAGGTTTTGAAAGTAGTTGTGCTAGATGTCGGAATCTTTGTTCAAAGGCGATCAGAGAGGGAAGATCGAAAAAGACATGAAAGATCTTTGCAGGCTGATCGCGACTTCGATTTGGACGCCATCTTTCAGGATGAGCCGCTTCCGAATCTTTTCTACCTAAGGCGACCTCTAGACGAACTTAAGCCTGTGCAAGTCTTTGAAGCATCTGAAGGAGCGAGAAGGGCAAGCTCACGACCCTATACGTTGATGAAAGAATCATCAAAATTGTTCAACTCAATAGAAGAGCGTATAGTGAATGTTCACAAAATAAAGTCGAAAAAGTCACCCGCATCCGACGTTCTTGTCACAATTAGTGACGACGACAAGAAAGTGCATTTCTACTCCCTCCGTATCAAGCCCACATTGACGGATGAGCCGCAAAGCGCAAATCATGCCAATGGGGACCTACCGAAGAGACCACGACTTTCATCTGCCACGCGAGGAAGGACCCCATCTCATCGAAGAACATCGCGTCTGGAGTCGAGGAGCAGTTTTGCTGCTGGGCAATCGATGAGGATGTCGATGAATGCTGGCCAAAGACCGGGTGCTTCGATAATTGAGCGTTCTCGAGTGTCCTCTGGACATGCCCATTTGTATGGCTTGGGCTTGCCGACAGTCTCTAATGCACCTCGGCAGGAAGTTGCTGAAATTCAAATGGAAGAGGCGGATGGTATTCGACATGTGATACAATCGATTGATGGAGTCCAAGTGCACAAAGATAGAGATCTGCTCGAGCAGATTCTCCAGCCACATGTTGCATCTGCGCCTCACCAAGGTGATGAATTGATACAAGATATACTTGATGCAAGTCATGTCTACTTAAATCCCACACAAGCCAGTAGGGTTCAACAAAGGACGCAGGATATGCAAACGGAGAAGCACACGACCAGACAGGCGCTATGGCAATCGTTCTGTTCGATATTCATCCAAGGAGCAATGACTGAGAATGATTCACCGGCAAGGGAAGAGACTGCCTGGAATCGCATGCTACAATCTGCTTCAAAAGAAGAGCAGATGTATAGCACTCTTCTCCCTTCTTTTCCAAGCAACGATCGAGAATACTGCAGTCACTTGTGGCAAGATGCTCCTCTGAAGAAGGATGTGGATCATGTCTCTGCTGCAGTGATGCTCAACATGATTGCCCAAGACTTGCGATTGAATACGAGACGGATATCGAGCGATCTAGAGAGGGTTGCACATCTCATACTATCGATCGCAATTGAATGCAAGTGGTCTAACTGGATCAGGTATTGGTCATCAATGATCGGGGTCGACCATTACGCAGAGAACGACACTGCCGCCAACGATGAGCCCGTACTCTTCGATATTTATGATGACTTGCGTAATTTCATGACCAATCAAAGCACTTCAAAGCCGAGTTCCATCCTTCGACCTCGTTCAGCCAGAATAAGGTCAACATATGAAGCATTTCAGTTACCAGCCGCATTTTTCAAACTGATGTCCGGTCGTGTGTGCTCTACCACAGATGCAAGATCATACAGAGTGGTTGAGGCAATGTTGGCCAATAACATTGACGAAGATTTCCTACAAAATGTGCCGCTGTCCATCGCACTACCCTTGCTGGAAGCTTGCCATGTCAGTAGGTCTGATCCGCCTCTTTCGTGGGGTCAAAAGGCATATACCCTTGTTGGCAGACCTGACTTAGCTCTCCAATTGTCGAAAAAGGTACAGGCTGAAGGCGACAGATCACGGAAAGAAATCAACAATAGTGCCGAGAGTGCAAGGAAGCAACGAGGAGATGCACCCAAACTGCCTGGTATATGCTTTCAATTATTTAATAAAGATCATCGGCTGATCGACGTTTCAAACATTTTGCAGACTCACAGAGCAGTGGCGACGCGAGGTCCAGCTGAGTCAAATACGGCCGGCAACCAGATGGATGAAGAAGTGATGGCAGAACAACAAAAGCGTATCTTTGTGAGCGTTTCTGATCGATTAAAGGCAACAAGTGTAGGACGAGCAATGTTTTTGCTTTCCTCACAACCTATTCAAATGGCGAAACAATTAAAGATTTCCCCGGTCTGTCTACGAATCAAGATGCTGTGTCATTGCATCGTCACACATCGAGAACCTGATGCTGAAAGTGCGGAAATGGAATGGCCCGAATTTCATAATGGCGTTTCGGCAGCTTTGATGCTGGCAACAGAAGAAGTACAGGTTGAGTCTAGTTGGATCTATAGTCAAACAAGCAGCGCTTTCAATTCTCGACATGCAGGATTCATATTTGGTTTGGGACTACAAGGGCAATTACGCAACTTGGGAAAGATTCATGCTCATCACTACTTGAGCAATCGTCATCTGACTACCACAATTGGCCTTTTGCTGGGAATCGCGGTCAGCTTTGTTGGATCGTGTGATGTGATGGCCAAGGCTCTGATGAGTATTCATTTGATTCACACTTTGCCGACACACAGTAAGCCTTTGAAGACTACAATGCTTGAGCAGAGTGCTGCGTTGGTCGGATTGGGTTTTGTATTTTTGGGTAGTTACGATGCATGGGCAAGTCGGATGGCCTTGCGTGCTTTGAGTACCGATCTAGTCATGACGGATGATAATCAAATGCTTCGCAGGGAAAGCTTTTCCTTATCCGCAGGATTCGCTTTAGGACTGATTTGTTTGGGCAAAGGAAGACAACACAAGACGAGCGTCGAGATTGAACGGGAGATTGTTCCTCATCTGGAAAATGTGATAAAGCAATGTTCGTCAGGTGGAAGAGCTTCGGACAAGAATGGAAAGACATCTTCACAGAATTCAAAAAACTCTTCTGCATTCGAATGGCGACCAGACATCTCTTTGACTACCACTCCAGCGTCAATCGCGTTGGCACTCATATATCTACGAAGTAATCGAGCAGATATTGCTGCAAAACTTGCCTTGCCCGAGTATATTGCTGAATTGAACGAAATCAGACCGGATATATTGCAAATTCGCGTTCTATGCAGATCTTTGATCATGTGGGATGACATCAAACCAACGCAACGGTGGCTAGAATCTACTTTGCCACCCTTCTTTCATAAATTCGATCTAGACAGAAACGAAGACGTGGGTGAGAGTGTGCAATCAGCATTGTACAATATGCGTATAGGCGCAATTTTTGCCGTCGGTCTCAAATTTGCTGGCTCAAATGATCACACAGCTAAAGAGTTTTTACTGAATCAATTGTCAATAATCCAATCAAAAGCAGAGGTAAGGCCGATCACATTCTTTGACAAAGTTCGTCAACAAGTATTGCGTTCTGCTATTGATACAACTTTAACGAGCCTTGCGATTGTGACTGCAGGATCAGGGGATGTAGAGATTATGAAATTGATCCGTAAAACACTATTCAAATCGGACCAAATGCGTTATGGAAATTATATGGCTTCTACGATGGCAATGGGGATGCTATTCTTGGGTGGAGGCAGATATACGTTAGGTTCGTCGGACATTGCAATAGCCGCTCTATTGATTGCATTCTTTCCTTTGTATCCTATCAATGCGCAAGATAATCGAGCTTACCTACAAGCCTATCGACATTTCTGGATCTTGGCTGTCGAGGCACGTCTGTTAAGCGTGAAGGATATCCGAAGCGGCGAAACTTCTCACACACCTATTGATATCCTCCTCAACAGCAACGGAGGAGAACAGAGTAATCAGGGAGAAACGCCATGTGTGCTACCGGAAGTGGACCAAATTGACACGATCCGAATTGCATCTGATCGATATTTGCATGCAGCAATTGATGTCAAGACTAACAAGCATCATAGACGCACACTCTTGGATACCCAAACAATGTTTGCTATGAGACGGTTGGCTTCATTAAGTCATGAGCAAGATCCACACGGATGTGCTAGCTTATTGGAGCAACAGAAGGGCCTACAAGTGGAATTATCCGTTCCACTAAAGTCTCACACTTCCCTTGCGACAATTCGTTCATGGCAACAAGAATCCGAGTCGCTTGCGGCTGAAATTCGGACATCGATTGATAGGCCGATGATCAAAGATGCTCTGGACATCATTTATGGTGGCTCTCGAGCCCTTGATGAAAGGAGCGAGGACCTGCAAAGCAAAGCAGAGGAAGTCGCACTTGAGCTTTTTATGGTACAATCACTGTCTCATTGTCTGTGCGAGGATAAGCTACCAATTTGGTCAGATCTCATTTTGCTTTACACAAAGGTACGCAATATTATTCGATCAATCGAATCAGAAGGAACCATTTCGATCGGGGACAGGATGTTTTTGATTGATTTAGCATTCCTTCATGGCAATCAAGATCGAATTACGTCACTTTTCAATAATAAGCCCCTTCTCCCCCACGACTTCATCGGCAGACTACTTCATCGAATTGAAGAAGGAGTCACAAGGCTGTGATGATTGGAGGGGTAGAGGGTATACAAAATTGTACTAATACAAGCATCATAATCGTAAGATTTTTGAAGTTAGCGCCGCAACGTGCTAGCCATGGTGGACTTTAGCTTTTAGCTGTGCAGCGGGAATTCATTGTCGCGCGGAATACGGTAGTTGGGGGGTTAAATGAATTTTCTAGCTCTGATCATTTATGTGTGTGCTCCTGCATGCATGCATGCGACTTTAAGCTTAATCGGGAAATCGGTAATAAAGCTCGGAAAGATGGAAAACGTTCTTATCCGCGCGGATTTTAGCGTAACTTGCTGGCGTTTCTTTACGCCGCCAATCAAGTCCCGCATTGCATGACTCGTTGCGATTAAATCCGAAATTGATCGAAATGCTCTTAAGTGCGAAAAGATCAACAAACAATTGACAGCCTTTTCTAGGGAAATCAAACTCCATTGATAATTGGTAAATATAAAGCGGAACCGATTCGACTACATACACAAAGAAAAATGGTACGAAAACAAATTTTCTACAAAGAAGATGGTGAAGTAGCAGCAGCAAAGTTAGTAAAATTAAACAAATTTCTTTCGCTTGAATTAACGCTCATTGCTAAAGGTGTGACTGGATTAAAAGAAAAAGGATTATTTGTTGTGCATAAGAATCTCTTTAATTCGGGCATACTTGAAGGTTCATTGGGAGAATAAATGCTTGATCGTTTGCTTTGATCCGGGTGAAATGGACTCGTTGGCCAAAGACTGTAGATTGCTTGTGTTTCTTCGGTCAAATTGGAAAATCGTCTCTTAGCAGCTGTGATGTCTTGCTCTAAAACATTGCTTGAACTATGACTGGAAGTCATATTGAAATCTTCTACCTCAACTTGCATATCCGTGAACAATGGATCATTTTGTCCGACCTGATTCAGTGGATCTTCCTTGGATTGCTGCCGAAAACAATTCATAGGTTTATTTTCTACTTCAGTCTTTACTTGTACTTCATTTGACGGTCTTAAGTTTGACATTGCTAGTGTTGGTCCTTTAAAATCGGGTATTGTCATTTCTAAAGTGCCCGTCATTGAGCCTAAAAAAGAGTTGTTGGAAGCAGCAAGGGCAAAGATTGAATGTGGCGGTGCAGTTTGTGCTTTTTGATCGTCTTGAGCTTGATGGAGCTGATGGAAATGTTCTTGTTCTTGCCTTTGATCCATGAGCATTGACGATGATGACGAAGCAGTAGGTGCACTTGATGATAAGCCACCATAAGCCCAGTCAAGATTGGGAGCGTTGACGTCGAACGCGGAAGTGTTCATGGCCATAGACGTTGAAGGGAAAGTATATGAGTTGTTTCCGCCAATATTGCCGCCCAAATCGATATTCGAGTTGACGTTAGGAACAGTTGCATTGGATTGAGGCGTGAGTAGGTTGAGGAAGTTGGGTGAAAATGTATTTGTCAATTCAGCAGGCAAGCCTGAAAGAGCCATCTCGGGAGGGAATTCTTGATTGATTTGTGGTGGTGCTGAGCTGGAAAACAAGTTGGGCGTTGAAGTGACTGAGCTGCCTGCCATTGATCTTTCTCTTGATCGTTTGGGTACAGATGATCGTCTACGTTTTGTTGGTATTTGTGGTGAAGATGAATCGAGATTATTGAGAATGAATGCACTCGAAGAAGGACTTTGAGAGTTTGCTCTTTGTTCTTGTTCGGCACGAATACGTTCTGCTGCTCTTCTTGCACGTAATTCTCTTTTACGTCTACGTAAATGTTGATTTTCTTCTTCGCTCACTTTTGCATAAACACATTCGTTTCGGCCCATATGAATGCAAAAACCACAAGAAGGTTTTCCACCATCACATTTCACCTTTCTATATCGACAATAAGTGCATGCAGTCGAAACACGTTCTTTTTGTGCTTCTGATCGTGTGTTTGATTGTTCTTTTGATGAAGTATAAATGTCATTTGATTGACCATCGAATGATAATTTGCGAACCATGATGGCGAGGATGTTGTTGTTAAAAAGGTGGCTTACTTGTGAACCCAAAACAGATGTTCGTCGTGTGCTTTTATATTGTGTGTATCAATCTGTCAGATCATTTTGCTCGGCCATTCGGGGTAAAAAACAACAGTAAGACAGAACAGAATCACATCCATAACAACAGCACTAGTCCGATAAATCTTGTTTTTCAAAATCTACGCCAAAAGGGAAGCGAAAAAGATAAACTGACACACACGTTTTGAAATGCACTTTATCATTTCATTCAATGTAGGAACAAGCAGATAGAATACCGAAATCAAGTAAATCAACAGTCAAAAATTGCATTTGTGTCTGATGGGGTGGCGCAATGGGCGATAATGTGCATGCTCTGCGTGTGGATGCAGTGTTGCGGTGGATTCCGCATGTAATGCGGTTTGTCAGTGTTTGGTTTGAAATGTGAATGGTGTGGGATTAGGCTACTGTACTCTCATTCCGCACTAATTCAATGCTTCCTTCTTTCACTAACCAACCCGAGGCGCTGCGCAGGTCAAAGAGCATACTCCTCTTTCCCTTCGAAAGATTAGGATGGGGGGAGAGAACAAGGGACCGATCATGAAATCGGCGTAAAAAGATTCGGATTCAGATAGGATGAATGAAGTGTATGTAAGTGGGGGAAAAAAGGGTGAAAAGATAGCGTAAAAAGATTAAATAGGTTCAGATCTCTTTACCCACGCGGAGCCGCAAAATGACTGGTTTAGTGTATAGTCCGAACCTTGTGATCTCCTCAATGCCGAACAAGAACAACAACAATCTTATTGTTCAATAAGCTAATCAAGTTTCACATAAAGTCGGAAATGAAATTCCTCGAGATTGTACCCAGAAGATTATATCATTCTCGCGCAAGATACACAAATGACGTTTTTGCCGTATATGCATAACCTGTCATGGAAGTCCGGAGATAGAGAGATATGCGTTCGTCACTTTGGCAAAAGGTCAAGGCACCGAATAAATTCAAGAATTTAGCAGGAACGCCTTCGTTTAAAAAAGGTGCTCAGCATGAGTGTGTGCGCGCGCGCCTCTTTAGCTCAGCGTTTTGAGAGTAGGACAACGTCTTTGCGGATAAAGTGTTATTCCCCCGCTTTCATTCTGATTAGCGTGTACGTTTTTATTTAAGTTCAATACGCTATTCTGACCCGAATTAGACTTGTTTCAGTTGTCTTTGATTTGATTTCAATTCAATTCGGCGCCGTGTCAATTTCAAGTCACCGTTTTTTGACTGCTTCTTTTTTGACATTACGTCGGTCAATTCGCTATCAAGCGAAGAATACTTTTTTTTTCAGTGTGATCACTTTCCCAATATGGCTTATCATACATACCAATGCAATGGCTTTTCACCTTATCCGCAATTGCATTTGAATACAATTTTCAAAACGTATGCAGGTATACTGATTGTAGCATTCTGCCGACGATTGACAAGGCAATTTGTACAATCAGCTGCTGCGTTCCTGATCTGCTTGCTTACATTGACGGAGTGATGCGCAGGCTGCGTTTCAAATTAAATTCCCAAAGGCTGCCGAAAAGTGCGCACGCTATGCAGCGCAGATAAGAGAAAAAAAGAAAGGGAAATGGCGTGATCACACACAAGGTGGGGGATAGGTACACGTGTATCGATCATTTCAAAAGCCATGTTCGGTGACTTCCTTTACATGCAAAGACCACGAGGTAATGTTTGACGTGTGTGTACCCTACCGAACAAATACACAATCCCCTTTCTTTCATTCGGACGTAAGGGAGCCCGTTCAATCCGACGACGACGTATGCATAGAATCATGTCTGTTGATGTTCCTGAATAGAATGGCGGCTTCCTTCTCTTTTTATCGGTATTAATTGGAATTAATTTCCTGTTGCTGTTGCTGCTGCACTGAAGAACAGATCTCAATCGTTTTTTATCAATTCCATGGAAATGCAGACTTCCGTGGAAATAATGCAAAACGCTAAACGGATTCTCGGATAATTAATCTGTTTTTCGTTACCGAGCATTCCGAGTTTTAATTGAATTGACGGATGTCCATCGGCATGCTTAGATTAGCATATCGGTATGCAACAACATGAAGCATGCCGAGAACAATCGTGTCGGGAATCTTGATTTTACCCCGGCTTTCCATGTTGGAAGATTGTCAAAAGTGAAAATGGAAATAGCACGTGCTGAATGAATATTCACATTGCGAGATAGAATACGATCTCATCGCAAATCGGATAAGTTGAGGTTGAATGAGGAAAAGACCGCATCTTTAGGAATCTTTAATATCTTCATCAAACATCTTAAACAAATCACACTCCTCAAATATTCAAGGAGGCGGGAATGTTGCACTTAAAGTGATGGTGAATCTATTGCATATCGCAAAGAGGCAAGCATCATACTTTATGAACAAAAGCATTCACGTACAAACAATACGACGAAGTAGATCATTCGAAAGATCACAAAAGTCACTTTAAAGATACTGATCATATCCCAACAAACAGGCTGGACTACCTGGAATAGAAAATTAAAAAAATCATGGAAATCTCTTTGTGAAATATTCTGTTAACGTCACAAGATTCTCTGATATCAAAGCTCGAATGCGTTGGTCAAACGTACGAAGCAAAGCTTCATGGCACAAACAAAGCTCATTCTCGTAAAAGTACTTGATCTGACCCTTATTCGTTCATTCACGGTATCTTGTGATCTGCGCATTTACTGATTATCGCATACTTAAAAGTATGAATACTCGGCTTGCAGGGCACATAAGGCTTCGATCTCAAGTCGATCAAGGCGACGATATCACACTCTGCACTAAATTAAGCAAATGCCGACCAAACGCACACACGCATTCACACAAGACGAAAGAACAGTACTTGCAATGATACCCATGCGATAATTTTGAATATGAGAATGATAATGGGAACATGACAAAAATGAAGTTTTGAGAGAAAGTGATTGGAAATGAAAAGAGTAGGAGGAAAAGACGAACTCAACGAGAAAGCCGATTGTTGACGACCACAAATACACCTCTTTTTGGGAGAAGGGGAAAAGAATGAAATTCATTGTAGATCTTTATTGTTGATCTGACTCTTGATGTTTGCTTGCCACACATCGAAAATCCAATTTGAGAAACGCATAACCCTCCCACACCTTATCCACAACTTTCATCTCGAAAGCAAGGTCTTTCACAACCCTTACTTGCCTTGAGGAGCTTCCTTGAAGGAGATAGCTTGTTCTTCGTTCATGGCTGAAACAATGGTAACCATCAAATCCTTACCATCATCGAATTGAGAAGAGATTTGTTCACCAATTTCACCTTCTGGAACTTTGACGTCATCCTTGCTGGAACCGTCATTGCTCATCAAGTTCAAGAAACCGTCATCGATGTTAACCAATTGGTATTCGTTACGTTGAACGTTTGGAACGTCCATGTTGTGGGTAGAAGGAGAGATATCTTCGTACTTCTTACCGGTGAAGATATCAATGGCGACCAAGTGCACCTTTGCGTGACCGTGCTTACCGGTTTTAGAGGTAGACATGTCTACGATCTTGCAAGGACGTCCTTTGATGACGACGTGACCGTTCTTACGCAAAGCAGAGCATTGCATTGGGAAGGTGAGAGAGGCGCCGGCATGGGCGGTCTCGAAGTTTTGATCATGGGCTGCTTCGGTGTCAGACTGCAGAGAGAGAAGGGAGAAATGGGTCAGCAAGAGTGTCTATAGGTTGGCTAGCGTTGCAAATGAATGCACGAAAAGGTATCCTTCTTTTGCTGGATTGCATAGAGTCATCGTTCATGAGTCGAAGCTACCAAAGCAAAGATCGAAGCCCTTCATCGCCTTCCATAGATCCGCTCTCCAGTTGAATACTCACCATCTTGAACGAATCTGGTAAAATAGGAATATATGGTAGTCCGTAAGAGAAAATTCGAGTTGAAAATCAAAGAAGAAATGATGATGGAACGACGCTTTACAGGCGCTGCCCTCACGAGGCGCGCGAATTTTGCAGACTGTTTTAATGCCCAAATTGGCATGTCGTGTGTTTTTTTTTCTCCAAGGCTATTTCTTCGCATCAAAAAAAGAGAGGGAGGAAATCCTTTAAGCACGCGTAAACGAGAGAATGGGCCTATGGCTAGCTAGCCAATTGACTTCCAGGGCCACCATGGTTGGCTGATTGGTATTAATGATAATGACAGATATGATGATCTTAGCACCGCTTTAAAGGTGTATGATGAAGTCTGCTTCCATCTCCTGCTACTCTCCATTGAAAAAGAAAATCCTCTATCTTCGTCACCACCATCAAGACAACATGGCCACCTTGCCAACCAGCCAAGCACAGCGCAATTCTGTATGCGCCACGTGTCTCAACCGAGAGGATTTGATTTGTGCGCTTGCAATTCTGCATCCGTCAAGCGGTGTGTGAAGAGCGGCACATTCCCAGTCTCCTTGTGATTTTGGTGTAAATGAATTTTTCACTTGCGCGGCGTGACCTGAATGAGAATAAACCACCTGACTCCATCGCCACCCTCATCCATCCTCTCACGTGTAAAGAGCGCGCCCCCTTCGTATATCTCCCGCGTAAAGACAAATCACGAGGACCTTTTCAATTCTCCAGAGCTTAAACAAAGAAAGGAGACCAACACGACAAAAAGTGTTACTTTGACAAAATTGAACGATTCAATTCGATAAGAAAAGGTGAGTAAAGAACCATCAATCCATCGTCATTGCCATCATCACGAATGATACACACGTGATTGCGATCAAATCTTCAATGCATTGCTACTCATCCCATCATTCAGTGTGACATTGTCGCGTGGTGCATAGCCGTGATCGATTTCATGTCGTCTCTGTGGCTGCCATTCCCAATAATGCATCCACCTTAGCATCCTGTTACTAACTTCTCTCTTCCTTCACTGAATAGACCTAATCACAACATGGCAGGAACACCACCACCTCCTCAAGAACACGAACAGCAAAACGCTGCTGAGACTGCTGAACAAGAAGTCGACCCTGCTATCCAAACAGATATCGATCAAGGCCAAGCCGATGATATGGAAGCTGCTGCCGCTCAAGGTGGTATGGATCGTGATGTAAACTCGATCCTTGCAAATTTGAATCAAGAACAATTGGCAAGCATCGTAGCAGCTGCTCGTGCTTCCGAGGGAGGAGCAAATGGAGATTATTCCAACACATCAGGCGTGGATGCATCTAGCATCTTGGCAGCCTTGCCTCCCCATCTAGGTCAAGCTGCTTCTGCTCTCACCTCTTTTGCCTCTTCCTTTAAGCGTGATCAAGATGAAGGAGAGCATCGTGAAGATGGCAATGGCGAAAACCAACAAGTCGAGCACGGTGACCAAGGTGAGCATCAAGCAGAAGGTCATGCAGAGCAAACAGGCAAGAAAGGAGAAGAACTCAAGCATGACCAACATCAATACGATGAAACCAATCCTGATGACTCTTTGGCCCAAACCACGGAGCCTCCAGGAGATCAAACTACGGACGATTACCGCAACGAGAATGCCACGCAAGCTGCCATAGCTGCAATGGAAAGCTTAGCAGCTCAGACAGGTCTTGATCTACAAGATCAAAATGGCAAAGGTCGTGCAAAGCGTGATACAGGACCAGAAGCTGAACGACTGCGTAAAGATCAACACAAAGAAGTTGAGAGAAAACGTCGTGAACAAATTAGTAATGGTATCACTGAGTTGGGCGCCATGGTGCCTGGCTGTGATGCGAAAGGTATCAATAAAACAGCTATTATCAATTCTGCCGTTCGTTATATCATAGAATTGAAAGAGAACGAAGCAAGCAATATCGAAAAGTGGACTTTGGAGAAATTGTTAATGGACCAAGCAATGGGCGATCTCAATGCACGATTAGAAGCACACAAGAAGGAATTGTCAAGATTGCGTGCTGAATTAGGCCTTCCTGACGAACCACTTGACGAGCCAGAACATCTACAACAATATACAGATGAAGAAGGAGAAGTAGAGCAACACCAACAACAGAACGGCGAACAAATGGAAGGCATGGAAGGAGGAGAAGAACACCAAGAGGCTAACAATGAAGCGATTGACCCTAACCTCGACCCTTCGGCCAAAGACGGTCTCGCTGATGGAACGGACGGTGCTGAAGGCGTGGCAGTAGAAGGTACAGAGGGAGCGAATGATAACAAGACATTTGCTGGAAAAGATCCCAAGGTGCATTTACGAGAGGAAGACGATGGCGTGAATGCAACCGCTACCACACAAGAAGATGGCGGAGATCGTGCAAAGCGTAGTCGCAATGTCTAAATTATACCCTCCGCTAGTTGCTTTCTTGCTGTCTTAATTATGTGCTATTTCTATAGAGCTTCGTATTTGTATAATGGGATGTACCTAAAACTCGTTTCCCTCATAATTTATCATTTTGGCCGATTCTCTTGATGTGAAGTCTGTGTGAGTCACTTGCTTATGACGAAGAGGTCATGGTCGTGGGAATGGGCCTATCTGCAAAGAGCACGTGTTTGGTTCAGCTGTGCTCCAAAGACTGCCCATACGCCTCGCGTTTTTATACTCAAAAAAGATGAAGAGAAGAGTTTAGAAAGTCAAATTTTTGCCACGCATAAGCGCAGTTGTTGTATTGCAAACAAAAGTCTGTGCATGTTGGATTAGAAGAAAAGAAAAAACGAGAAATAATCATTTAACATTTCTTCCATCATACTATCCTATCAAAAACCAAATCAATATGGTCTCCTTTGGAAAGATTTACGGTTTTCAACATCACGCAAAAGTTAGCCGTTCTTTGGCTGCTGCCAAGATCAACGGTGGCTCTTTGGACCTTGTAGAGACAAGAGCCTTGAATGGTGATTGCAAAAAGCCAGAATACTTGGCTCAATGGCCAATGGGAAAGATTCCTACTTTTGCTGGATCTGATGGCTTCAAATTGATCGAAGGTCGTGCAATTGCTCGTTACAGTAAGTATCCCTTTGCGTTACCTTCACTCCGTTTTTCAAAGGATGAGATTATCACTTTTACAGTTATCCCTGTCTAAATCATCCATGTCGAGGATTTCAACTAGCACAATGCCCTGATTCTTACCCGGAGTAACAGAGTTATATTGGACCATAATACTGACCCAGTCTCTCTCTCTTTCTAATTTACAGTCGCTGGACTTTCTGACAACTCCAAATTGCTCGGTACCACAAAGGAAGCCGCCGCTCAAGTCGAACAATGGATCTCTTGGGCTGACGAAGAGATCTTCAACAAGTTCTTCAACTTGATGCGCGCCACTGCTGAGCCTGCAACATACAACAAGAACGTTGAACAAAGATGCTGGGCTGACTTTGAGCGTTCGTTCACCTACTTGGAAGGTTACTTGAAGAGCAAGACATTCTTGGTCGGACACCGTCTCACTTTGGCCGATTTGACATTGGCAAGTGATTTGCAACATGCATTCATGCGTGTTTTGGGACCAGAGTTCCGCAACAAGTACCCCAACACTGTCCGCTACTACAACACAATCATTCACCAACCTGCCGTTTTGGACGTCTACAAGGGTTGTGAACTCGCCAAGGAGAACGTTAAGTTCAAGCCACCAGTCAAAGAACAAAAGCCAAAGGCTGCACCTGCCGCCGCCGCTGCTGCAGCACCCAAGAAAGAAAAAGCTGCTCCTAAGAAGAAAGCTGAAGAAGAAGATGACGATGACACACCCAAGGCAGCCCCACCACCAAAGCATCCTTGTGCTTCTCTTCCACCAAGTACATTCATCTTGGACGAAGCCAAACGTCAATACTCCAACTTGGATACCCCAGACTTCTTGAAATGGTTCTATGAGAACTTTGACAAAGAAGGATACTCAATCTGGAGATTTGACTTCAAGTACAACGATGAATTGACAATGACTTTCATGAGTTCCAACCAAATTTCCGGATTCTTTGATCGTTTGGAAGCATCACGTAAATACGTCATGGGAGCAGGATGTGTTTATGGAGAGAACAACAACAGCCGAATTGCTGGAACGGTGATTTGCAGAGGAAAAGACTATAAGCCATGCTTGGAAGTTGCACCTGATTTGGAAAGTTATGAAGTTAAATCTTTGGATCCATTCAACAATGCAGCTGATAAGAAATTCTTTGAAGAGAATTTGTCATGGGAAGGTACATTGGAAGACGGAAAGGCAGTTGCCCAAGGTAAATTCCTCAAGTAGGACCTTTTTTTCGTTGTATCTACTGCAAACAGTTTCTATCAATTTGATTTTTGTCAAAAAAGCTGTAGATTGACAGCTCCCCGCACCCTCTTTTGTTTGTATCGCGTTGCGCTATTTGATGATGTAGTTTCGGTAAAGAAAGAAAAAGAGTAAGGGGTAATTCTAGCGCATACATTAGCGTAATGATCGCTGATTGCTGCTTTTTGTCGAGCGAATGTGAGTTTCTGTGCAGGCAGACCTTTCTCAAGACTTCTTTCCCCTTGCTTCTTTATGAGATAGTAAGCGATCACCTAGCGAGACGAGATTGTGTGGTTGTACAAGCTCTCAATGCCATAGCTGACGGATCTACGATGCATTCAATGTGGGTGGGTGGTGAATATGCGCACGTTTCTTCGAATCCTTTCGTGAGTAATATATTTCTGATTCCTTATCGTGATACGAGCCAGACGGAAGGAACAACATAACATTTCAAACCCAGCCCGATGACTTGCAGACTATCCGTGTTCAAAAGGGAGCTGCCTGCCTGCTTGGCTCGGCTTTAATACACCGTACGTTTGTATGTATGTATTCTTCTTCTCATCCCCCTTTCATTTGCATGCCCGATGTTGTGTATGTGCAATGTGTGCAATGTGTCGGCCCAGACGGAAGGCTTGCTTGCTTTGCTTTGCTTTGCTTTGCTTGTGAACTCGCACGCGTGTGTATCCGCTGCATAACACAGACGGCACAAAGACCCTGCCAAAAAGTATGCGTGAGAAAGGAAATAAAGTTCAATAAAACTCTGCTTTTGCTTGCAAGCTGCATTGCCTGCCGTGTTTGTAGAGTGAAATTTGTTTTTTCAACTTCAGCTAAATCGCCGTTAGAAATTTAAGCAAGATTTGTCTGGGTTTCCTCCTTGAAACGGTTTAGCGTATTTTTAACAATTGAAATGCACTTCCTCCCCCATAGTATGGCATCATACCAGAGAAGTGTTTCTTGTCTGATCATTTTAGTTTTCTTTAAAGCGGTTCCTTAAGCTTTTTTGAACAAATTACACAGAATGCAAGGAGAACACACAAACAAATCACCCCTGCGCAAACAAAGCCAGGCTTACATGCAGATTGTGTGTGTGTATTTTAAGCAACTTCTCCTAATCGGCTCAAGAAAGAAGCTCATTTCATTATTCCAAGATATGAAGCCGTTTCATTTCACTCATTTAACATAAATAAGGATAACAGCGAGAAGATTAACCACTTTATCGGATCGAGCGTGACCTTCTTTCTTTAAAACAGATCTCCATCAACATCGATTCTCTTACTTTCCTTCCTAGCAACCACTCTCACCAACTCTCTCCCTTTATCACACTCTCCATCATACTCAACATGGTCGGCATAGATTACACACAAGCTGGTTGGACAAGGGAACAAGAAGTGACAAATGCACTAGAGAGTCTATATGGAAGAGAAGCAAAGACGATGTCACATGCATCAACCAGCAGCAAAACAACAAAGAATGGGTACCACCATGGCACATTGGACGGAATTCCAGGAAAGAGACAATCAAAAAGAAAAGATTTAATGGACGCTTTGCGTAATTTCAAAAAAGAACAAGAACAGCAACATCACCACAAACAATCTCACCACCACCACCACAAATCATCTTCAAGTGCATCTTCAAGCGTTACGGGAATGGCAAGCAAATCAGGCGGCTCAGTTGCATCATCTTCAACTACCCATCGATCCGAAAGTCATCGTGCACTGGCAGCTTTAAACGAGAAGAAACAGTTGGAAAAGAAGTTGAGTCAACAATTTCAACAATTAGCAAGCGAAAGTATCGAAAAAGAAAATATGATGCACGATTCAAATGCATTCTTTGATAATACAAAAGCAAGGCGATCGACCGTCTCAAGTTCAAAGACTCGTCAACGTCCAACATCCCCTTCTGTTCCGTTCAATCATGGTCGAACAAAGAGCTTGTTGATGCAATCGACTAATTTCCTGCGAGGTGCAAATTCGACATCACTTCCAACCAGACCAGAGTACATTGAACATGAGCGTATGGCTTCAATCCCTAGCGATTACAGTGAACCAAGAAGCAATTCACAATCACATTTGAGCATACCGACAGCCCCAAGACAAGGCAGGCTATCAAACGAGGGAAATAGTAGACCATCATACGAGCAGGATATGCAATCAGCATTAACGTATCCCAACAGAGGCAGGGCGAGTACTTCGGATGAACCGCGATTAAGTCAAGATCAATACAGACAACCTTCCCTATACAAATCTGTAAGCGCAAGGAAGAGAAGCTATACGTTGGCAGATGTGAACGCAGGATCAAAATCACCTTCATTCGATGAACAGCTGTCCAACAAACATTTCCAAGAGCCAGAAGTGCAACATGAGATCTTAGCCTTACCATTTGGATGGACAGCAGAGCAAGATACTGGTCGATTGAGTGACGAGTTCTTGACTTCAGTATCACACGAAGACGAAGGCGTGGAAGAAGATGGAGAAGGTATGGAATGCTTGTCGGCCGATCTGTTATTGCCAAGCAGCATGGCTTCCAGAAATACATATTCTTCTTCTCGAAGATCATCAGCCGCAAGACGGTATGCGTCGTTGTTCAAGAACAATCGATCAGAAGAAAGTCTTTTATCCATTGCAAGACTTGATTTAGGCAGTGAAGATCATCATTCTACCAACGAGCATAACAGCGCTTCTGATCGGACGAGTAAGCGTGATAGTGTCAAGCATGAAAAAGTTACACCCTTGCCACCTCGCCGTCAAGCACGAAGAGCAAGAGTTCAAAGTACTTGTGATGCAAAGAAGGAAACAAGAATGGCCATAAATGCAGTCAAAAATGCTCAAGAGGTAGAAACATCTTCAAAAGGGCTCGTTCGACCTTCGATGACGGACAGAAGACCGACTTACCATACTACTACAGCCGCCCCATTGGAGGTGAAACGACTTCAACGAAGGATCAGTGAATCATCTTTGAGTTCTGCCAAAACATTCTTCCCTTTGCATGACGTCAGTATCGACTCACAAGAGACTCGGACGAACAATAAAAGACTAAGCATAGAAGATACAAACGCTCTAGGTATTCAGTCGCTAGCACATCAAAGCGAAACATCTTTGCATTCCTCATCCTCCCGTGACAATTATCATCAACGTCAAGACAGCATATCTTCAACTCTTCCTTCTCTGCCATCCGATCAACACATGTTTTCTTCCGGTGATGAAGACGAAACAATTGATCCTACAAGAGTAAGCATTAGTAGCACAAGCAGCTTTGTAAGCTCTGCGTCAGGAACAAATGCATCTCACTCCACCGATGGAACTTCAAGTCGAGAAGGTCCAATCGGTCCTATTATCGTCCAACCAACCAGAAGATCAATCAAGTCTCAACATTTGTATATCCCTGACCCTGTCCCGATTGACAAAAGATTGTCCCAATTAAGCAGTCCAACTTCATTCGCATCCGCAAATAGTGAAGTATGGGGAAGTTGTTATTCTAGTACAAATTCATCAGATGCAATCACTACAAAACAATTTGGAGCAGGCGATCAAACGGCCAGCGCTCGTACAAGTAGAAGACCAAGTACGGCAACTGGTTCAGAAAGTGGGGCAAATGTACCACCGGTACCAACACTTCCCGAAAAGTATAACGCATTTTATCGTGGTGGCAAGATGACATCAAATCCACAATTGCAACAAAAACCAAGCCTTAGACGATTCGGAAGCGAAATGCATGTGAATACGTATGAAAGCCAATCTTCCGCAAAAGGATCATATGATGATATGGCATTGCATTCTTCTGTTATGAAAAGAAGTTATACCAGTCCCGTTATGGATAGGAATGATGGCTCTCAGGATGACGATGAAGGAAGTATATGTTTGGAAACGCCAACGTTTGGATATGTTGCAAGTTTTGTTACCGCAGCCAACTCAACGCCAAGAGCACAGAGCGGATCAATGTTCCAAACACCTCAATGGACAAGTCCACATTATTCTCCTTCTTTAGCACAACCTTCTATGAATGGAGCTTTGGATTCACGATTCACTCGACCGCAATTCAATGTGCCAGCAGCAACACGGAATAGTCACATTTATGGGACTCTTGATCCTAGATTGGGTATTTATCGCAATCCTGTTTCTCCAAAGACAAAGTCTACAAGCGATGACGAAGATGAAGGAGAGGAAGAAGAGAGAAAAGAGAAAATTATTTCGGATTGGCGAGCGAATATTGAAGCAATGCGAAAAGAACAAAATAAAGCTGTGCAAAATCGATTTTCACACGCTGCCAATCCTTCTTTTGGATTAGGTTTAAGTCATGTGAAAATGGCATTAGCCGAACAAACCCATACATTGACAAAAGTGAAAGATATTCAAGCAGAACAAGAATTATTACGATCACGTCCAAATGCCCATCGATCTTCCATTTCGCAAGTTATGCAAAATAGGCGTAATTCACTCCGCTTGAACGCTACGAAACCGAGAAATTGAATGTTGAATGAAAATACAGATTGTATCATAATGACGAGACGAGATGATGAATGACATAGACTAAAGATTTATTCTGATTTTGCTTTTTTCGTTTTTTCCCTTTGAGCAATACGCCAATTTTTAGGAAGATCCATGTTACTTCAATTTACGCAATGCAACAAAGAAAGTTTATTGGAATGTTAAAAGCATACGATCAACAGCCCCGAGACAAAGCTTAGGTAAGTCACCTTGATGGTGCACTGGGGGATTGAAGTTGATTGGCATTTTTCTTTTTCAGCCTGTATATTCGTTGTTTCATTCTAGCTTTTTCTAGATTTGCATAATACCAACGTTGACATTGCGCTTTGCTCTCTTCAGGATGTTCTTTATCCCATTTTGCCTTCCTTTGACGGCCTTTTTCTTTCAGTATTAGATCAGCAGCTGTTGGCTGTCCACTTTTGATTCGACTCCATATACGCCGATTATAATCGTGTCTATAGGCTTTCTTCTTTGCTTTACTTGCTGTCATTGCGTTTTCGATAGCTGCAATCTAGGACATAAAAAATCTCTCAGATATAGTTTAAGCTCTCTCTCTATGAATGATACTTACTTCTTCTGTACTTTTACCAAGACTAAATCTGTTTTCGTATTCGTACTTCTTTGCTAATCTTCGTTTCCTCTCATATTCGGCTTTACGACGCTTTGTATCCGCGCTGCGCACTTCCACACGTCTTCTCTGTGAAGCGAAGTACATAAGGACGATAAGCAACCTCATGTGGCAGAAGAAGTAAAGCACTTACCTTCTTCGTCGGTTTAGCACTATCATCATTATTCTTTGGTGACTGACTTGGAGTGTAGGAAGGCATATCTTCGACATTCCCTACATCATTATCGTCTTCTGGAGATAGAGTGACATTCAGATCAGGGATATCATCATTTACTCTTAAATCTAGCGAAGGACTCAAACCTTGTTTCTGTATACGGTCATATGAAGCTTCTATAAGGCTTGAGAGAAGAAACATAAAACATAGTAACGTGTAGTACTTCATGACCATGGAATGAAGGGAATAAAAGGCGATAATACAAGATTGCGTATTTTAATTTTCTGAAGTTTCCTACATTCTACAGGGCTAAAACTATGCTTCAATCGTATTTGTGTAATGTGCATAAAGGTCAACATCAACGGTGAGAGTGCTATCCAATCATATAGAGACAGTAGAGGGTAGATGCATTCATCTTTCCTTCTTTTCCTTTTCCTTTTTCTTAAGTCTATACTGTCTCGTTTTTTCTGGATGTGCTTTTCTCCATACGTCAGTAGCTTTTTGTGCTCTATTCTTGGCTCGTAAGTCAGCTTCTGTCGGATTTCCTGCGCGAATACGTTGCCATCTGCGTTGTTGACTTCGACGATGAATCAACCGTCGTTCTTCTACGCTCTTTTGCCAATCTTCTTCGATCGATTTTCTCTGTGGGCGATTGGTTAGCAAGGTTGTCTAACACACAAATATGCTTCAAGCAAAACTCACCTTTTCTTCATCATTTGGATGTAGTTCAAATCGATTAAGATAAGCTTGTCTTAACCTTTGATGTTTTGTAGGATACAATTTACGCTTTCCACTTGATTTTGGCCTTAATGCTTTGGCCGTTTTAGGTTTCTTTGTCGTTGCTGTGTCCTCAACGGTGGACTGTAAAGCAGGTTCTTGTGGCTCGTTTAGGCTAGCACTTCGTTCCGGGGATGGCGTCCGATTCAAGTCTATTGATGGATCTAGTGCTCTTCTTACCGGTTGTGACCATTGTGCGTTTGCGATACCGAATGAAAGAAGTAACAGGAGTATGTGTAATATAGACTTCATTGTGCGTGATGGATGCTCGGAGGAAGGATAAAGAGAAGAGCAAGTTTTACGTAAGGGTGACTAAGTCGGGGCATAGAAGCGACAAATGCAATCAAAAATCTTCAATTGAACACAAGCATGAAATAGCGAATCGGTTCATTGTGATGGGTCCTTTTTATCATTCTTATCCTTTTTCTTTTCTTCTTCTTTCAATTTCCTCTTTTTTGCAGAATATTTTCGTTGATATGCATTCATCTTTTCTCGATTTGCTTTTTGCCATGCTGTATAACTTTTTCGTGCTCCTTCTCTTATGCGTAAATCAGATTCTCGTGCTTTCCCACTCCGAATGCGTCCCCAAATCCTTCGACGATAACGTGATTGTGTTTTCCTTCTTATTTCAAGAACTCTTTCCTGTTTGTGGATAGGGTTATCAGAATGTGCTTTAATCTAAAAGTTTAATTTCTCTTACCCGCTCTTTGGCTTGATCTGTATCCTTCTGTTCATTTGTCGTCCATGGCTTCTCCCTCTTCCGCTTCCTAGTCTTTTTCTATATCATAACAGTCAGTATCATTGTCCCTCCAAAGCTCTTTCTATTGCGACTCACCGTTGTTGTGCTTGCGGTATCTTTTACTGGTGATTCTGGTGAGGATCTATTCAAATCGATACTCGGCTCTGGCGATGGCGTTCGATTCAGATCGATGGAACCTTCACGAGCACGCTTCCATAAAATAGCATTGTCTTTGGTGCAAATTGCACTTATGTGAAATTGAATCAATAAAAGTACAAAAGCTGGGTATCTGATAAGAACCTTCATCTTGTGTAAGAGGCTCTGAATGAAGACCTGAAGATAAAATTCAGTGTCTGGATCCAGATGAACATTTTTGACCATTTAGGATTGCATAGCCCCGATTTGTGTTGATTGTATCTGCCTTTGAAAGACGGCCGTGAGTCTCGAGGCACTGCCCTGCATAGACTCATTTTTGACTTTCATCAATCCTCAACCCTCGAATGACAGGCCAAGACCTGGTGTTGAAGCCGCGGACGTTCCAATCGGATTCTTTCTCTTGCTCGACACCAGAGGTGGTTGCTTGAAGGTAAGTGGTTAAAGAAAAGTCAGTATAAATTGTCCAAAAGCAAATCATCACACCCTTTTACTCACTAGCTCGAGCAACAATGGCAAAGCAGGCTGAACCATTGTCCTTATTCGCAGAGGGAACGGGCAGTTGTGCTTCCCATAGACTCCATGCCCAGCTTACATTTTCATTGCTGCGTGAAGCAGATGTATCTGTCTGAAGCGTTGCTTGTATCCATTGATCTTTTCTGCCACTCTCCGCTCGATCACGTAGACTGGATAATCTTTCCTGTTCTTCATTTTGGGCTAGTACAGTAACTTCCACCTTTGCAATCTGTGAGCCATCCTGTCCGACCGCATAGCCTCGAACAGTAATCTTGCCCGAATCTAGACTGACGTTGCTATCACTCTTTGGTTCTTCAATTGCACTGCCAACGCCCAGTGTTTGCATAGGCTCTTCCTTGCTCAATTCAGCCTTTCTAAAATCTTCATCTTTTTCTTCACCTGAAATCTTGGCTTTCCATGCATTTTTTTCTTCTTCACTGGCATCCTTTGGAGGTTTGAGAAGTTTATAATCCAATCGCATCGGTGGACTATCTTCGGGTTTTGTGCTTATTCGTAGCCCTCTCAACCATTTTACCCATCTTGCGCCAACATGACCGGGTATAACTGCACGAAGCGGGAATCCGTGCGATTGTGTTAAAATTTGATCGTTTTGATGGGTTGCTAAGATGCATTGTTGTTGAGGATGCATGGCAACAGATAACGGAATTGATGCACCGAAATATTCCCCTGTCGGCTGATCTGATTCGGAAGTGGGCTGAGCACTGAGCATGTGAATATGCAAACCTGTTGCCCAAGTTGCACAATCTTTTGCTATGTCTGATTCTGAAGGTTGCAGTGAGAACAAGTCTTTGTGATGCTTGTAAGGGTCTTCAATTCCAACCTGGATGAGCAAGTCACGGATTGATATGCCATACCAATGAGCGGTTGAAATTGCACCTGATGACCATTGAATGCCTTCGGTCTTTTCTTGATCGCTCAAATCTTCTCTCCTGTTTCCAGCACATTCAAGTGTTGCCGTTGTTCGTATTCTTTTCACATCTTTACATTTTCCTTTGGCGTGCAGTAAATCTCCATATGGTATCAGAATTGAAGGCAATGACTTTACCCATGATCCAATTCTCTCTTGCTTTGCGACCTCATCATCCAATGTGATGCTCACTCTCCATTCTTCTTCTACAGCATTGAGACTTGCTTTGGGTATTTGAACGATATCATCATGATTTCGATGGAATATCTTTTCTGTTGGGGTTATGAAATCTCTTATTAATTCATCTTTATTTACTTCTGCATTTAGAGGTATACCATGTCGATCCTTTTGATGTATTGTGAGTGCATCATTATCGATGTTTGACATGGTGTCCACAAGATCGTTGTTCTCATCATGTATAGCATATATTCTGTTTTTGTTGTGGAGGAAGATCGGAGAATATTTTCATTGTTTGTTTTTGGCCCGTGCGAATATCTTCCACGCTAAACTTGCAAGTGACAATGCTGTGCAATTAAGGGATAGACGTGTCTCTATTGATGTGTTGCCTTGCCCTCTTTTGCCAGCTTTGCAGTGAAAATACGTCAGAGCGCGTGGAGGAGGGCAACTGCTGAATGGTGACAATCTTCCAAATCTTAACTTCAATCATTCTTCCTTTAGACCAACAACAATCTATTCATCATATCTTGGTCTTGCTTAAGGAATCGGTTCTACCTTTTCTGTCTCTTTTTTCTCACCCTTTATGCAATTCTCCATCCTCGATCTAACCAGTATGACGGTACACTACACGCTCACATTCATGCTCCTTTGTCTTGAGGCTTTGGTCTTCTTGGCTTTGTAAGTACTAGCATGGCTTTGAAGGTGGAAAAGACAATGTACTAACAGCACACCCCTCTCTCTCTCACAGAATCTTCCCTCTACCTTTCAAGATGCGTAGAGCAGTTTTCCGATTCTTTGGTACGAATCCAATCGTCGGTCAAGTATTGTATTGCATCAAGATATCAATCATCTTTGTTTCAATCTTCTTTGTTGATGCAGTACGTCAACTACTCCGCGTAATGGAAGATAGAAGGGATGCAAAACAAGCCCTTGGCGTTCGTGATTCAGCTCATCATGATCTTTTGGTCAAATTGGCATTCGCTCAAAGAAATTGTTATTTGTGCGGTTTCACTTTGTTTTGCTCTTTGATCCTTTCGCGTACATACTCATTGGTCAATGAATTGATCGATACTCAAACTCAATTGGAACAAGTTCGTAAGAATTCGAGCGGTTCGGGTAGCGCAGATGCTGCCACTCTCAAAAAGCAAGTTGGTCAACAACAAGAAGAATACAACCGTTTATCCGACGAATTGAACCAAACCAAAGGACAACCTGTTCGTGGCAAGGCTGATTGATTTGCCAATCATACGACCTGCCAGCTTACACCCAACCTCACAATAGTCAATAAAATGTGTTTTCCACAATTGTTGAATCCAATGAAAATTAAAAATACAATGTATTGATTTGTACAGAATGCAATTCTCATCTTTTTTTTTGCCTTTTCAAATGCTACTCCACCAACTATGTGCACCACAAACACACCGAATACCACGAGAAACATCTGCTTGTGTTTGACCTTGACAGGAGAGACAGATCTTGCGACGGGTAGACGATAAAGATTTCATCCTTGTTAAGATGTCATGATTCACCATTCTACTTTCAGAGAAATCAACATTTGTTGAAACGTTTTCTGATTTGAATATATCCAAACTTTCATCTCCTAAAGGTGGGATAGTCCAATCTGAAGAAGGACAGAATAGATCGAGCATGTTTTGAATGGATTCAGAAGACAAAAGCGCACGTGCGAACCGTTTCCGATCTTCCATCGGTGCCGTTGGCATGGTGTACCATTGTTGCTGACGATCTTTCTGTGAATTTTCATTTGTGTCACTATCATACGAGCGCAAAAAGCGACCGAATTGCGAAACATCCACACCACTTTGCAAGATCATCTCGCGCATTTTTGTATGGGCTAATTGCATCATCTCACTCGTACGTTCAGCTGCTCCCGAAGCAATCAATTCACCCGCAGGTTGTGCTTGTCGTTGGGCCTGTATTGCCAAAGCTTTGAAAGCTGCTTTTGAATCAACTTTGTTTCCCGCAATCGTACCGTCCATCCAATTGTAAAATGAAACCAATTTGACAATCGTTTTGACGAACAATTGTCTAGGAATGGCAAGTGTCAATAACGAAAGCATGTCTGGCTCTTCCTCTGCCATGTATTCGAACTCTTTGTCATCGTTCTCCTGCTCCGCTGCATCTGTTGATTCAGGGGACGATTCGTTCAATTTGACATCCAATAGGTGTGCTTGTCTCGCTGTCATTTCCAGAGTACTGATTACCCAATTCAGTTGCCCAACAATTGCCCAAACTTTTGATAGTTGAAAAGATCCATCAGTAGCATCAGAAGCAGCAACTACTCGAAATGCTGATGAAAGCTCTAGCATCGTTCGTTCTGTGTGACGGGAAACGTCGTTGCCCTTCTCTCGCCTTGCTTGCAAGCTCAAAAGCATCAGTGCGTGTGGGAACGAGGGATTCTGGCCCAGTTTCAAACGTGATGCAATTTGAGCGATCGGCGGTAATGCTCTAGAACTGCTTATATCTGAAAGATCTTGACCGTCCAAAATTGCAGCACTGTACAATGAAACATCATCTGCTGCTTCATCCAACAATCCTGTGACTGAAGCAAGAACGATCCTACCTCTTCCGATACCCGCTATCATCGTTGCATGAGGTGAGACTGCAGGCCTGTACAGGCTATCTCTACATTTCGTCCTGAGGCCATCATCTCCTTCTATCGACCTCCTTTTCATCGTCTCCATATTCAACACCTCGTACTTAGGTTCCACTTTTGGCGTATCCTCAATCTTTTCAAAGCGCGATGATGCAACGGATGTGCATACCAATCGATTCTCCATCGATGCAGAAGACGTAAAGTCAGAAAGTTGCTCATTCTCCACAACGAGATCTACAGAATCTTGAACTGTCCATTCTTCTTCATCGCTTGAGGTACTAGTAGTCTTTGCCGATTCGAGCTTTGCAAATGCTTCTGACAGGCGAGTTGTCTCTTCCCTTCTGATCTTCCATGTTCGCAAAGTTGTTTTACAATCAGTAAAGAATGACGCAAACAATTGCATAATTGGACCTTCATCTTTTCCAGTGCTTTCAATATCCACCCATGCTAGTTGATTCAGATACGTCGTACTAGGCATCGAAGGCCCATCAAATGTTGCTGTAAAGACTGGCGGTAAAGATCTTGATTGAAGTGCCAGAGAATCATCGGTGGGGTGTAAATCAATCTTCACTTCCATAAGCTCAATTTGATCCTGTCCATCGCTGGGTGCTGCATTTCCGCTAGATGGATCCGATCCTTCTGTATCATCAAAGAACATATCCAATGCATCACCAGCTCCGGATGCATGCGGTAGGTTGGCCTTTGAAGAATAGCGGAGGGTGTATGCCAAAATTGCCAGCGACTCGTCGGGTACAAGACCTATACTGATCTGTTGTAGTCGATGATGCGAGTTAAGTGTGATTTTATGCTGAAAGGTTCGTAAGTCGGAAGAAGGTCGCAAATTTCCTTGGATGATCTTGACAAGCCCAACGTCGGTTACCAAAATCGCAACAATAACATTTTTGTCATTCATCTGTGGCCCTCTTGAAGATTTCTTCGACAGATTAGAAGGGGTGCGAGGACGGCCCGCATTTAGCCATTTCACATCAAGAACTTTCCCTTCCAATTGTCTCCATTCACCACGCAGAGTCCAATCATTGAGCACATTTGAGCTGCATGTCCATAGAGAAACTGTCGCACTTTCCGGAAAGGTTGCCAGCAATGCATTTCCATCTGGACTGAACGTTAGTATGCTGGCCTTTTCTGGTGTTTGGATGTGACAAGCACGAGAAGGAGCCAAGAGATGAACAAGTGTAATCTTTTTCGATCGTGTGATTGCGATTATGTTTGTTGCACTCCATGCTAGAGCAAATTTCAATGTCTGTAGCCCTACTTTCGGTCGATGCTGTATCACTTTTGCAAGTCTTGCCGCATGTAATACTTCATCTGATGGTCCTGCTTCATTCTCTTGACCTTGGTTCTCATCCTGCTCTAATGGGACAACATCATCCACTTCCTCTGCCTCTTCATCCAATCGTACCCTTTTACGGTCGGAGGGGCTATCTCCCGACATATCAATTGGCGATGATAGCGAATCCCTCCTACAAGCCAAAGTTGACCAAGAAGATTGTTGGTGGTATGATGCAACGAAAGACGTGTCGCAACGCTATCCTGTAAGATTACAGTTAAGCAGCATGAAAAGCGTGTTCAATTTAGGTTGATCTAAGATATTAAAGAATGATCATTGTCACTTTGTTGGATTGTGTTTCTAATCAAGTTTGGGACATTTAAGATAAATACATCACATATCTGTCTATCATGAGAGGCTTGTTAAATCCGGTCACAAGGCTAGCCTAGGCACAATAGCAATCATGTTCCTAAGCGGGTGTCTTTTTTTTGCCGTACTCTTGCCGCGCTGTTAAAGGGCAAATCGGGATTGATATTTTTAGTGTCAGATTAAACTCATGCAAAACATCGAGATTCTCGCACGGGCTAGAAGAAAGAAGCCACGTTGCGAATAAAGTGGGGCTCATTCTCTCCTCTCCAACTTTCATATTCCCACACCCATTACCGCATCTCTAAAAATGGGATTGAAAGATACTTTGAAAAAGCATATGGACCCAGAGGTAATGGCAGCCTCTTTGGGTCGTTTAAAAGTAACGATTGAAACTACAATAAACCCAAATCATCGTCATGATGAAGCTCACGAAAAGGAACAAGATCGCATTCGTCAAGAAATTTGCGATTCTCATCGTTATCGTTCATTCGCAAATATCAGAAATAAAAATAGTGTAAAGTGGTATTCTGATGGTCATGATTACTTTTGGGCACTTTCGGAAATCTTGGAGAATGCAAAGGAATGCATTTATATCTTGGACTGGTGGTTAAGCCCGGAGCTGTACCTTCGTCGTCCACCTGCCTTATTTGAGGAGTATAGACTGGACAGGCTCTTGAAAAAGAAGGCAGAAGAAGGCGTACAAATTCGTGTCATCGTATACAAAGAAGTCACCCAAGCCATGACTTTGAGCAGTGCATACACTAAGCACAGACTGGAATCACTTCATGAAAATATTCGTGTTTTGCGTCATCCTGATCATATGGGAGGAGAAATATCGATGAAGTTCAGTCATCACTCAAAGTTGGTTGTTGTTGACAATGAAACTTCATGTGTGGGAGGCTTGGATATTTGTTACGGTAGATGGGACACGCAAACCCACCCGCTCTCCGACGTTCACGTTGGAGAAATGCTCGACTATACACTATTCCCAGGTCAAGATTACAACAACGCAAGAGTGGAAGATTTCCAACATGTTGACGATTATATGAGCAATCAACAAAGCTCTCTCGTTGTTGCTCGTATGCCGTGGCACGATGTACACGTTTCCATTCATGGTCCTGCATCTCTAGATACAGCACATCTTTTCATCGAAAGATGGAATTTCATCAAAGACTTAAAATATCCCAAGGACAAAACATACCCTCTGCTAGCCTTCCCACATGGAGCACCATCATTGGAAGAAGTAGAACCTGAGCACGATGCGATCAAATCCCATCCAAATACGGAAGAATTCCATGCAGCTGGTCAAATCTTCCGTCACCCATGGCATGCGCAACATCGAATGATTACGCAACCCGAAGGTATTGAGCAATCGGTGCAAAATATGGACGTTCAAGTAGTGAGAAGTTGTGCCGATTGGAGCAATGGAACGCTGACCGAGACTTCAATTCAGAACGCATACATTGAGATGATCCGCGAAGCAAATCATTGCATCTACATTGAAAACCAATTCTTTGTTACTGCAACGCAACCAGGTACCCCAGTCGTCAATATGATCGGAGCTGCTTTGGTTGAAAGAATTTTATCGGCAGCACGCGATAAACGCAAATTCAAAATCATTGTCATCATTCCTACGATTCCGTGCTTTGCTGGAGAATTGGATCAAGCAGCCGGAATTCGTGCTATCATGGCATGGCAATACAAGTCAATCTCTCGTGGCGGAAAGAGTATTATGGAACAGTGCCACGAGGCAGGAGTTGATGCAAGCGAATACATCAGCTTCTACAATTTGAGAGGTATCGATCGAATCCAATCAGCTCACGTTCGTGAAATGGAAGAAAAGAGTGGGGTCACTTTCCACGAAGCTCAAGTTGCGGCAGCTCGAATCTTCCTTGGTAAAGAAGGATACGTGAGCAAAAAAGCAACAGTATCCATTCGTGTTGCAGATGACAAAGATCGAAAGGACAATGATAAAGAAAAAGGCAAAGGAATTCAACAAGTCCCATTACCCCAAACAACTGAGGAAGCCATGGAAATTTTGAAAAAGTTCGAGGCTGCCACACCTCCTCAAGATGGAAGCGTGAGAGATTCGATTGCAGCAAATGTTTTGCATGGCCAGAAGCCGATCAAGGATGAACCATGGCCAACGCAAGATGAAGCACAAGAAAAGGAGGCTTATGTTACGGAAGAAATATATGTGCACAGCAAATTGATCATTGTGGATGATCGTAAGGTTCTGATCGGTAGCGCAAATCTCAATGACCGTTCTCAAAAAGGATACGGTGATAGTGAAACTGCTGTGGTGATTGACGATTTGGATTTGTTCGAAAGTCGAATGAATGGCGAAAAGTACATGGCTTCACGATTTGCCGCCAGTTTCCGAAGACATTTATGGCGTCAACATTTGGGATTGGTCGAACCCCAATATTGCACACCTGAGACTGCCAAATCATACCCCACCGCTGCAATGCGTCCAGCTCCACACTCGAACCCTGACCCTTCGCGATCATTAAGTGGAAAGGATGCAGAGTGGGAAAAGTTGGTAGAAGATCCATTGGGAGATGAAGTGGAACAATTATGGAAAGGACAGGCTCAAAAGAACACAGAGATTGCTGATGAAATTTTCCAAGTGGTACCAACGGATAAAGTTCGCACTTGGAAGCAATACCATGAATTCTTTGTTGCACGTGGACCAAGAACAGGACATGTTGCCGATCTGAATATGCCTTTACAACATATCAAAGAACGACTTAGTGAATGGCGTGGAGGTTTAGTCAACATGCCATTACAATTTTTGGTCGATGAACACTTGGAAAAAGGTTCCCATGGTCTTGAAGTCAATTCAGCAACCCTCGACATCTACCTCTAATTCACTTTCTTACTTTTGTTTCGATAATATATTACTTTAGTTGTTGTGTGTATACTCGTCTGACAAAAGTTGGTTCGAATAATGGTCTTAGCATCGACGGGGCTTGATATCACAATTCCGTTTGATTGCGTTGGTGAACTGCCTCTTCTGCCGAGAGTGCATCCAAATTTATCCAGCAACTTCAAATGTCATCTATTCCTCATCAAGCAAACAAGTCTTACGATGAAATTGCAAAAGATGGCCTTTTTCATGGCTATGTTCACTGCGATGCAACACCTTTGCGTCGGGAACATGGCTATAGAACCAGATCCTAATTTTCAGCAACTTAAAATGTGGAAAAGGGCAAGAACACCATATCCACATTCACCTACTCATTCATCCAGTTCTGTTGAGGTGTACAGTCCCGTAAGGTCAACAGGTCACATATATCAGGATGCATACTATGACCCATTCGCATCACATCATGATCCAACTCGATGGACTCCACCGCCATCTTCTCCTATCCCGGATAGACCTACATCACCGATTAGAACGACAAGTGAAAAAAGTGTCAGTAAGCCAAAGCGAAAGTATACAAGGAAGTCTTCTACAGTGAGTATCTCCGAAAGAGCAAAAGCTCAAAACCACCTTAAACCGAAATCATCTTGGTGTCGGCCAATCAAAGATTCGAAAGGAACAAAACAATGATGAAGAGCAAGTAAGTACATCCCGACAGAGTTCTTGTACAAATTGCTGATATTTTGATTCACAGGCAATCGGTAAGACTACAATGAAAAAAGAGAAGAAGGAGCCACTCATAGATAAACGGAAGATGACGGTGAGTATATGATCTGTTACTTACCAGAGATTTTTCACAGCTTACAAGGTCAGAATCATCTCAGCCTACCAAGCTTAAACAGGAACAGAACTTTAAACGATATGAAGAGCTTACAAACAAGTGAGTAAAGTTGAAATGCTGTACATACGCAAAAGAAAAGCAGTGCTGATTCCAAATTCTACGTAGACCAGCTGATCAGCTCGAAAAGGAAGAATATGAGTTTGTACGCAAATATGAAAGAACATCAAAACGTCGAGCAAGTCATAGAAGGTATTATGTGAAGAATGCAGCAAAGTTGAAAGAGAGGAAACGAATTGCGAGAGAATTGAAAACTATGAATGTACCACAGCAAGAAGACCAACAACACACAAACCAAGCCCCGTAGCGCTGAAAAAGGAATCGGTTGTCAGATTGTGTTTGCATTGCCCGAAATGACATTTATATAGTTCAGAATTCCCTCTTCATCACAACTGTCTTACCATATCATAATGAGAAAACTTTTTTTGATATCACTACGAATAGTGTTCTTGCTCGCATTAATCATCCTCCAGAAATGCTTCATTTTATCTCTTTCAAGTCAGATAGATTTTCTGGCCAAGAGAGCTTCGACAAGTTCTGATGTTGATTTCTCAACCGAACAAGCTTCAATGTCGCCATCAAGCATGTATCATGATGCTTATTATGATCCTTTCTCTATCGAACATCATGGTGAGCCGACAATCTATCCACCTGAAAAGAAAGGAAACAAGAGGAAACGCTCCAGGAGTAGCAAAAAGTCATCGAAGGACAGTTGTAATGTGTGTAAATTGTGGGATAAAGATTTGAGCAAGGAAATGCTGACCCACTTCTTCACTTGCAGACTCCAGCAGGCACAGGAGACACTCAAAACGCACAAGAAAAGCCAAAGGTGAGTAAATTCGCTGATGTTTATATGCCAGTTCACTGATTCTATTTCATAATATGTGAACAAGCCTCGTCGTAAAAGAAATCTAAAACAAGAAAAGATTCGATCGAAAAGATATTATCAAAACCACAAAGAAGAAATGAAAGCGAAAAGTAGAGATAATTATCATCGTCGAATGAAAGCTGAAGGAAAGGAATCTATCGGTGTCAAGTATCCGAGGTTTCCAAAATAATAAGAAACGCTTCGTTTTCTTTCTCACAGTTGATGGTGCAGACTCAGATCTTTGCTTTTGCTGCTAGAGCAAGATCCACGCCGTTTGGCATATACTTGAGTAGATCTTTTCCGTTCTCCTTTATTTCTTGTATAGACTTTACTCCTGCCAACATCATCACGATATCGAATTCTGCCAAGATAGCTTTCATAACATGACGAACGCCAACTTCACCTTGAATAGATAGACCCCAAATCCACTGTCTACCCAGAGCAACGACATCTGCTCCTAAACATAATGCTTTGAAAATGTCACTTCCTGAACGTACTCCCGAATCAAAGATAATCTTTGCTCTTCCATTCACTTTTTCGGCAATGGCAGGTAGAGCGTCCAAACTTGCAATCGCACCATCAATTTGTCTTCCGGCATGATTTGTAACCCAGATAATTTCACAGCCTGCTTCGATGCATCGTTCTGCATCTTCTGCTCTTTGAATACCTTTTACACCGAATGGCTTTCCACCACTGATATCTTTCCAAAGTTTGATAATCTTTGGTAAATCATCCCAACCCCATGGAACGCCGTGCCAATAGCTGTCTACCCATCTTTCTCCAATCTTTGGCAAATCGTTCATATCGATACCTTGTTCACGCATCCGTTTCATAAACACTTTGTCACTTAGACCCAAATCGGCGGCAATTCCTTTGTAGAATGCGTAATTGCTCGTTGCTACATCATCGTGTCGCCAGCCTAAGCTCCAAGTATCAACTGTGAAGATACATGCTTCATATCCGCTATCGACCGCTCTTTGCAACAGATTTGCTCCCAATTCCCAATCGTGTGGCATGTACAATTGATAGTAACGCAAGCCATCACCGTATTGAGCTCCTAATCCTTCATTATAACCTTGTTGTGCGCCGACCACGTTTGACTTTGCTGCATCTTCGATAGGAACAGAACCAGCAGTAGAAAGTGTATAGGGTAAACCTAATTCACCTGCAACTTTTGCAACGGGTAATTCACCAAGATGATGATAAATCTTGTTTATACCAATAGGTGCAAAAGCGATTGGGGCAGATAAAGTTTTTTCAAATAGTTGAGTACGTGTATCACGTTCATGATTAGGTTGAAGCATCTTTGGTACAATTTTCCAATTATTAAATGCTTCTCGATTGGCCGAATGAGTTGTTCCTAAACCTGCATTACTCGAAGCATACAACCAACCATTTTGTGAAAGACGTTCATGTGCCAATGCTTCTAATTTACTTGCATCCGTACTGAATGGAGGGAAGTGACCTTCTTGTGTTCCGCTTTTGAATGCGTCACGTTGGTATTGCATCCAACTGACTGGCTTTTGAGGGCGATTGAATGGATCCATGTTTTTAGGCTGGAAGTGGTGATGATAGTATAAAGATGAAAGGTTGTGTACACCTTTCCCTCCACTCCACGACAAAGAAAGACTATCAATCAGACCTTTTCGGGGTCTCCGATGCAGTGAGCCAGATTACAAAAGCCGTAAGGATCATTCTCTGAGCATGCATAAAGTTCCAAACGCACTGACGAGAGATCGTAATCGGAAAAGGGTCTTTACATATGCATGCATAAAATCAAACGCGCCAACGGAAAAAAAATGTGGAGAAAAGAACGGCTTTTCCGAAGGTTATAATTCCGGGGAAATCATACACACCTCTCTGAATGATGATGTACAAGAATAAAATTAAATTCTCCAAATAATCAGATTTACAACACCAATTGCGGTGCTTCTTGTGCATGATAATACCACGGCCAATACCATGGGCTGTACTTGTGTCGATCGTATACCATAGAAGGAGGATCGATAAACTTGGTCGGATAAGCCCATGCTGTTCCTTCAACAGGTGCGACCATTGTGTGAAACGGTAAGACATCCCTGTCTGGATCGATTGGCGGCATTCCAGGTGCTTGAACGCGGAATTTGGCCGTTTGTAATTCAGTGTCAGTGACTGTATATCGTGAAACACGCACATATGCAACCCGTTCAAGTGCACGGAAACCGATATATTGACACCATCGATCTGAATCATCAGGATGAACGTCAAAGATTCGACCGTCTTTGAATAAGATTTCGTACGGATTCGGTCTTGGTGCATGTGGCTTTGTGACAACGTAACCCAAAAATACGGCTGGATGTGGATATGCCTCACGTAAAATTCTTGCAATTTCAGTTGTTTGCAATTCACGATCGTATGGATCTTCTTCTTGACCATTGTGACTTACGATCACATGTGTGTGCACTCCATAAACATCCAAGACTGCATGTATAGCAGGTGCAAGTTCGCCATTGGGCGATGGAAGCAAGTGATGAGTAGAATTGATAATAGGGAATTTGGATAAGAGTGCAGCACCCCAGGTGTGCTTGTCGGGGCCCGGCCCTATGTCAGCGTACATGTTGAGTCTTTCGGCGAGATACTGCGTCAAATCACGATTTCCAAACACAGTACGATGTGTATCGCTTTCCAACAGACCAATCACATCCAATTGCACATCCTCCACCAATCCTGCAATTCGACGGGAACTGTCCCACATGGATTGATCAAGTCCGAAATGGATCGTCCAAATTCCTGCAGTGAAGACGCGGTCAGAGGGATGATATGGTTTGATGCTTTGTGGTTCAACGGCTCGAAATAGAGGTACGAGTTGAGCGCTGAGAGCCAACAAACTCAAAGCAGCAGTTCCAAGCATTCGAGTGCGTTTGGATGTTGTCTTGATCTGGTCTTCAGAAGCACGACTTTTCCACAATCCTAAGCTGAGGAATGTCATCATGATGGCCATCATCAATCCTGTATGCTCACGCATCACTTTGCCTCCAGGCACGAATGCATAAGCTGCTGTGAGTACTTGAAGGAAGGCCAATAGATCCGCCACAAACCAGGCACCAAGCATGATCTTGAATGGATGATTTTGCATGGTATACTGCAAAAGAGGCGATGCGATTGCAGGCAAGAAAATGGCCACTCCAATCGCTCCCAAAAATCCTAGCCAATCTTCGAAGGCCCAAACCACAAAGAGAGATACCGAGCCAAAGACCCAGAACAAGGGCTGCAAAGCTAGGCTTGGTCGATTGATGGATAGTATCGTAGCAATACACGATGCCAGCAAGATCAAACGTCCATGAGGGATAGCCATTGGTCCTTTGACCGGATATCCAGTCCATGTCCATGCGATCAAGGTACCAGAGTCACTAAGCAAAACGTGATATCCAAAAATCAACGCTCCAAGACTCAAAATCGCAATTGTAGAGTCTGCCCCGCTTGTTCGCTTACGGGGTTTGTATGGCTCCAATTTGAATTTGTACTGTCTGTGCAAGCTAATTATACGTTGAGCGATTGCACCTAAAGCTAAGATCAATGCTACTGCATTCAAGCCTCCATTGTCAGATTTGAGGAAATTCCAAGCAGGGTTATTGCTGTGATTGGCATACTTTGCTAGACTTGACAATAGTAAACCCGCGATCCACACGAGCGCTTTGGAATCCAAGTCGTTTGTCTCCCACGCTCTACCCCATTCCAATGTCGTCAAATATGTAAATCCACTGCAACTCAATGCTGTAGAAATGAGCCTCGTCAATGCATCATCGAAGATCCAAGAAGCAAATCCAGACAAGCAAAGCATGTAGACTACAATCAGAACAGATACACGATGCCTTCCAACATGAACGTTGAGGAGATCGCCAGATTTCCTGGTCAACTTTTTGCTGGTATCTTCACCAACCAGCAGCCTTTGGAAAGGCGGCAAGAGTGATACTGCCAATGCGATGACCTGAATGACCAACAGTGCTTCATGCCCGCCTACTCCCATGTTGTAAACGCTGAAAAAAAAGATTTCGGCATGCAGTCCAGTCACGGAGGTCCAAAATAAGAATGCTGAAGGTACGTAGAAAGGAAGTCAGCAGACGTTACGAGGAAGATTTACAGTATGTACGCACACAAGTAAGCTTCAGATAAGAAGTTAAGAGAATCCGAAACAAAAGATACTTCGCCAGGTCTATCTACCTGCTGGATTCTGGCACTCGTTTGCCTAAAGGTAGTAATGGAGACAAAGAAGTGCATTTGTCAGTATGTTGCAGTAATGTACAAGCAATCAAGGAAGAATCTTGGTAGCATACTTTGTATTTTTTCCCTTCAGACCATTGACAGAAGAAGATGGCGGTGTACTCCATGCTCCAGACGTAACTGCCTCTTTCGTACCTCCCACCAGCCACGTACCGCCGAACATCTTGTTTGCGCCTTTTTCTTCGGCGACAGCTGTGACTGCTGGATTGCTTGCTTCGACAATTTGAATCTCGATTCTGCTCAAATCATACATTGATGCGTAATCGTATAGAAGATCCTGTCATTTGAAAAAAGAGGAAAAGGTCAGAAATTTACCAATGCAAACCGCTTACATGCCTACTCACGAAGATAATCAATCCCCATTCAAAGAAAGCGTAATGGGTATATGCACCATGTATTTCGAGTACCTTGTGTCGATAGAAGAAGAAGATCATAAAAGGTATCATGCCAAAAAATGCACTTGCAGCCAACCTTCGCATCTTGCGTGCTTTTTCGGCCAGAGCATCTTGTTTGTTCTTGGAAGTGCTCATCAGAGCTTCCTTGTTCGGTTGTTGTGCAAGACTTCCACTGGTAATGAACATCCATGGCGGCGTTAAGATGAGATATAATCCCATCATTATATCGTGTACGTCATGATCGTCAGAGGAAGTCACATAGACCCATCCTCCGCAAGCAAAAGTGCGCACGATTCCGGTAACCAAAAGCGTTTTTGCATGCCATGAATGGGGCTTTGAAAGAGAAACGAGCATCGACGAAAGGAAGACGAGCAAAAATCTTGGACCTGACATTAATGCGATTCCGATTTGGAATAGATTTCTTTCTGGATACCAATCTCCAATTGTTGCGCTTACACTTGGCCAATACTCTTCTGGCCATCCTGCTATTCCATTTTTGACGACTTTATGATAATGCAGTGATAGACCCACCAATAAAGCGCCTCCAAATGCCAAAAAGCCACATATGGTATGGATATACGACACGACTGCTCCAGAGACTGATACCAGTGGAGGAGGACGGTGGTGCTGTAGATCAGATGGCATCTTTAAAGGTTGATGAGGTGATAGTGATTGAAAAGAGGTTCAAATCGAGGTGACCAATAATGAATGTTTAACAGGCTCAGATGCCGATTCCGTTCGGCGTAAAGGGCATATGCTTACGGTTCCGGAATGTGTCGATGGAAGGCGCCGAGCAGTGCTGTATAAATGATGTCAAATCTACAGACAGATTGATAGCATGTGGAAAAGCATAGCGAGGGAGATGGTAGGAGAGTCTTGATTGCAATGAGATCGTCGAAAGAGTGAAAAATGGTCTTAGCGTATCGAACAATGCATACGTTGTCAATTGCTCGGCTTAAGCGCGTTCATATGCCAGGAATAGTCTGATACGCATACACTCTTGGAGGGAAATGACTATTGCGACTTGCTTCCATCACTCTTTTGAACCCTGTTGATTGTCAGAATGGGGAGTACGCTTCTTTGCTTCTTGAATCAATCTCTGGTTTCTTTCCTTCATTTCCTTTCTTCTTGGTTTGCCTATTAATTGATAGTATTGACGAGAATGTTGAATTTTTCGATCAATGCTTTCTTTTTCTGCTACTGTAGCTGTTCCTTCTCTAACCCTATTTTTCATTCTAAGTTTTGTCAAGAGGGGAATCCGGACAGGTCAGCTCTGGAAGTATCTTGGATGAGGCATGCCTGCAAACTTACAACTCTATTCTTTGCCGTTTGCGTTGAGCTTTGACCTTTGTTTGGTACGCTTTACTCTCCTCGGGTGATAAACCATCCTAAAGGCAGGGAATCATGAACCTGTCAAATCATCTGCTTGTCAAAAGCTCAAAAACGTCAAACTTACCGGCACTTGAATCTTCTTCCATGTTCTTAATACTCGATACCTCCCTGAAGAGGGCACAGTCTCTCCGCGTTCAATAGCTGCTGAGATATTAGCCTCTCTCTTTCTTTTCCTGTTGAAAATGGAGGTGTAAGATCGTCAGCTCTGAGGGGCAGGACCTTCCAAGAACCTATCTTTGACCTCACCTTTCTTGTCTTCTTCGTTCATATCTGACTTGAGCTTGATATGCCTTCCTTTCTTCCCCGACTAGGTGACTCTGTAGAGGAAGATGGAGATATGTAACCACATGATCACATGTGTTTAACGAACATCATACATACCGGTATATCAATCTTTCGCCATGTTTTTGGGACTTTATACCTTCGTGTCTTTCGAGCAGTAGTGGCAGACGCTTGTGGTACCTGAAGTGCAGATTTTTTTTCATTGTGACCTAATGGTGATGCTTCTCTTTCTGGCTCAGGAGATGCCTCTTTGTTCAAGTCAATGTCAAGTACTTGTCTTCGAAGAAGAATTGTGTTTGATCTTTGTTCGTTGAGCCAGAAGACTGTCTCTAGTGCTGTTCCAGATGGTGCACTATCATTACAGAGAGTTTGTTGATTGTTTCGGACATCATATAGAAATGCCAGAGAAAGAATGGTTAACATAAGGACACATGTGTAATTTGTCATCATTTAGTCTTTCTTGGATGATGTGGAAATGATGGAAAGTATCTAAAAGTTTTATTATTTATGCAACTTTGACCAATGTAACATTGTAGCCCGGAAAAAAATTGTGATGTTGTTTATTAAGTCAAGTAGACTCACCCCCGTCTATATTGAATTTTTCTGAAGCAATGTACAAATGATGGACCTTTTTGTGTAGATATGCGACTTACTTCATGAAGCCCCATCCAATCATCCGTTCTTAGCCTCGATTTTCAGATGTTGAAGCATTCGGCTCCGGGAGCTGAATATGTGCTTGTCTCTGCGCTTCCTTTTTTGGCTTCCTTACGACATGGTAGTACCTTTGACAAGCAGCCCTCTTCTTTGCAATGATTCTTTTTTCATTTTCCGTTCCAACGCCATAATTGACCCTTAATCGCATATTCCTGTCATATTTTCTTTGTGTCACGAGGTTTCTTTCACGGCGTTCATTCATAATTTTGCGTACAGCAGGGTCAGTTGATGTTCTTGCTCTGTAAAGGTGGTTGGTTAAATGTCACTGTCAGAAAACCAAATATCATCCAAAACTCACTTTTTTGTAGCTTCACGCCTTCGTTCATTTTTCACTTTAGAACGGAACTCCTTTACCTCCTCGGCAGTCAGGCCTTCCTTTAAATTGAAATAGAAATGCAAGCAGATAGTTAGGAGAAGTAAGTCTGTTTGCAACGTTCTGAAATTTCAAGAACTTACGGGTACATGTATCTTTTTGTAGGCCCTAGGGAAACTGTACCTTGACGTTTCCTTACTACCACCCAGCATTGGAGAATATAAAGATAGTGTCGTGGAATGTTCAAGGTTAGGGACGGTGCTGCTGTCCTGCCCATGCGAAACTGGTAGGTCAGGCTCAGGAGTTGCTTCTTTGTTTAGGTCAATCAATCTGCCTTTGTCATCACGCACTTGTCTTCGGAAGATCTGAACAAATGCTGTTGGGCTACTAAATTTGAATTGACTTTTCTTGTCAAGGATTGTTGGTGTAGCAGTGACTGTGTTGTGAAGTATTGAGGCAAGCACTAGGAAAGATGAAACCGCTAACTGAAAATATTTGCATGTCATCTTTACACTAATTGAATGGTGGAAGGGACGAAAGACACAACTAAATAGCATTTTTCCACGCCACTGCAAATAAGAAGTCGTTTCAATAGCCCCGAGATGGACCACATTGCTCATTAGGTATTTTGTTAACACATGCTTGTCCCTTGTTGACCCACGTTGAATCTCTAAGCGTTTCCAGTGGCTGAATATTCGAATGCATGCATTGCTTTCGGGAGAGAGGAAACTTGAAAGTTTACATTATATGACACAGCTTGTAATACAAACGGGAGGATTCATTATTCTTGTTGATCGGAAGCTTTTGATAATTTTTGTTTCTTCCGTTTCTTCGTTTCCTCCTTGCGACGAAGATTTCGTACCATTCGATTGTAAAGACGATCTTTTTCTCTCTTTTTTGCTACTCTAGCTTCTTGTTCTGGCGTACCTAATCCTACATTAACATGGGCTCTATCTCGTCTGCGCTGAGCGGTTTGTCTGGCCACTGCCTGCTCAGCTCGTTCTCGTATGATGCTGCGTACCGATTCATCTGTAGAAGCTTTGACTCTAGAGAATATAGTAGGGTTAGTGTGAGGTGTCTTCTGCAAATATCACTTTGAACAATTCTTACTCTTTCCTTCTCTTCCTCCTTCGCTCATTTTTGACATCAATTCTGAACCTCCTTTTTTCTTCTTCATTAAGACCGGGCTAGCATGAATTGGATTAGAAGGCTTGAATCAGTGTAAGAAGTTAGAATGAAGTGCACACACTACTCACTGGGATATTCATGCGTTCATATTTTCTTGTGAGCTTGTATCGAGATTGCGCGGACCCTGGTATTACAGAGACGGCTGGATCAGGAACTGTTTGCCTTGAATCGCTAGCTGTGATAGGGACAGATGCAGGTGAAGTTAAGGCAGATGTTGTGGTTTGAATAATAACTTCAGGCGAAGGCTCTTTATTCAAATCGATAGGCTTGCTTCCTTCTTCACGGACCTGTCTTCGAGCCAGGAATGGCTGATCGATTGCGATAGGAAGACATGGTACTATTCTTACTCCGTAATTCATGAAGATCAAAAACAGGAAAGAGCGATGAAATGAAAGCATTGTTGGAGGTTTGAATTGAAAAAGTGAACAGCTAATCTTACACTTATGTCATCCCGAGGTAAAGGGCTATGCTTTATTTATGTTCGGGGCACTGCTTACACATTGAAACGTTGCATTGTCTAGTCACAAAAGTATATTTTTCACAGCTTGAGAAGTTCTGAAGAAAGCATATTGGACAAGATCGCGAGACCTCTTGTTATCATATCAAAATTCGATACACCAGTGACTGTTGATTGACTTAAAAAGTAGCCATTCTACCTATTCTGGTTTGATGCTCCGTTCAAATTCTGCTAATTTCGACAAGTCCATGCCTGGATACCGGCGGCGATAATTATACAAACGGTCTCTTGCTCGTTTACGTATAACTTTTGCTTTTTCCTCTGGAGTACCTAGTCCCATATTGACTCGTTGCAATAACGTTGCACGCTGAAGAATTTGTTTCTTTTGTGCTTTCTTATGGTTTTCGATAAGGGCAACAGCATAGGGCTCATTTGGGCTGGTTCTCATGCTGTACAAATAAACGAAAAGATATTTGTCTATCAGCTCGCAACTTACGACAATTAGGAGCATTTTAAATACTCACAACTTCCTTCTTTCGCGTTGTTGTTCCCGCTTGACTTTGTTTCGAAATAAGCGTTTCTCATCTTCAGAAAGGCCAGGCTAAAAAGAAAAGGTTTTTCAGACATACCATCCATTGGTATGACGATGGAATTCATTTAAACTTACAGGTGGTCCGGCACCCTTGCGGTACACTCTTTTATAATTGGCTCTGTGTGATGGTCTCATCTTCCGTGCTAGCTCCATCGATGCTAATTGGCCTCCTTCTAACATATCTCCTGAGTCAGGCTCGGGAGTTGGCTCTTTGTTCAGATCAATGAGCTTACCATTACCATCCCTGACTTGTCTTTTGAACATTAATGTGCTTTGAGCTGGGTACACTGAGTACCTCTCAGGACCTGCGTGCACACCAATGACTGGGATGATCAAAATGAGTAAGAGGTAGAGATTACTGAGAGAGCTCGACATTTTTCATGGTACAGAAGCAAATGATTGAAGCTGTGTGAAGGGAGAGAACATTCTAATCTTTTGTCGTATCATCTTTGGACGAATGGCTGTGCGTACACAAAATGTTCTTCGGGCGTAATGAATTCTTCACGATAAACGGATACAATGACGGCTGAGTGAATGAGTTCAAGATTGCATATAGCGGGGTTTTCGATCAAACTCCGTTTTGTGACGATTAATCTTGTTGGTCTCTATCTTTCTGCATACGTTTTTTTCCCCGCTCAGCAGCTCTCCGTTTCCTTGCAGACAAGGTGTTGAGCTTTCTACGATGCGCTAAGCGTTCTGTGGCATATCGAGCCTGTAAAAGAGATGAAAAGATACATTAGTATGAGTGTTTATTTCTCGAAAAACCTGTAGGTGCGTTCTTACCTCTATTGGATCACTGGATTCAGTCCTATAGAAAAAAAAGGATTGATTGCGTTAACAAAGCTCGTCAAGGATTCATTCTTTGTATTACATACATCTCTTTCAGTTTCCAATAGAATCTTTGACTGTGTTTTGCACTTCGACTTTGAGAAGAAATCTTTTTGGGCATCTTTGGAGAAAAAAAGAAGATAGGAGGTCAGAAATTGTGTAATGTTAAGCTCTTGTCTAGAGTCTAACTTACACTTTTTACAGAAAGAGCATTCTTTTTGGAATTCGCGCCTCTTGACGATTGTGGACTTGGTGATTGTGCACCCTCCTCCAGTTCAGGACTTGGAGTTCTGTTCAAATCAAACGTCGGTCGTTTTGCCGCTGTTCGTTCCGGCAATGAGGAAGGAGATGATGAAGAAAGAGATTTTGATCTTTCCCTGCTGGTTTCCGGCAAAGGAACGCCCACCAAAGCGTTGACAGAGGCAGTCTTCTTTCCCGGAGAAGCATGTACGGAGACACAAACTGTATGTACCAGAACAACGATGAAGCAAAAAGTGAAGCATCTTTGCAAGAAGAACATCTTCGATTGGTGAATTGAATAGCAAGCACACCAGGTGGTCGGATGTGCAAACTCTTCAAGACAGGATCAAGTCAATCCAAACATTTTGAAATTTTCACCGCCGCTTTTCGCTTAGCCACAGACAAAAAAAAATGTGTACATTTGCATTTGACAATCACGATATGCAAAATGTTATCTATAGGCTTGATTGCATTTTTAATAATATACAAAATTGCAGTCTATTGTTTTGTCGTTGAAAAACGTAGAATCTCGAAAGCTTGACAGACAGCTTCAGTTGCGGTACCAGGACCAGAAGTGACTGCTTCAACAGTATGCCAAAATACATGAGCCCTTCGAATGCTGATATAATGACAAAAAGCGGCAAACAAGATGAGAATGTGAAAGATTTGATGTGATGCTCCAAAAAGGTCAAATGTTCCAGGCGAAAACCTTTCGGGAATTCTTGCCATATACATGCATGCTCCAACGATATACAGAGCCCCACCTGCCACTAAATAATGTAATCCCATCGTACGTGTAACGGTCTCGTGTCCATACATTGCCAAAATATGCGTTACCGGAAAGATGGCACTCAAACCCAAAGCAATAAAAACGCTTGTTCGAATTGGTCGATAAGCCGGTGAACTGAACTTTTGGGCCAAGACAGTATACGCTGCCGCACCTCCCAAAGTTACAATCATTACGCTATACAATAATTGCAAATTGGGATGACAATGAAAACCATAATGAATCATTGGCAAGAAGCTTCCAACGATCATTGCCACAATTCCGATATAGTCGAGCTTATTGTACGATTTTGACACTTTTTCCGAATGACAATGCAAGGTATGGAAAGTTGCACTGCACGTTAAAACAGTGATTGCACCTGCCAGATAAGAAGCATAACCAAGCCAATCAGCGTATGTGTTATCGCGTGCTCGAACATCGTGCCAAGGAAACAAAGATTCATGTCCAGGGGTCGTTATAAGGGCATTCAATGCTAAAGGAGCAGTGATTGCAGGCTTTGTATCCGATCCCGAGAACAGAGATTGCCAGAAGCCAGTCGTCTTTGTTATTCTTGGTGGTAAAGGGTTGATGGATTGAGGATAAAAGATGGAATGATGAGTGATTGGATGTAACCAAGTTGGAATCATTTCATAATCGCCAAGGATGTGAAGTCCAACTGCAATGATCGCTACGATTGCACCCCACAGATGTGTATGAATGTTGACTGTTTCATTGTGCAAATATAGCCAAACACTTTCCCAGCATTTCCAGAATGAGTCGTGCTCTTCGATGATACGAGATTGATCTTTGGCGGGTGTGCCATTTGGCTGTTTGACTTTACGACTTCTCGTACCGTTTGTTTGATTCGTTGCAGTGGTCGTACTTAGCTCTACTTTCGTTTCTGCATTTATATTCTTTAGTTCATCTACTGTTCCTCCTGGAGCTCGATAACCACTCAAGATGAAATCATTGTCGTGTGCCCAAGAAGGTATTTCAGCATATGATATCAATCTTTTTCCCCATTTACCATTACTGGTAGCCATGGTTGTTCAGAAACGAGAAGATTGATTCGTTTGACTTTGATCCCGTGATTTGGATAATAGACTGTCGGAAGAAAGGAGGCCGTTTAGTATGCACACGCAAGCCAAGACAAATCTAAAAATGTTGTTGTGCTGATTATATCATCGTCTGCGCGCTGCGCTGCGTTGTGCATGTCAAACTCATGTTGACAGATGCCAAAGATAATATTCATAGGAACAAAAATAATGAATATTATGCAGAGAAAGAAAGAAAGAACAACACTTCACCTCTGCCTAAGAAACACGCCCAGCCCGGGTTTTAAAACGTTTTGCCAAGACTTTACGCGTTGAATAAAGAGAAGGCTTATTCGCCTATCTTTGCATTAATGAGAGGCTAAACAAAGATTGAAAAAGTCTTAGGCTGATTAAATGCAATGAAAAGAGTATGCAAAGCAAAAGACATTTCACTTCTTCACCACATACAACGTCCCTGGAACAACATGCCAAGGTTTGTTACACTGCCTACCGATTGGTAACTTGAAGCCACTAAGGCCATACATATAACACCAAACAACTCGCCAATCTAAAGAACAAATCTTGGCATCTAAAACGCTCCTCCTCCTCCGTTAAATTTATTGAACACCGTTCATGCATCGAAGCATCTCTTCATATCATCATTCTCATCTTTCCCTCTCTTTCGCCCGCTTGCCCGCCCTGACGGTGTTCCGTGGTAACATGAAACTATGCACGCCAAGCTCTTTTCTACTGCTCGAGAGAAGAGAAAGAGCGAGAGAGGAAGCCGCCCGCTCTGCCTACGGGTGAGATATATTATTTTGATCCTAATAATAGAATTATTATGTTCTGATCTGTTGCATACTTTAGACCCTGTCCTACAAGCGGAGAAGATCTTACTTGCATGTTTTCGCGAAAGGGTAATAGGGTCATTTCCGTATGTTGAAATTAAGAGACAAAGATAAGTAAACCATTAACTCAATTTAATCAAAGATCCTTTTTAAAGCTTTTGAAAAGTCTCTCTTCCTCTTTCCTTACCGCCACCACTCCATTCAAACACCTATCCTCATCAAAGTCTCTTACCTTTGATCTTATCATCATAATATAAAACACAATGGCTTCAATCCTAACTTGGACTTTAGCCTCTTTGGCAATCTCAGGATCTGTTTTAGCACAAGGTGATCCAGAAGCACTCGTTCCAGGAAAAGCTGGTCAACCAACAAAAGCATGGACACAATGGCAACCAAAGCCAACATATTCTCTTGATGAATTACCCGATCAATATATGGGATCAAATCGTGTTCCTTCCCTGCCAAACGGAGGAGAACCACAAACGGGTTGGAACAGATGTGCGGCCGGTAAATGGAATCAAAAGAGTCTATGTCAAACGGCTTGGATTAATGATGTGAATGATTGGTGTATTTGGGGTCCTCCTGATGGAGGTGACATTGGTACAACAGAACGTGTTGCTGTTGCTTATTGCACAACCAACAAGCACGGAACACGTTTGATTCCTGATGGAACATTAACAAGTGTTCATTTCTTGAAAACTCCAAGTTACGTTCAAGTTTCAGGTACCGGTGATTTCACTTCAATCGGTATTCCAATGGGTGACTCTGGAGGTGAAATGGACCCTCACGGAGCTGATGATTTGGGTAACCCAATCGGTGGTATCATGTTTACAACCGCTAATCCAGCTTCTAATGGACAACCTAGACAAGTCCGTGAATGGACAAACTTTATGTCTTGGGATCAATACTGCCTTCGTGCTTGCTGGGGTGATCAAGCTGCTGCTCATTGTAAGTACAGAATTAGGATTTTTTAAAAAAAAAGAGTGGAATCTAATACTAACCCCTTTTCTTTCCCCTTTTCAGGTGAACATATTTACGATGTTATGGGATGCAGATGGAACATGCCAAGTCTTTCAGGTTACACTGCTGGTATCTGGGAATCATGCGAAGGTGAAGACGCTCCATTACAAGGTATCTATGGTGGATCCACTTTCCGTCAAGGTGAAGCAGTCACTCCTGATGCACATCCACCAGCAGCTTCTTCAGATTGTGTTCAACAAAAATCTTTGGGTAACGGTTTATACTCTATCTCCAGCACAGGACCATCTGCACCAACTTCAACAATGCCAACCAGCGGAAGTGGAAGTGGTTCCAACCGAGGAGGAAGTACTTCAGGAAGTTCTCCAACAAATGGAGCCGACAGAGCCGCATCAAACAACACAAGCAGCGCCACTTCCATCTTCCAAAAGCCATCTCTCACTGCAATCGCATCCACTTTCGGTGTTGGTGCTTTGGCAGCTTTGTGCTATGTTCTCTAGATTACCTTTCTAGGAGCTCTATAAATGGACACTTATGCTCCTAATCATTTTTACATCACTTTTGTCTTCATATCGTTTCTCATTCCCTTTGCTTAGCCAGTAAATGCGCAGGTTGAATCTTGCCTTAAAAAAGCTTCTTAATTGCATCTGTCATATCATACCATTCATTTCAATCGTTATAAATTTCAAGCATTACCATTCATTGACATATTTGTGTGCGCGACTATGAACATTCAAATATGCTTCTCTCCTTCTTCCAACGAATGCAAGAATGCTAACCATCTCTTCTTGAAAATGACTCCTTTTAACGTTCCATCGGATGCATGAAGAACAATCAAATATCGTACGCCCAACTTTGTAAACAATTGTTGTACCAATTCTAACGGACTTGAGGTTGTCAATGTGATCGGCGCTTTATCGACAAAGATGCTCAAATCGTTTGGTGAATCCATTGAAGCCAACAAGACTGAATCACGCATAAAATGATCCGTTCCAATTTCGCTTGGACTACGAATACTCTCTGCGCCATCCACACTTTCAGATCGTTCCATCGGCGTTGGTAAAGCAGATTGCGGAGCCGTTTCGACAGATCGATCAGGTCTGGGCAGATAATCAAACGTACAAAACAGGTTTGAAATTGGTGTTTTGCCATCATCATATTCGATTAATTTATTCAATCCATGTTCCAATTCTTGCGCTGCAATGTATCCCACCAATTTAGGCTTAGAAGGACTCCATTCTCCGCCATTGTTGCCAAATCCACTCGTGCCCATCCTTGCTGCTCTACGTGAAGGATCCACTACAATAGGGAAACCTCCATCAGGGTTGCTGGTCACAATTGCTAATCGTTCCAATTTCTCTTTAAGACTTTGTACTGTATTCTGTTCATCCAACGAAATCACTTCGATTCCGGTATCAACAGCATCAATAATCGAAACACCTTGCCATGTGTGTTCTTCTTTGGCATCGAGATATGGTAAACCGGAAAAGTCCATCACCAAATCATAGATTCCTTTATGTTCCAAACCGTCAGCGATCGTACGTGCAACCAAAACGCTTAGAATCACGGGTACAGCATACGTCAGTGTTCCCGTCAATTCAAACATGATGACCACAAGTGAAATTGTAGTACGTGTAACGCCTGACAGACATGCCGCTGCTCCAACCATTGCATAAACGCCTGGAACGATGCATGCTGTACTTTTGTCGGCTTGACACCATGCAAAGAAGGAAAGATCGGGTTGGGTCCATTGAATATATTGCACCAATAGACCTACGATCCGACCAAAGCAGGCTCCAACGCAAAGGGTAGGAATGAAAATACCTGCCGGTAACTTGATTCCGAACGTGATGATAGTCAACACACCTTTGAGTATCATCGCCCATGCAACAGAAGTGACCAAAGGTCCGATTTCTGATGGCTTTGAGACACATAAGCCCTCTAAGGATTCATGCTCATGACATTCACTGAATAAATCTGCGATTAATTCTGGCCCTCCCATTCGTGTGTAATCGTTTAAGAAACTTGCAGCGACGGAGATTGTGGTAATCATAATCACTTCATACAATGGATGGGTTGACATCCATGAAGTGGCACGAACACGTTTGCTCCAAATCATATTCAATTTTGTGAACAATGCTCCATAAACGCCACCGAATATTCCTAGCACGATGAAGAAACCGAGTTCGATCCAATGCCAATCACGATCGTACGTTACTTGAAAGAGAACAATCTTCCCCGTTCCAAAGGGATCCAAGAATCGTAAAGTTGCTGCAGCGACTGTAGCGCAGAAGAAAGAACGGAACATGACCTTTGAAGAAAAGTAATAGGAAACTTCCTCCAAACTGAACAAAACACCACCGACAGGCGCACCGAAAGCAACGGCAACACCGGCAGCACAAGCGCAAGAAAGGATCTCACGTCTTTTGGATTCGTTCTTTTCATACTTCGGAAAAACACGACAAACGATATTGCCAACGCAAGAAGCGATATGAACAAAAGGACCTTCTTTGCCCAAAGAGAGACCGGATGCGACTGATAATGCCAAACCGACCGATTTAGTGAACAAAGTCCAAAATCCTAAATAACCGTGAACCACAAATCCACTCAAGATACACTTAACTTCCGATATACCGCTTCCGCTGCCGAAGTACAACACCTTTCGCGGTGGCAACGCTTCTCGTGCACGTACTTCGCTGGCCAAATGCGAAAAGATCTTTGTGGGCAATGCATTCTTGTTTGAAATATCTGGGGGCGCATTGCTGTTGTACGTTCTATCCATTGAATCATCGCCAGGACGAGCACTACCGAGCAAAGGAGTGTACTCATCTACCGTCTGAGTATGCGATGGTGTGACAGGTTCATGTACTTGGGAGTTTTCGGTTGCAAGTCCTTCGTCTTCTGTCTTGTTCTTCGCGTATAATTCGGAGGATGTCAAGTAGATCGTCAACAAAGATGCGATAGATGCCCAAAGAATTGCCACAAGAATGTAGACACCATACTCTGCAATAAAGTTCCACTTTCCAGCCAGATGAAACTTATCTGCCCAAGTGACCCAACCAGGGCAACTCTCGTTCTCCGTACTTGGAGATAGCGTACGCCAAACAGGACTTGAGGCAACTGGAGCAGACCAACCTGCTAACATACGGTTTCCCATTCCAGTCAAGAGACCCTTCGTTGGATCAGAAGATCCAGATGACAAAGTCATAAATTGGCTCCTATAAGACCATGCCGGTGAAGATGTTGCATTCATGCTGTTCGGTGCGAATCCAACGCTACCGCCTCCATCCCAGTCGGGTTGATCACCGAACGGGCAGCAGAAGCGCTTTGCCAGACGCCAATTACGCTTGCAATATCCTTCTTTCAAGTCAAACAAAACAGCTTCAGACTTTACGATTCCACCTGCGATCAAAGCGGTAATAACACCAGTCACTGTAACGATTAGCCAACCTTGCAAACGATCCCAAAGATTGAGCAAGATGCCTCGATATCCTTTAATCGAACGCAATCTACGGAGACGAGAAGATTCTTTGACCGCATCGTGGATCCAGTCGATTGTTGTGTAAGATTCATACCAGACTCGAACTCCATTTCCTTGACCGGTTTGTTGTAAATCCTCTTGAAAGCGTTGGTCATCGTATACTTTGAATCTTGACATCTTTGGTGCATGTTGTCCAGGAATTGATTGATAGCCTGCAGATGAAGAACCAGACTTTATGCCTCGTAATCTACGAGGTAAAGTTGAGAATTTTGATGCACCATCATAAGTCATTGTACGTAAAAAGTTGCGTGATGAGCTTCTTGAGACTGTCGGACTTACATTTGCCGATCGGACAAATCGTTCATGAGTAGAGAATTGTGTAATGATTGGGGTGATTGTTTCGTTTACTTCATCATTCGTTTCATTGTCATGACTATCACCATTTTGCTGATGGGCAGACATGATCCTGACAAGCCCCTTTGAGGTAAAGGATGGTAGGTATAAAGACAAACAAGTGTTGTTCTGTTGGTTATATGCGTGTTTAAATTGATTAATAATGTATTACAGTGCTTTTATGCCTTTGACGGATAGTACGGACAGATAAACTTAAAAAATGAAATCGCGAACCCCGCGTCAATGAATGAGATATTTGCCTGCTTGCTCTTTAGGGGTGCTTCCCTGCTTTTCCGCGGGGGAAATCACATTAATGTGTACGTCACTGACGCAATTTCAAGCGGAGCGGCTTAGCGCAACGCACACTCGATCGAAGGAAGAGAAATGTGACATTGAATGCTCTTTCTTCACTTCAATCACTTTCTTGCCCTTTTTGTTTTGTCTTTTCCGCAATAAGGCTTTGCCAAAACTTTCGTTGAGAAGCTCTTTTACGTTCTATTGTCTTTTGAAACTTTTGTGGATCTTCTCTTTGCATTTTTGCCATCCATTTACGATTCTTAAGCGTGGACTTTGCTGGATTCTTTTTTAATCTTCTTGATCTAACATTATATTCTCCTTCTTTCGAATTTTCACCTCCTCCAAGAAGTTCACGTGCTTTTCGATATCGCAAATTGTTAGCGATTCGTTTTTTTGCCAAAAATTCTGCATATTTTTTTTGGCTCGTTCTCTTTCATTTGATGCATCCTATTCCTTTTATTCACTGTACCTCGTTTTTGACTCAAAACTCGATAAGACGTTGGTATATCTGAATATTTGGAGTAAATGGGAACAGTAGTCGCTTGAGCAATTTCCGAAGCTTTTCTCTTCCTTGAACTTCTCGCCTTTTGCGGAACGTGGATTTCATCAATTGGTTTGGGTGTATGACTGGAAGAAATGTCCATCAGAGTGGCTGCAGCACTACGGACATCATGATCTTCAGATAAAGCGCTTTTGCTGACAGCCTTTGAATCATCAGAACTCAAGGATCGTTTGAGCACCAATGCTGTGTTGATCTCACTTGAATATGTGGCACCTTTTTTCGTTGATCCTACCTGATATAGGCTTGTAAGAATGCAAATCGCACCAACGAGCAGAGAGCGGAATTGCATTGAGGCGACTGCTGCAGATGTGAGATGATGAAGATAAGCTGCTCTTTTTCACCTATTTGAATGAGTTAAAGAATGATAATATTTCAACTGAATAAACACATCGGGGCAATGTGGACGCAAAATGGCCATTCAGCAAAGTGGGATTAGCTCTGCGATACACTTACATTTCACTCCAATTTCACTGAAGTATACTCGACGAAGTCATCACAGGCATTTGTTCGTATCTTTTTGAAGCCTTTGTCAAGTTTAATTCAATCTTTCTATATTAGCAATATTTCAATTTTCAGACGTGCTTCTCTTACGATACTTGTTTTGTCACGGTTTCTTTGATCTTTGTTTGTTGAATGTACTTTCTTGGGTGAAGCTAGATACTGTGCCCCCTCATATCTGCAATACTTCCTATGCTCCATATTCTTTCGTACCTTGCACCCATTTGCAAATGGATGATTGTGTTTAGCGTTTCGCCCACAGCGCGAGACGCGGGAGGAAGAGTGAGATTTGCATGCAGTGGGTGTCCCGCCCGCTACACGCGGCATTTATGAATGCACTTCTTCGAAAAAATGACTAACGAAGCTTTGATGCTCTTATCTCCTTCAACCTGATCCTCAATCCTTACAAGGATAGAACTGTTCGAGGGAACAACTACACAATGCTGCAACCACTGGCGATACATTCAGGGCTAGAGGCTATCCTAGCATCAAGATCATCGCCTGCTGATATCGCATTGATCGTTTTGAATGAAAGTGGAGCACTCTATGCACAAGCACATCTAGATGCAATTCAATCAAACTCCAAAGATCATGCAGGACCATCAAAAGTACAACAAACGCCTGTCAAACGAGCCCAGAACGAAGTCGAACGTCAACAGAGACAGAGACAGCCAGGATTAGCATCACTCATGTCAATCGATGCAGGAAAACGATACAAAGATGACAAAAGCAAATCAGAGGATGAAGATGCCACTAAACAAGATTCACTGCCCATCAACCTTACTCGTGATGAGCGTGCTCGTGTTTTGGGAGGTAGGGCTTGTCAAGCCTGGACTGAAGAAGCAGCCAGAGTAAGACGAATGCATGCAACTGCAACTGGTAGATTTTCAGCGATTGCATCCTCAACCGGTCCATCTGTCATTAGTGGCGGCGGTAGTAGTAGTGCGGCAGGATCTGCAGGTGGATCAAAGATTACGCCTCTGACGAGATTTGATGAACAAGCCCAGAAAGCAGCTTCAGCAGCTGGCGACGAAGGTGCAGCAACGAACAGTGGCTCTAGAAGCATGCAGACTGCCAACTCTACCACTTCAAACGGTGATAGGGACGGAGCTGCGATTGCTGTTGAGGATGAAGCCGATACTCAGGAGGGAATTGCATTGCCAATGGCCATTCTTGGAATGCCTTTACAGCCTGACGTTGAAGGACCAGATGTTGCACCTTTGTTGCTCGAAGATGAATTGGGAGCAACTTTGGTTTTACCTCTATTGCCCTTAGGTGCACTTGCACCTGAAACACAATCACCAATTTCACCATACAATCCATCTCATGCAATTTTGCTTTTGGTTCTTTCTACTCGATCAAACGTGAACAAGTCCACACCTACCCAAACAGGCTCAGCATTAGCCAATAGCACACTTTCACAAGATGAATGGAATCAAATGCATGATTGTGCACAAGCATTTGCAAGCTTTATTAGTCCTGCCTTACGAAAAGCATTTGGAACACGAGGTGAACTGTTACCTGATGATCATCCGGGCATCGTTGCACCAGGTGGAACGACGATCTTTTCTGATGATCGAGAAAGTCTAGCAAGTGCAGATGTTTCGCATGCTGTGTAGATTCGAGAATTACGTGATCATGAAGAATAGATATTATGAGACGTACCCTAGTCACTCTACAAAATATTCCTTCATTCTGTAATAGCAAAAGTCGTTTGTGTGTGAATATTGAGGCATGATAGGTAAACGCGTTTGTTAAATGTCTCCGCGGATAAAATAAAAAAAAAAGCTGAAAAAATTTTTGAAGTTTTAATTTTAGCCTCATTCTTACTTCCACTTTGTCACATTCTCGCAAAATGGCGATCAAAGAGAAGGTAAGAATAATTTATTGGCGTGCTGAGGGAGGTAAACGTGAGTGCTGACCTATTCCTATTCAGTCTTCTATTGTCGACCCTAGATTTGATACGAGCAGATGGAAGGATAATACAGTAAAAGCCTCCACCTCAAAAGAAGATCTTGATCAAGAACAGGATGAGAATGAGAGTTCTGAGGACGATGAGGGCTTCGAAGAAGAGGATGATTACGATGACGAGGACGAAGAAGATGAAGACGACGAAGAGGAAGAGTACGATGACGAAGATGACATTGCTCCACCAACCGGTGGACCTGTAGTAAAACCATTATCACGAGAAGAATTGGAAAAGTATGAAGAAAAGCAACGTAAGAAAGGAATAATTTACATTTCCAGAATACCACATGGAATGACAGTTGCAAAAGTTCGACATCTTTTAAGCGGATTTGGAGATGTTGAAAGAATTTATTTACAAGATGGACGTGAAAAAGAACGTGGTGAACGATTGACGGGAAGAGCAGCAAAATCCGCTCATTTTACAGAAGGTTGGGTTGAATTCGCTCAAAAGAAAGTGGCAAAAACTGTTGCTGATATGTTGAACGCTCATCCTATCGGTGCAGCTTCTGGTGGCAGTGGAGGTGGAAAAGGCGGTAAGAAGGCTGGCGGGAAGATGTCTGCAAGAAGATGGAGAGACGAAGTTTGGACGATGAAGTACTTAAGCGGCTTCAAATGGGGCATGTTGAGCGAACAATTGGCAAACGAGAGGGCTTCAAGAGCTTCTCGAGTGCGGGCGGAATTGAGTCAGTCCACCTTTGAACAAAAGGACTACCTACGCAAAGTGGAAAGAGCCAGAGTCATGCGGGATAAGCAGGCTAGATTGGATGCAAAGCTGCAAAAACAACAACAACAGTCTGATACAACAAACGGTTCAACAAACACAAAAACTCTCAATCAACCACGTCAACACACGTTCAGACAAAGAGAAGCCGTCTTACGGGATGTGCGGGAACAGAGAGATACAACCAAGAGAAAGAACGAAGATGGTCATCCAGAGAAGGATCGCCCCTTCAAATCAACAAAACAAGATACACAACCGCCCAAATCAACTGCAGGCAGATCAAACGCCTTGCAAGGAGCCATGTCCAAGATCTTTTGATGATTTTATGAATTGCACAATGTACTATAATACAGCATGAATAAATTTTACAAATTAGTCTACCTCTAAGCCTAGCTTTCTCATTTGATCTCTCCATTCTCCTTCTTTGTGTAGCTTCTTGATTCGCATCTCATGTCTAGTCTTTTCGTCCCACCATGGCTTGAATTGGTCTTCATCCCCTTCAAATTGTCCAGAATCATCATCAAGTTCAAATGAAGGACCTCCGATCACATTGCTCACTCGACTTGCAAGTTGACGAATCCTTTGAATTTCCAGGGGACCGACACGTAAACCAAGCCTGAACAATTCCGATTCTCCAATCACTCTTGAAGGTCCACCGCCGTTGGCACCACTACCATTACTCGTACTTTGTCCGTTCATCGGATTTGCCCTCCTATCACCTCGGACGTACGTCGGTCCAACTTGATGACTGTGCAATGCTGATTGTTCAGATACACCCAAGATCAATTCCAATGCAGATGCTCGATGATTGTAAGAAGGTAATGCGTCCAGCGTTTCAAGTGCACGAATCATACCTTTGGACAGCTTTGCTTCAACCGAATGAAGGGCATTATGATGATCATTCTCCAAAAGTGAAGCACGAATGCCTACATCCAGTGCAATTTGACGAAATTGTTCATGATTCATTGGCTTTGCATCATGTGCACGTAAAGGGTCCATCAATGCGAATTCGTCAGGTTGCGGCGGTAGTGATAGCTCATCAACAGGTTTCAGTTCCGGAGATGGCGGACGGTACAATGTTCCTTCCGTTATGGGTAGGCCACCTTTATTCAGCGGTTGAGCCATAGCGATGGGCGGCTGATCAACAACACTATTCGTACCCGTCGGACCTCGTTTGATCTCTTCAATCAAACCTCTCCGTCTTTTCTGCTCTGCAGCATCACCGCTTCGTGTTTCAAATCGATCCAAATACTCGTTGCGGACAAGGAAACGAATCACTTGGGCGACGTAATTGATATGTTGTGCAATCTCGTTCCGCAAAAGGGCGCGTAACAGATGTGGGGCTTCGAATGGATTTGGCGAAGGAGCTTTTGGACGTTTACGTTTCTTTGACTGCTTTTCTGTCGGGTTAAGATCTCCGATTTCATGACGATGTGAACAATTTTCTCCATTGCGACATGTTCCTTTCTGAAAGAAACGGCAAAGAGGCTTAGGCTTTGACTCGTCCAAATCATATCTCTGTCCGGGTGGCGGCACTTTTGAGGAAATTGCATCCTTTTCTGGATCCAGATCTGAGCCGGATGAATCGGAGTCGGATTCGTTATCTTCAAAGGACGGTGCAATGTTTGCTTTTTCTTCGACTTTGCCCGCATCATCATCATCCCCATCAGAATCGGATTCGTCAGATGACTCATTGCTTGAGGAGTCATCATTAGTCTCAGCCTTAGGCTTTGCAGCAGGGGCAGATGCACTTTTGTTATTCCTGTGTGATGATTGAACAGGTCTCTCGTCCCAGGATTGCAATGCTTTTTGCTCTACCACAGCCTTTGTAGGCCATCTCTTTTTTCGTTCGGCCAACCATTTTTGAACAAGTTCAGGACTATCGAGCTGAATGTTCAGGCCAGGTATCAATTGACTGTAAGGATGAAGAAAAGATTAGTTACTGAAAAGAAGACCTTGAGCGCATACATTTACTCACTTTGCCTGCTCTTCTGCTTCGTCATCAGCCGTGCGTTTTCGGGCCCGTCTTGCTTTCTCTTTTCTCTCTTCTTCGAGAATTGGATCAATCCTTTCTAACTCGGCTATACCTCCTTCTGGAAGAAGCAAATGACGATCAGCCCTGTGTAATTTGAGTGCTACTTCAGAGTGAGAACGCCATTGACATTGTTGTGATCCAAGATTGAAGCCGCAAACAAGATGACCCGACTTTCCAGCATCGATTCTGGGACCTTTGGTGATTTCTTGTCTAGTATGGCCCACCTGCCTTTTATGATTCGAATACCCTCCTCTCATCTTACAATGCAATCATGGCAATGGTGGTTTGAGTGGAGTGTAAAACAGCAATTTAAAAAAAAAACACAAAATAAAAATGTTCCGAACTTGTCAAGTAAATATTTCGACAATTTAACCGCCGCCCGAAAGACCGAAAGAGTCAATTTTGCCCTGAACGCGTCGGTGGAAGGGCCGATTGTACATTACTATAATTGTACGATAAGCTTTCTTCCAAGCATCCCCCCCACAACACCGCCCGCATAGTGCAATGATTGCAAGGCAGAATGCATGTGTTCAGTGTTTTTGAGAAACAAAGAGATAAGGTACACTTGCATGAATAGCTTGTAAAACTGCTTTCCTTACAATGCATTCAATTCTCGACTTCTCACTACCACAACACGGTTGACATACTACAACATAGGGTTCATTTCATTCTTCTTTTGATCTGGCAAGCTGGCAAGTACTCCTTATGTACGCATCAAATACATAACTCCGGCCCTGACCATTGAGAGATACTGTCATGGCAGATCAAAGGATGTACAAGCGTAGTCAAAGACCCACTTGGAGCTGTACAGAATGTGCAAGAAGAAAGATCAAATGCGACAAAAAGATTCCATGTCAACCTTGCATCAAAAGGAATGCCGGTCATCTTTGCTCTTTGGATCATGAACATTCAGCAACGGCACAAACACCAGTGGGACCTTCTCATATGAATCAATATTCACCCGTTCATGCACAACAGACAGATCCAAACTCTCTCAGTAGGCATCCATCGTCATCATCAACGTACTTCCAGCCTTCGATGCAGCCTCCAAGTATTGCAAGTGGCGTGCCGAGTGTGGACCTTTACTCACAAGTACAGTCTCTCAATGCGACAGTCTCCGATCTGGATCGTAGGTTGCGTACGATTGAACACTACGGTCGATCAAATGGCATGAGCAAAATGTCTCCCAAGACATCTACATACGATCATGCTAATGAAGCTTCGCCAATCTCTGCATCGTCTTCCAGAATCATGCACGGAAGCCCAACACGCCGTCTTGCGCATAAATCAACGTCATCAGAAGGTGTGGCAGATACTGCTCTGACGTTTGAATACCTTGCCCTTGGCAGAGACCGTCATCGTGGCATTCTGAAGCAACATCACCACAATCAATCAACGCAGACTGGAGCAGCGTCCAAGACGCATGAAAACATTCTCAAAGAGCCCTTACAAGAGCCGCTCTCTCAGCGAATACAAGCAGCATTGTTACCGCTCAAAGCTCTAGATTATGTGCTTACATTTGCCAAAGATGTGATCGCATGGCAGCATGCATGCATTCATGTTCCCACATTTCAACGAGAATATGAGATGTTCCTGACCTTGCAGCCGTCAGATCGTTGGATATGGGTTGATCCCCTTTGGCTTGGATTGTTCTTTGTGATTCAGAGTATTGCCGTCCATCAAATGCCTCAAAATGATGTCGAGCATATCTGTGGAATCAGTCAACGGCCTTTGCCGGAAATATTGTTGGACGCTGCTGTAAAGTGTCTGGAAGCTGGTAACTATCTATCTGAACCAAGTCTTTATACATGTCAAGCACTGGCAATTCTTTGTGTCACCGGACACAATGTTGCAGATTCAAATCTGTTGAGCACATATTTGGCTATCGGCATCAAAACGGCGCAAATGCTCAACTTACATCACCTGGCCGGCGAGTCGGCACGGATCGAGGCCCTTCTGCATTCTGAAGGTGGAGAGATTAAGGATAACTCTCTCGATTGGCGATCACGCATCATTCGTTTGGAGGTGGGAAAGCGAATTTGGTGGAGTCTCGTACAGCAAGATTATTTGGCGATGCCTTTCTGTGGATCTTCTATGATCAATCCGCGCCACCACGATACTCCTTTGCCCGTCAATGTTCACGATGATGAGCTTGACCAAGGTCATTTGCGCTTAAGATATGATGAATCGGATCTGACATTGGTTCAGAAATTACGACTGACGGCAAAGATGGCGCAAATTGTATACACCTTCTTTGATCAATTGCCACACCGTCAAGGAGCTGGAGCAAGGCTTGAAGATCATGTACAGCCTTATGAGACTCAGCTGTTAGAGCTTCTGCCTTCTACGCAACCTAAGTCGCCCTTCCCATCTCTGAAATTCGGATTGGCTCTGAAACGTTATATCAACATTGGGGTTTCGCACAAAATTCTTGTTTTACATCGAGCATTTTGCTCTTTGAATCCTAGTCCGAGCACATTGCAGATTCAAGCATCACAAGGAAGGTGCGTAGAAGCTGCTCGTCAAGTGCTGGAGCATGTACGTGCCATCAATCCGTCAGGAAGACCGGAAGGTCAGGTAGGAGCAATGTGGACAATCTCTTATCAAGCTGTCGCGGCTGCGATTTTGATTGTATTGTCACATTTTGGAGACAAGAGCAAAGAAGCAGAGGTGAAGGGACGCAATGCTTTACACAATCAGCCAGTATTGACCGCATCCCGTCAAGAAGCATCAGATGCCAGAGAGGTGTTGATGGGTTTGTCGTATCGCAGCACGATTGCACATCGAGGCTTACAGTTGTTGGACGAGTTGGTGCAGAACTTCGAAGATGCAGAGCGTCAAAACGGCAGTCTGAAAAGACCCAGCGGTGAGCAGCCGAATGGCAACCAACAGACAGCAGATGGATCGCCTGCAAAAAGAGCACGTAATGAAGAACAATATGCCCATTCTACCACACAAACGCCAAGTAATGGTTTGAATATCGACTCTCTCACCAACGTCAATCCAGCCCTGGCCAATTTGGATATCGAATGGGATGTTGCCAGCGTTTTGCAGTCCATGCCAGATGTTTCTAAACTGTTTGACGGTAGTATGGGCAATCCGTTTGGATCATTTTCATGAATGTTGTGGGTTTTCATTAATATTGTACAAATATCATCACCACTTTTAATTTGTAATTATACTTTGTATATTGTCGCATACATGATTAATCTGACCCCATCATCTTTAGTACATCTTGAATCCTCCCGCACCACGTATCTATAAGAAAGTTATTCCGAGGGAATGCTGTTGAATGACGTGCTTTTTATCGGCACGCGCGATTCATACTGGCGGCGTGCATATCAATTCAATTTTCGTGCACGGTCGGGAAGAAATGATTTCTTCTTACTTTCTTAGATGGGGGGATACACATACTTTCCTTTATAACATTCACATACTCAAAACAAGATGGCAACCAATATCACATTCCACGAAGGACACGTTACCTACGATGAAAGATGTTCACTTTTAGAACAAAAAGGCGCAACTCTTTGGTTAACAGGTTTATCGGCCAGTGGTAAATCAACAATTGCAACCGCATTAGAACAACATCTTTTACATCAAAAAGTTGCTGCTTTTCGTTTGGACGGTGATAATGTTCGTTTTGGTTTGAATAAAGATTTGGGTTTCAGTCCTAAAGATCGTGAAGAGAACATCAGACGTATTGCAGAGGTGAGTTCAGAGCACGATTGGCAGAGATATTGACAGGATATCGGAAGCTGACATGAAACACACACACACTTCAATCAGGTCTCCGTCTTGTTCGCCTCTTCATCAGCTCTCACAATCGCTTCGTTCATCTCACCCTACAAAGCAGATCGTGATCTAGCCCGTAAGCTGCACGCAGAATACAAGCCTTCTTTGCCTTTCATTGAAGTGTATGTTGATGCATCCGTTGAAGAATGTGAAAAACGGGATCCTAAAGGATTATACAAAAAGGCAAGAGCAGGAGAAATTAAAGAGTTTACAGGTATCTCTGCCCCATACGAAGCACCCGAAAAACCAGAAATTCACATCAATGCTGGCACAATTTCGATCGAAGATAGCGTCAAATTGATCACTGAATATCTCATCAAGCAAGGTCTTATCAAGGCTTAGGTTTACTTTCATTAGATCACATTGCAACAATCATAAAGGATGTATAGGTTATTCCGGTATTAATATGTACATATTAAAAATGACTTACGCCTTCACTTTCCATCTTTGCGATCCGTTTACTCTGTTCTTTCTTTGCAATTCGTTTCATTCGAACAACTCCATCTTCGGCATTCGTCTTTAGCCATTGAAGGGTGCGGAATGATTTTACTTGAGCAGCACCTCTTTGTTGTCTGTGTAAATTGCGCGCTCTTGCTCTTCTACCTTCGGGTGTATCACCTTCGATAAGGCCATCATCATCTTCCACTGTTCCGTCATTATCACTTGGAATCTCACCTTCCAACTCGTCTGAATCGAAATCATCATCTTCTTCCTCAATTTCTACGCGGCCCTTCCCTTTGTCCTCTGCTCGAGCAGCATCGGTGTCAATACGTAGATCGTTGGCTTCTTTATTTGCAGCTGAGATATCGATCATTCCTGACTCTGAACCGACCACGCCTGCTGCTTGACGAGGTCCAACCGTACTCAACTTTCTCTTTCGTGCTACACTGAGCATTCTCGGTTGAGGACGTTGACCACAATCGACCAATGTTTGGAAACATTCAAACGCAGCACGTAACTCATTATCGCCTGCAAGGATTGAACGATGTTCAGGTCCTAAACCTGGATGGAAAACCAAGACGATATCCAAATAACCAACTTGTTTTAAAGCTGAATCACCTTTTGCATCTTTTGTTTCTTTTCCAGCCGCCTCTCCATTTGTATCTTCCACCATTTCTTCCATAATAGGCATCAATTTCTTTACGCTCTTTGACGATTCGGCCAATTGATCTTCTTTTGTCATATCTCGCAAGACGTCTTGTTCGAATTGCTGCCAATCAGAAGTTTCATAAATTGGAACCTTTTTCCGTACCTCCGTATTATCGTCCAAACGATTCATCGGAATTACCGCATGTGCAATTCGATGTGAGCGACCTGGCACTCTTGAATCGCTTCGAAGATGCATATAGAGGAAATTAGGGTATCTTTGAGTTACTGCAATTCGCACTGGAGTTGTCAAAACCCACTTGTAGCTCAATGCATCCCTACCGTGTTCTGCTTTGCCTTCGTCTACTTCAGGTGTGACAGGTTCAGTTTCCGCTCTGCCTCCTACTGTTTCAAAAGCGATGTGCACATCGCGTTTCTCTGTCACGGCTTTATGAGATGCAGTTACACCGCCCACAAAACAACTTGCCACTTCGATCACACCAACATTCCATCCACGAAGCTGAGCAGGAATGTTGAGTTCCACAGAACGCCATAAAAGGGTAAGTCGAATCTTACCGTATCCCAATCCACCGGTTAAAGTGTACCATTGTGTTACACGACAAGAAGAGGTGATCACATCGCTCAACTTGATTCCCACAACGCCCAAGATTGGATCATTTTCTCTTTGACGTGCATCACGTACGACCAAATCAATACGAGCTGTATCAAATTCAGACACGATTCTTTCCGTACCAGCATTGAAAAATGGTTGAGGATTAAAGGTTTTCGTACGAGTTCGATAAACAGCTTCATCGTTAATCAAAACTTGCACATAAGAATTTGGCATCTTTGATGTTCCTTCGCCCAAGACGTCCTCATCTGCTGCGTATTGTGGCTTTTGCGATAACCTTTTGCTATTCGACCAACTTTTTTGTGGTCCTTCAAATCCAAGTCCTTCGATCGAATGAATGTGAAAGGCAAGGATACCTGTTTTCCATACTTTACTTGGCGGTCCAAATGTGGCATGTGCTTCTCCTTCCATCATCGTTGTGAGCTTCTTTACGCGATCTTTACGCTCTTTACGATGTGCAAGTACCTTTTCATCCAAGGGAAATCCGATCGAATGGACAAATCTGTCAAATGGTGTGGTATAATTGCGATACAGATCATCCCTGTGTTTGTCCTGGCTAGGATCTGAAGATTTTGGTGGAGTGGAAGGAGTATCAGGCAGAACAGGAAGCTGTTTCTCTTGCTGCTCGCTCAAAGAGGCACCACTGACTGGAGTGTCTTCATGTCTATCTGCTGCTTGTCGCAAAAGGTTTGCTTTACCAGCTGTTCTTTTTCCTTGCGATGGTTTTGATAAACGGAAAAAGCCAACGCTATAGCTTAATCTACCTTGAACTTTTGCTCCTTTACGCATTGGTCTGATATCTTCTGTTTGTGTTTCCATCAAACTTGGTTTACCTTCCTCGTTATGATGTTGGAGTGCACGATTGATCAATTTATCGATCGAAACTTCCACCTTTCCTAATGGATCATCTACCGAGAATCGATCGGCATCAAAGACCGTCATGCGTAATCGCTCTTGATCACGTACTTCATCAGGTGAGACTGGTAAGATTGCCATCTCATGCCAGATAGGATCCTTTGTTTTGAGAAGGACGCGAGTAGTGAACAATGGCTTGCCCGCTCTGGCAAATGAAACGCTGACAAAAGGATCCGACATTCCATTGGCATCTGCTGCAGGGAGATTGATACCTTGATGGATTATAAGAACAACCACACCAAGAGCATACACATTACGTGGTCCATCTTGTGCTTCAAGAAGACTGGCAATGTCTACCGTATAGCTGTGAGGCGAAATGAAATTCTTGACGACTGCTTCAATAGAGTGCAATACGTAAGATGAAATGATTGGCAAATGCATTGCATCGATCACCATTCTACGTCCCAATGGCTTGGCAGAGATTTCAATCTTTGGCTTTCCCACAAAAGTGAATGCAACATGAGCGACAAAGGGAGCGGTTGGAACGAGTTGCAATCGTAATCGCATCTTTCCTTCGATGCCCAAAACCTCACACCAGACCGGAATTTCAACGGCGGCAATCTTTTGCAGTCCTATAGCCATATAAATCAGCATATGAATCTGATCGATCGGAAGTTCGGATTGATATCCAGAAACTTGCGCTTCTCTTTCCTCTTCAGTCATAACTCCGTCAGCTCGATTACTCTTCATCTTTTTACGTCTCGCGGCAGGCGATCGATAAGCGAAGGTGAGCTCCAAATTGACAAATTCGCCCACATCAAAGCCAATGTCCCCTTTACCAGAATCTTCTGCATGTTTCATCACATCTTCATGATTCTCCATACCGACATCCATATCGTGAATTTCACTGGCTGTAGCTCCATCAATAAATGCAACTTCGCTCGAGTCGAGTAAGCTGAAGGATTGTATATGCAAAGGAACGGTACCTTGATCCAGATCCTCCACTCTGCAGCCATGTACGATGCCAGGAACTTGTTGCATCAAAGCATCTTCCATCAAATCGATGAACGGTACAAAATAGTCTTGATTGATCAAAGGCCATACAGTTTTGAGGACAGCATTCATCCATTCAACACTTTCGCTACGCTTTTCATCAGTTTCTTGTTGAGCAATTCGGGCTGATTCTGCTTTTGTCCATTCACTGTCATCAGCAGCGATTGATAATTGTGTTCGCAAAACATATGCCAGGATGAATACGAGCAATAATGCTAAAAACCAATGAACAAACCTTGTCAATACGATCGAAATAAAGGCAGAAACGACAAAGAATTGTGTGATTTTTGGCATGACTGATCGAAGAGGATTTTCGACAATGATTGGTTGATATTGTTGACGTGGTGCAGGTGATTTGGGTGCTACTGCTGAGATGCTTGGAGCATCAGACTGATTTCTGCGATGCTTCTTTGATATATTTGACGTGGTCCGTTTATGTGTTGGTGCTTGGCTTTCATAAGTGGTAACATTTGTACTCCCGTTACTGTTTGCAGTCGGACTTAATGGTTGCTTGCCCTGTTGTGTGCCTGCATCGTTACTACTGGTGCTCTCATGACCATTTAAACTGAGTGATGGCCTTGATGATTTCTTTCCTACTTCTCCTCTACGTAACGACATACTTTTGCGTGCTGTTTGTCCATCTGCTGCACCATCACCACCATCTTTCTCTTTATTGTTCTTGCCTCCATTTCGTTTGAGCGAGAGAGATATTCTTGATCGTAAGTTTGAGCTTGTGCTATCCTTTCTCGTTCTAGTAGAGGTATTGAAGGAGGATGGTGGGTATTGTTCTGGTTCCTCCCTTATGTTTGACATGATAGCGGGGTGATGATGGTGGCATGAAGGATTCCCTTTGTCTTTCCCCGATCGTTATGGATCACTTTGACATGTTCTGATTTAGAAAAAAAGAACAACACTGCCTCTTCCCCCTCAGTTGATGCAACTCCATACATCTTGGCGCTACTGCTGCTCATCGTGCATACGCCAAACAATATAAAAATTAAAACGGAATTGTTAACGAAACGCGCTAAATGAAAAGAGGAGCCGGAATTGACATGCGTTTCGCCATAAATACAGAAATTAAAAATTGCCGCCGGTTAAGAAATTTGAAGCGTAAATGCATACACCGGGGAACAAGTAATCCAGCCCTGATGCACATTCAGTCTTTTGTTGACGACTGTTTTCTCTTTGCACGTTCCACCAAAGCATTCTCATAATTTCCAATTCCAAATCTTGTTCGATATTGGATATGATCATTTTCTGTAGCAAGGTCAGATAAGATCTTTTCTCGAAGCTTTATACCGTACTTGATTTGTGACATTTTCTCCTTTTAAAACGACAGAAAATTATCAGTAATCTATTCCAGCTCGCCGTGCAAATTTCACATCGCTTACCCTTTCCCTTTTCTTGAGACGTTCTTCAACTGTTCTATAGGAAGGGGCGTAAGCATAGAAGATGAGCCTTACCATCTTTCATATATGCATACATCATCTTAGAATGATACCAACAATCCTTTATTCCTTTCGTTCCATTTTTTAACTCTTTCTGCGTTGAAATCCTTCCTTTGTTCATCAGTCAAATTTGCATATGCTTTTCTTCTTCTAGTGTTTCGTCTTTCTTTTTCTCGGGCATATTGAATCGGATTCTATGCAAGCAGATCTGATTAAGCAATTGGTTATAGCATGCATCCCTTCTGTAATACTCACGTTTTGCTTAACGTGTAAACGATATTTTCGTTTTTGTTCTGCTATACTGGAATATTCTTTCTTTCGACCTTTTATCTGCAGGACATAATACTATCGTGTAAGACTTGTCCGTATTAGTGAGCTTAGGTACTACTTACTGTTTGATCTTTTGCCTCTTGTTGGACTGAGGATGCAATTTGAGGTGATTGATTTCTTGCTCCAACCGAAGACGGTACATTTGTAGCCCCACTCAGACTACTGGTATGCCTTCCTCTTTCTTCTTCCTGTTCTTTCTGTGTCCTTTTGATGATTGCCAAATCTTTTGATGAGACAATATTATCATCATCTTGAAGCCAATTGAAAATATCATCTTTGACACAATTGACATAAGTAAGAGCTAAAAGGAGAACATAAATCAGCCTAATCATATTGCATGCATGGTGATCAAAGAGAAGAACGATAAGCAGAATGATTGCGAACATTAAATGCAGACATCCCACGAGATCACTCGGGGCTATATCGGCTGTGCAATTAGCATGATCAAGCGCAAAGGCAATACAATGCGATGACACTAGATGGGAGATAAACAAAAAAAGAAGTTGTCATGCGTCATTCGCATCACTACTTCCGCTAGGCATCGCTTTCTTCTTTGTGGATTTGGGCATTGTCTTTTGTATACCCCCTTCGGCTTTTGCTTTTAGGTTTGTTCTATAGCGGTGATTGACAATCTTTTTCTAACAGCAACGAAAAGAGGAATGCTAAGCTTCATCTTATCTATACTTATCAAGTATCTACTTACCCTTTCCTTCTCGTTGATAAAAGCTTCATATGTCCTGTTGGTCAGATTTAAGGTGTGAGAGTCAGAGTAAAGGATCGATGTCCTTGACACTCACAATGGTCTTTGTTGCATCTTTTTCTCTTCCCATTGACGTCGTCGGACTGCCAATCTCGCTTCCCTCTTTTCGGCAGAGATGCCTTTATTTAGTTCTCTTCTTCGTTCTAGGCTTTTTTTGTGCCTTGCTGGATCCTAAATCGTTTGAAGGAGAAGAGTTAATTCAATTAGTATGCCTTTGCTTTAGCCGTTATCATCTGCAAATACCTACTTTGTGCATGATATGTAATCTTCGTTGCTTCCAATATTCTTTCTTACGTGAATGATAATCCTGGGCTTTGGAGCTTTGAGAGGAAGTTGTTCGATGTGTTGGCGTGATATTCGGTGCTGGAGATTCGTTTTGCACATTTTCTAGACTTGTTCTACTTTTGCTTTGTCGAAAGTAGGCAAATTCTTCGCTTGGCAAGATGTTGTTTTCATCTTTCCACCAGTCAAAGGTGTCATCACCCACACCAAAGCATGAAAAAGAGTAAAGGGACAATACTAGAATGTAGAAAGTGGTGAGCACTTGCATTTTCGTTTCATGAAGGATGAAAGATGACAGAGTGAATTATGTATGAATGGTCGAGTAACTTTGCATACGAAAACAATTCAACTCCTTATATTATGCCTTCAATACACATTTAGCTACAAAAGCTATGCTTTGCCGGACTTGCGTGCTTCAGCCTGGTCTAAAGCCGCTTTGTATTTCTTCTGACCTGAGTATTTCTGATATGCTTTCTTCTGTTGTTCTGTTGCATTGCCGGAGATAATGTTTTCTCGCACCTTAATCATTTGTAACCTACGTCGCATTACTCGCTGGAATGAAGGTGTTTAGTCTCAAACTCATTCGTTCTACTTAGATTGATGATCTGTTTCCACTTACAATTTTATTTTCTTGTTTCTTCTTTTCGATGCTCAACCTGTAAAGAGAACAGCGACAAGATCTGTCAAATTGCAATCCATTGTATAAAATAGAAACGTTATATTCACCCTTTCCATCGTCTTACATTGTAAGTTCTTTTCGCGATTGCTTTGTCCTTTTTATCTTTTCTGCTCTTCTTTCCTTGCACAGATTGATGAGCTGCGGTACCAACAGGATTGCGCGACCTTGTACGATCTAACGGTGTTACTTCACGTTGCATTTCTCTCAAATGCTCCAAGTCCGACTGTGAGATTATGTTTTCATGTTCTGGAATCCAACCAAAAACAGGATCATGATCTTGGGAATCACTCGTGCTGACAGCAAACTGAATGACCCCAGACAGAATCGACAGCGTACAAAGAAGAATCCATTGACAGGTACTCGACAGCTTCATTTCTATGACAGTCGGGGAGAGTAGAAATAAGAGTGAAAGGTAAATATAACGCAATCTTTGACCCAAATGAAAAGTGAGGATATAAATGATTTTAACCCCGAAAACCACTTTTAAAGAGGTGATGGATATATCAATGCCGGCTGTACAATCTGTAAGTACTTACAAGCGAACCTGAACATTTTGCCTTCACAAACATCTCTAAAAACCTTTGTTGTCACCGAATGGCATGTTCTACTGAGCCATTATGGTTTTCAATTACAGTCGTACATGTCATTGCTTGGTTATCTTCGCTTCTATTCTCTTTCCAATCTGCGTTCAGTCAACCTCACACTCTCCTCAATCCCGCTCGTCCTCCCCAGATTGGGATGCGATACTCTCAGTACCTATCAATGAAGAATTGTTGTATCCATTTTCACAGTCAGAGTTTATACCGCATGAAGAAATAGAACACTCAAGCTCAAAAACGGAAATCAGTGCGAATGCTGAACAAAATACTGTTTTGAAGCCCAAGTCCTTTCCATTTGTGATGCCCGAGCATGTTCGTGTCATGGCGGTAAAGGCTAAGCCGTCAAGTTTGAGCCCGGGTCCTGACCAGAATACTAAACAAAGGAAGCAAAAAAAAATATTCCGTATTGCAGATCTCACAGAGGAACAGAAGGAAGCAAGAAGAGTAAGAATGAAGAAAACTAATGCTATATACGAAAAGAAACGAATGGAAAGAATGAAATTGCCTGAAAATGCAGCAATGCGTGAAAAATTCCTCGAAAGGCGAAAAAAAGCAAATCTCTCCTATCGAAAAAAGTTAGTAAACGAAGTACGTTCAGGAACAGCATCTTTGAAACGACAGCAAAGCTATGTAAAGCTTTTGCAAAGGGATCGTGTAAGACAACAAAGAAACAAACGTGCTGATAAGAACTCTCAAGTTTCATAAAAATAGATGCACCGGCAGCTTAAGCACCTTCTAGGACTGTACGGCCACAATTCAGCTCTTGGATTTGTTATTACACAAGTAATGTGTCTATATTAAGCCCCGAAAAGCCAATAAATTCTAACTTCATCATACACAAATCTTGCAAAAGCTCAGACTGTTTTGAAAATCGCAGTAGTAAAATAACTCTTTTCTATGTTGAACATCTAAACAAGAACAAGATGCGAAAACTGTTTGCCCTCTCTGTCTTCAGTGCGACTTTCGGCATCCTCTTCAGGATGTCAAATGGAACTGGCTCGCCTAATTGGGACGAGTTACTGGCAGATGGAGCTATCACAAAAGTCAGCTCTCCTGAGAGTGGCACTGAGCCTGCAACTGCAGAAAACCCAGTTCAACCATCTTCAGTAGTCGATCCGGTGGGAGATACTGGAATCCCAGATCTTAGGACGTATACAAAAAAGCGCACCTTGAAACAAGATCAGCCACATGAAGCAAGGCGTAAGAGTGGTAATGCGTGGAAGAATGCCAGTCCTCTATCTCATGAGCAAGCCATGCAAATGGAATCACAAGAAAAAAGGCGAAGGGTGAAGACATCAAAAACAAAGCCAGTGGGTACCGTAAAGACTAAAAAGTTCAAATCTCGCAGAGATTACTATCATGCAAGACTCAAAGTCCTTAAAGAACCTGGAAATGAATCAAAACTACAAGAGTATAAAGACAGAATTTCAAAGGACAACAAAACTTACATGGCTAAACTCAAAAAAGAGGTAGTGGACGGAAGAGCGTCCGAACAAAGAAAAGAATTATATGAAAAGCGTAAGAGGAATTCCAAAGATAGAAAGGCCATGCCACAAGGGAATACTAAGACTACGAAGAAATGATCTTAAAGGCAGCCTTTGCTCGATCGCTATGCATTCTCCTTAAGCTTTCTTGCATTTCCGTTGGCCTTCTTGGCTGTGTCAACTTTTCACGAGTTCCTTTACACAAGTTTATGTGGCAATGAGGCAGTGTCTGCTGTAGGTATTTTGTGTATTAATACTTTGCATCATAGATTGACACTCTTTGCAACTTGTCTTTCTCATTCTGCAACACTCATAGGCAACATGATTTTCACTTTTATCTCATATCTTGCAATCTGCTATATTGCTACTATATTTCATTGTAACAAAGATTCTTTTGTCATTGCGGCGGGACCTGGCTCTCCGGACTGGGACTCAATACTTGAAAGTCCAATAATCGAGAATTTATTTTCTCCTTCAATTAGCAACACTAACACAGTTGACACTCCTGCTCAACAACGGATCGAGCCCGAAGGTATTCCGGCTACAGCACAAGTTCCTCAATGGGCTGCAAAAAAGCAAGCGAGCCAAACGCCTAAGGCGATAAAGCAGCGTGAAAGGTTAGCAAAGTTGAAAAGTGAAAATCCTCAAGAATATCTTGCTTTCAGAGAAAGGGAGAATCAAAGGATCCGACACCTTAGAACAAGCTACACGGAAGAAGAAAAAGAAAAAGATAGGCTGCAACTTAAAAATTCCCAAAGAAGATTCGCAGAAAGGCAAAAGATTGCATTTAAAGATCCTAAGAATGCTGATTCATTAAAAAAGCTGAGAAAAGCAAGTTCGAAAGCAAGTATAGAATACTATCGCAGACTGACTCATGATGTCCGTACAGGTAGAGCAAGTGAAAAGCGCATAAAAATTTATGAAAATCAAAAGAAGGGGAAGAAGGAAAGCGCTCGAAGGCATTATGAACGTCAAAAAGCTGCCGATCAGGCCGCAAAAGTGACGGTGGCGGCAAGCCCGAAAAGTGGGAATTAGATATCACTATTGTATACAAACAATTCTTCAAGGTAATAAACAGTTTGAGCACGCTGATCTATAGTCTCGCTTGCATTCTTTTACACATTAACTTTGTTGATCTATTCCGGGGCGCTTTGAAGTTTGCAACTCTAGAAACTTTACTAGCTGCAAGAAGTGAACCCCCACTTTCATGATCATCAAGATGAAAGCTTACATTGTATTTCCGGTCGTTTCTTACTTTGTCATTGTCACGAAACTCACTATTGCAACAGGACCTCCAGAATGGGATAAGTTGCTTGCTGATACTTCCAATATACAACCAGTACAGCAAGAAGAAGATCCCCAATCACAATTTGCTTCTTTTCCCCCAACTTCTACATTACATCAAATCGAGAAGTCATCAACGACTCCAGTAGGAATCGAAAGAAAGAAAACTAAACGTAAACTTCTCGAAGATCCTAGAAATGTGGCAAGACGACTTCAATATGCTCACAATAAGAGCCTAAGTCCTATAAAAAAGAAAGTTACGGAAGCAGAAAAATCTCAAGAATTAAAAGAAAGAGCACGCCAGAAAAAGGAAAAATTTCGAAAAAAACTGAGGCTGCCTGGAAATGAGGAAAAGCATCGTGAATATAAAGCAAGTACTGCAGAGTACAATCGACGTTATAGGAGTAGTATTTTGAAAAGACTTGCAGATGGAACAATCTCGAAAGAGATGAAGGAAAATTACGAAAAGCGAAAACGAAGGAAAATCGAAAGTAACAAAGCCAGAGATCGAAGAAACGTGACTGGAAAGGCTCAAAAGAAGCTCAAAGAAAAGCCAAGCTGATTCACTTGGTTTTTCTCGACATCTATAGTCTCGCTTGCATTCTTGTACACATTAACTTTGTTGATCTATACCGGGGCGCTGTGAACTTTGCAACTCTAGAAACTTAATTAGCTGCTAGAAGTGCTCCCCATCCTTTCGCATCCTCATGATCACCAATATGAAAGCTTACATTGTATTTCCGGTCGTTTCATACTTTGTAATCATCACGAAACTCGCTATTGCAACAGGATCTCCAGAATGGGATAAGTTGCTTGCTGATACTTCCATTATACAACCAGTACAACAAGAAGAAGATCTCCAATCACAATTTGCTTCTTTTCCTCCAATTCCTGCTTATGAACATGCCATAGACCCTACTACATTACATCAAATCGAAAAGTCATCAACGACTCCAGTAGGAATCGAAAGAAAGAAACCTAAACGTAAACTTCTCGAAGATCCTAAAAATGTGTCACGACGGCTACAATATGCTCAAAATAAGATCCTACATCCTACAAAAAAGAAAATTCCAGAAGCAGAAAAATCTCAAGAATTAAAAGAACGAGCACGCCAGAGGAAGGAAAATTTTCGTAAAAATCTGAGGCTGCCTGGAAATGAGGAAAAGCATCGTGAATATAAAGCAAGTATTGCAGAATACAATCGACGTAATAGGAAAAGACTTTTGAAAGGACTTGCAGATGGAACGATCTCGAAAGAGATGAAAGAAAATTACGAAAAGCGAAAACGAAGGAAAATTGAAAGCAACAAAGCAAGAGATCGTAAAAAGTTGACTGAAAAGTATCAAAAGAAGCTCAAAGAAAAGCCAAGCTGATTCACTTGGGTTTTTTTTTTGACAGATGAGTCAGACTTTTTTTCCAGCTTGCATATGTCTTATAAACATATCGAGGGGCTTTGTGAAAACGTGTATGCAGTTGACCATTGAAAACGTATTCAGGTGATAAGCTGTTTCTCCTGCTTCTCCTTATATACTAATTAGCAAATTCCGAACTTTATTTGTACCTTTTCAGCAACTCAACGATGTTTTTATATTTACTCTTCTTTCAACTCCACCTTTTACTCTCAATCTTAGGAGCAGGACCCGATTCGCCCGATTGGGATTCTCTTCTTGCAGGTCCATTCTTCGATATCTTTTCTCCTCCTCACTCACCTCATACTAACAATGATGCTCATGTATCTCCGAAAATGGCCGAGCATGATACTGGCCGAGTAGAGTTTAGAGCACAAGACAGCTCGGCTCATCCGACTGCACCTTTTCAGCTTTACCAAAACTCTGTCGTTCCAGCGAGGGAGTCACCTGAATGGTATGCTAAACAAAAACCTAGTATGACATACAGTGCAGTGGTTCAACGTATGGATCTTGCAAAACTTAAAAGTGAAAATTACGATGCTTACATTTCCAAAAGGAAGAAGCATAATGAGTCGAACAAAGCTAGAAGACAAGCTTTGGAAGGTGAAGCAAAAAAACGTGCGAAAGCACTTTCAAGTCAATCATCAAAACGATTTTCAGAAAGAAGAAAACAAATGTTAAATTTACCAGAAAATGCCTTGAAAGCAAAATTATTTAGACAAAAGGGTGCAGAAGCATGTAAAAAATCACGAGATAAAATCATGGAAGCCATCAAATCTGGTAAAGCAACACCAAAACAAATTGAAACGTACAATAAACAAAAGAGAGCAAAGGCGTTATATTCCAGAAAGAGATATGCTCAAGAGAAAGCTGAACGTGAAGCTTTGAAAGTCTCAAACAAAGGATGACAAGATCACGCCGATATGGTCTTACCCCAAGAGACGGGCTAAACGGGCATATCCCTCCGCTCTAAACTTTCCATCCACTCTTTTCTTATAGAAAATGATTTGTGATGAGACGTAATGGTATTATATTAAGGTAGCGACTCGATCGATGGTATGAATTGGAAAAGCAAAGCGATAATCATCTAACGTACAAGGTATGCGAAGTTTTTAATACTTCAAGATGATGTACAAAGCGTGAATGATACCGGGAATGTAACCCAAAATTGTCAACAAGATGTTGATCCAGAAATCAACGGCACATCCTCTCTCCAAAAAGACACCAATTGGTGGGACGAAGATGGCGAAGAAGATCTTGATGATATCACTGAGAAGAAAAAGAAGTTTTAAGATTAGCACAGATTCTAGCTTTTCTTAGATTTTCCTACTACTACTTACCTGCAGGTGAAAGGCATTTTGGCTAATTTCTTGACTTCGTGACGAATTCAGATAGTTGTTTGTTTACTGTGAGAGCAAAAGATAGAGAAAGTCTTGTTAGTATATGAGAACAAGCATAGAAGAATCTTTAAGACGAGTCGGGTTCACTTTCCAGTACCTCCACATCACATTGAAAGCGGATGCTTGGATGCTGAATGGTGATCTGTTGTTACTCTCTCGTCAATACAAAGACGCAATACTCACGTAGGATATCAGGTTCCTAGTATGCTTCTGATGCTTTTCAGAAGGTTTGATTGATGATGGTGGTGAATAGGGGAAAAAGAAGGGATTGTGATTCCGATTTTAAGTGTTTTCCCTCCGTTGCATTTCTTCTCCGCTCATTGTCGTATAACACAGCACTCTCTTCTTTTTACAGCCTTAAGCCCTGAATGGCTGTGTTGTAAGGCGTTACGCGCAGCGCACACAAATACACAGCTGTCGTGTTGTGCCAAAGCGGATAAATGCATGCATGCAATCTAGTGCAGAGCGTGCGCCTCGTCGTCACCCTCTTGTCAAGACACGCGCGGTATATCAGCACAAGAGCACAAGGAGTAAAATGTCATTACAATTTTCTCCACCCCATTTCAATGAAAACCAAAAAAAAAGTTTTCTTTTGATTCATTGTCTTTTTCTCTTCTTTCGCTAACATGCATGCATTCAAAACTCACGTTGAATCAAGATATCCTTTACTTACTTACCCGATGATGCTGTGTTGATCCTCCTCTCTCTCGTTAAAAGCTTATGCATATGAACGTTGATGTTGTTTGTCGTCATTGTACAATAAACTGTTCAGCACAACATCGTCTCGATCAGTGTGGAGGCACCCTTGATGGGCTTCAGTTGACCTTACAGCAGCAAGTCAGATCGATCTTCAGAAAGCCATTAGCGTTATCAAGATGAAGGAGGAAAAAACTCCTACCGCCGGCAAAAGGGTCAGATTCATACCATGATGATCACCCGAGTATTCCGGGTCAGTGATCAGCTTATATAAGCAGAGCAGTTGTTCATGCAATCATTACGTTTTCTCATACAATAATAAGGGTAATGAAGGTCTGATCAGTGCTTCTCTTTACATTTTTCAGATGATGGAATCCAGTGATGATTATCTAATCACAATGATCCACGGACTTATGCACCTCTTCGGGTTTAGATGGGCTGTTTGTTTAGCGGGCGCAAGCTTATCGGAACGAAAGTGTTAATCGCGTTTCTTTTTAGCTAGCTTTACACTGCTCATATGCACATCCTCGCCAACTGATAAGGTCACACGAACGCCAATCAGACAGACGTACACTCATACCCCGGACACGTAACGAATGCACCTCCTTACTCTACAATCACTCCTCTTTACCATCATCTCCCTCTCAATCTTAAAGCAATGGGTTCTACCAATTCAAAACCCACAACGGCTCAGCCTGCTACACAGGCAGAAAAGTATGCATCCATTCAATCATCAACTACGCACGCTCATCCAAGTGATGTATGCGATGTACAGATAGGTTCTTCCCGAGAAGGAGGTACGTATGCCAGCGATCGATTACATCGAATTGCAGCAGAGGCTTATTCCTCCATTCATTCCAATCAAGATTATACTTCACAAGCACATCAATCTGCACGTCTTGGTCAAAGTCATGCTGTCGTTCCGGATCATGATACAACTCATGCAGAAGTTACCATTCCAGCATTAAAGGCTTGGGACAGCGCAGCTTTACACGCCCCTGTCACCCAATTAGCAACGATGACATTGCACAATGGACCTATCAAGGACAATCTACGTAATCGCAAAGCTGAAACAGAAGACCTTCACGTTTTCAGTCACAGGATTCCATCTCAAGGCACCCCTGTAACAAATCAAATGAGCTCAGGTCGATGCTGGTTATTCGCGACCACCAACGTGATTCGCTTGCGAGTGATCAAAGAACTTAACCTAAAAGAATTTGAATTAAGCCAATCTTATCTTGCATTCTGGGATAAGCTTGAAAAGAGCAACACGTTCTTGGAGAACAGCATTGAATTGGCCGATAAGGCTTTGGACGATCGTGTATTTGGCTTCTTGAAAACCGCTCCTACGAATGACGGCGGTCAATGGGACATGGTGACCAATCTGATCAAAAAGTACGGGATCGTACCCAAGGCAATCTATCCTGAGAGCTACAACAGTTCCAACTCAAGTCAAATTAACTGGTTGCTCACTCTCAAGCTACGTGAGTATGCCCTCGAATTACGTCAATTGAAAAAGTCAACAATTAGTGCTCTTCTTCGTGTTGGGCAAACAGACCCACACGCAAACGAAGCAAAGGCGTTACGTGTTGTTCGGGAGCGTAAAGATGCTCAAATGGCAGAAGTGTACCGGATCATGATTATTGCTTTGGGTGTTCCACCTCAGCCGGACGAAAAGTTCACGTTTGAATACTATGATAAGGATGAGAAATTCCATCGTCTCAAAGCAACTCCTCTGGAATTCTTGGACAAGTATACTGGCTCATTCGATCCTGCAGGTGCTTGCTCATTGGTGAATGATCCTCGTCGTCCATATGACAAATTGGTAACAGTTGATAGATTGCAAAACGTTTGGGGTGGTCAACCGGTATTGTATGTGAACACGAGTACAAGCCAAATGAAGGATTCGGTCATCAAATCTATCAAAGCTGGATTGCCAGTCTTCTTCGGCTGTGATGTTGGACAATTCAGTAATGGCGGTATCATGGATCCGGACGTATATGATTTCGAATTACCGTTTGGTATCAAATTAGGTCTTACAAAGGCTGAAAGAATTGAAATGGGTGAAAGTTCAATGACACATGCAATGGTCATCACTGGCGTTCATCTTGACGAAGACAACAAACCTGTTCGTTATCGCGTGGAGAATAGTTGGGGTCCTGATCGCGGCGATAAAGGATATATGGTCATGTCTGATAAATGGTTTGATGAATTCGTTTATCAAGTCGTCATTCGTAAACAACATATGCCTTCCCATCTCTGGAAATTATTCACTGATGGAGTGAATAAAGAAACTGAAATTTTGCCGCCATATGATCCTATGGGTGCATTAGCTTAAAAGCTCAGCGAACGTTATCTCAAAGCAATATTTTGTCATTGTATAATCACACAATATATCCTCATTTAATATTTTATTTCCGTTTGTTTGATTTTGGGCAGTGCAATAGCATGATACGAAACGATATACATATGAATAGCCGCCTCGAGAATACTCGTTGGCAAGCTTTCTACAATTCACCTGCTACTTTCTTGGTACGCAAGAAAAGGTAATTAGGCAAAACTTCGATGAACCTTGTTGGCCAATCTGAAATAGGTGGGAAACGTCCAAAGACTGACAGACTGTCTTGAACGCATGTCAATTTGCTTGCATTGTCCACATATTTTGGTCTCTGTGGCCATTGACAAACTTCACGTTGAACAGGATCGGTAACACGAGAGACATGCATACGTTCTGGCGCATTTCCTTCTTCGACCCATTGAACCAATTGAGCAATCGTACTTTCATCAACGAAAGGTGCTTGACCGTTTTCACGTGAAGGTGCAGGATTGCAATGTGACATTCCCGGTACGACGTAAAATCGAATAAAGCTTTGCATTTGTTCAACATATTCGCTAATAGATGAACTGGGATACATCCTTTGACGAATTTGATCCCATTTACCATACGAAACGCCAGTTGGAATGATTGGATCTTCTTGTCCGTGGTACCACATAATCTTTCCGCCACGATCACGGAAACGACTCAAATCATCAGAAGCTTCGAGTATACCTGTGTATTCACGCTCACTTTGCTCTTGCCAGTCAGCCAAATCTTCCAGAGAAACCTTTTTCCAATCAACCTTCTGCATGCCTTTGAGTAGATAATCCTCCACGTATTGCCTGGAGAAAGGGAATGGTACAGGTGTTCTCTTACCGCTTGCTTTATCGACCACCACTGAAAGAGGGCAGATGCCCGCCAAAGTACCTTCAAAGCCGATATCGAATCCGGAGCCGATATAACGGCCATTGTTGTCATATGCGCCAGACAAGGCAATCTGATAGACTCTTGCTGCTTCATAAGATACTTCCTTTGTTTCTCCATTGCCTTCACATGTATCAGCAAATGGTCTTCCAACCGCTTTTTGTGCTGTGAATTTGCACAAATCTGGTCGTGCAACAATTGTATCAATTCTTCCGTCCAAATGATCGCATTCTTCAATTGATGCTTGTCGAATAGCTTCAAATTCACATGCGTTTGGATATGTGTTGTATTTGTTCATTGCTGCTGTTTCGGCCAAAATACGGACTGCGAATTTTGGAAATAGGGTAGCTGGTGCACCTACGAGTATACCATCATAATCTTCCGGGTAACGTGCTGCTTCCATCAAACCTTGTCTACCGCCGGTCGAACATCCCATATAGTAGTTGTTTGACGGTTTCCGACCAAAGAATTGCTCAATCACCTCTTTTGCAGCTACAGTCATATCATGAATTGCACGATGACCTAATCGTTCCAAGAGGAAATTGTCAGGATTACCTGGAGTGACGAGAGTATAATCGGTCAAGAACGGTTCACCATGCAAGCCTCCGTCAGTCGTTGCAGCAGCGGCACCATTTGAAACAGCATAATTGAGAGCGTGTTTTCCCATTGTGCATTGCCAACCACCACCACCAGTTCCCATATATCTTCCGTTCCATTTATCTAGAGAAGTCGGAAGCCAAACCGAAACCGTAACGCGGGTTGAATTCATTCCAGGGTTGATGAAGTAGAGATTAACTTCACATGCATCAATCTCGGCATCTTGATATCTTGGGTGCGTAGAAACAGAGTGATACTTTTTCAACTCTTTTGCTTCTACTTCTATCACTTCTGCTCCCGGTATACTTTGCGTACCCAACAAGGATGAGAAGCTAGAAGAATCACATTTTTGCGTTGATTTTCCGTTTGCAAAGGCGGATAGGGATCCAAACGTTGCCAGTGCGGCTAGAAAGGTAGGAGCGAGTAAACGCATCTTTTCTTTTTCTTATGATGGTGTCAAAAGAAGAAGAAGAAGAGGCTGTTTCATCATTGAGATTCTATCTCGGTAGCGCTTATCATTAAGAAGGCCGACACTCCGCGATCAAATTTGACAGGTAAAGTGCCTCGGATTGAATTCATACGCGTAATCGTTGAAACCAAAAAGTCTAAATTAACTCCGCAAATACACATACACACACGCGGACTACCATCATCATCATCATCATCATTAGGAGTCAGGGTCAGATATGCTCATCTCTTGCATTCTTCTGTCGTATTTGTTTTCGCTTATACTTTTCTCGTCGCAAATTGCACAAATGCAATCTATGTTCCAAATGTGTATCTTCCATTTCTTCAATTGTTGGCTCTGGCTGGATTTGATCAAATTTCTTGATCACCTTGCTTTGACGGAGTGGAGCGGATTTATTGTATTTCCATACACTGGCAGTGCGAAGTTCTCGACTGTACCTGACCGGATTCTAAGCAGAGTAGAGATTAAATTGTTTAAAAAGGATAATAAATCGCCTTGTCAGTAGAATTACTCACATTCTTCTTCAACACGTTCAAATTGAAGCGGATTCTCTGTGAATCAGATTCTTTATCCAATTTCTGTAAACAAATAAAGGTGTAAATCAATAAAGGAAATCCTCAAACAGTGCTCCTTGAAGCTCACTAATCCTTTCCTTTCCATTCTATTCCGGATTGCCTTTCTCGTCGAATGTCTGATCCACCTCTCACGATCATTAAATCTCCAATTAGCTTCTTTTGATTTAAGATCACTTTCTCTTTGTGTGTATTTTCGAATAGGTCTCATGACATCAGAAGCTGCCGAAGCTGTACCATGAGTGTGAGGAAGGGTAGCCGAACTGTCTCTTTGTTTGTTTTGTCCGCCTTGATCAGAAGCTGCTAAAGCTATGCCATGTGTGTAAGGAAAAGCGGCCACAGTACCAGTTTGAACGGCCTGCTTGTTTTGATGAGCTGCTGGAACTGTTCTTGTTTCCGATGACGAGGGTATAGGATGCTGCAGAGAGTCTCTCGTGGCAGAGGGAGAGTCTTTCAATACGCTCTCAATCCAGCCGGATGATGATGACGATGAATTATGGGGAGATGCCCGCTGCGCCTCATGCCTCTCTTTGGCGGAAACAGAAGAAAAAGGTTGCGATACAGAAGGAGAATGATTAATCAAGACATTGTCGATCCAACCAGATGAGGATGATGATGATGATGCAACGAATGCAGGTTTCGGGTGAGAAGCGCTTCCTTCGCCAGAGCATTTGACAGACCAAGTCGTAGCAAAAGTGATGAATGCCCCAGATACGAAAAGTAATTTCATTGCAAGAACTTATCGGTAGTTGGTTAAGTTCATGACGTGGCATGTAGTTACAGATATCCTCTTTCATCATCTGCATTGAGAATCATGAGCCCCGAATGCTTTTATGAAATGAATCATTCGAGTTTCAGAGCCTTTATCCGAAAGTGCATGGAAATTGCTGTGTAGTCACATATACCTCGGACTGCTTTGTCAGAAATTACTGCCACCATCGACTGTTGGGTCAGAAATGCTCTATCCCTTTCTTATTCGTGATCACGGTGCGGATGCTCATCTCTTGCATTCTTCTTTCGTGCTTGTCTGCGTTTATACTTCTCTCTTCGTAAATTGCATAAATGCAATCTATGTTCCAAATGTGCGTCTTCCATTTGTTTGAATGTTGGTTTAGGTTGCATTTGATGAAACATTCTAATCGCTTTTCGTTTATGGATTGCAGCGTTTTTGTTATACTTCCATATGCTTGCATTGTGAAGTTCGCGGACATACCTGACTGGATGCTAAAGCAAAAAAACGTTTCAGTGGCACAGTCTCCCTTTTCGTATGAATTAATACTAACATCTTCCTTTAAATTGTCCAAATGAAAGCGAATTCGTTTTTCATCGAGATATTTATGCATTTTCTGCAAGGAATGATTTCTGTGAGTCAATGTGTCAAATCATTTAATAGGTGGAATGTTCGAGCTTACTGGGCTGTCTTCATTGATTCCTTTTCCCATGACGCTTCTATTTGAATGTTTGACACTCCTCTCATGATCATGTATTCTCCAACTGGCTTCCTTTGTTCTGAAATCGCCTTCTCTTGGATTGTACTTCTTTATGACTGTACCGTGAGGGTAAGGAAGGGTCGCCGAACTACCTCTTGGTGCGCCTTTCTCGCCTTGATGCGCTGATGGAACAGCCGTCGCTACCGATGGCGAGTGTATAGAATTATGTAGAAAGTCGTGTGAGGCAGGAGAATCTCTGAGTACACTCTCCACCCAGCCGGATGACGATGGCGATGTAACACGAGTAGGTGCCAGTCGCCCCTCGTGCCTTTCATTGGCAAAAGTAAGGGGAGAGTTCTGCGAAACAGAAGGAGAAGAGTCCACCAAGACATTGTCAATCCAACCATGTGAGGATGATGATTCACCTATGGCAGGATTAGGATGAGAAGTGCTTCCTTCGCCGGAACATTTGACAATAGAAGTCGCAACAAAAGTGAAGATTACCCCAGGTACAAGAAGCGATTTCATCACTAGATAAGCTGATTGATCGTAAAGAGAAGCCGAAGCAGACATATACCTACGGAGCACTTTTTAGCTTTATCTGCGTTGAAACCAATGAGCCCCGAATATTCTACTATACATTAACACAAGCTTACAAAGATGAAGTGTGACCAATCATCTGCAGGTTACAGCCACTTCCTGGGTTCAGTAAAGCGTAAGAAGCATTGCTGCGCACTTGCACGTCTCACATGTACCTCGAACTGCCTTGTCCGAAACGATCTGAAAGTGTGGCAGAAGATTTAATGAAATCCGTTCGTTTTCGCTCATCCATCAGCTGGCCGCCCACACTGAGAGCCGCTTCCCGATCCCAAATCATAGTTGGAGCACCTCGCTTTTCTTCTCGTTCTTCTTCATCTCTCCTTGTCTTCTTTCGTTCTTTTTCTCTCCTGACTTCCTTATCCTCCCGTTTTGAGGCTCTACTTCGCTCTGAGCCACGTTCTGCGGATGGAGATCTAGATCGATGCGAACGCCGAGAAGATGAATGTTTACTGTGATGTCTTGATCCATGCCTATCATGACGGTCTACGCCATGCCGACTAGATCTGTCGTTTTCTCTATGCTTGTCGCGTGACCTCGAATGGCTCTCTCCATCATCCGAGACAGATTGAGATCGCTCTCGACGATGTCGGCGATGCCTACTACTGCGAGACTCTTCATCATCAGACGTTCTATTTCGCCTGCTGTGATGCTGTCTTCTGTGTCGATCATCTCTATCCGATTTGCTATCTTTGTCACGAAGTTCTTTCCTTCGTTTTGCTTGATGTTGCTCTAACAATGACGGACCTCTGGAAGCCTGATGTTCCTGTACAGCTTGCTTGACTCTCTCTTCCCTTCTTCTGTCATCCTCAAGCTGTTGACTTTCGAGGTGAGAATTTGATCCACTTCCATTCACATTTCGAATCCCCATCTGTTCTTCATATAGTCTCTTTGCTCGTTCTTGTGGCGTTTCTGTCCAAGAAGCACTATCGATATCATCTGGATTTGTTGGCATGGTTGCTGTCCTTTGTACTCTCATATTACCGGATTGATTGAACCCTCTGGCCTTTAATGCAGCAGTAGGATCTTTGTTGAACATATCGCTTATTCCAGTCGCACTTGGAGGTGCTAACATCCAATCTGGACGCTGCTCTGGCTGCTTACTTGTAGATCCAGAGTCACTTTGGCCATGTTCATTGGTAAGTCGTATCCTTTCTTGTCGATCTATGAACTCCTTTGCTGCCGATGACATCCCTCCAGATGTCTGTGATTGTTGGCTACTATCGGGTAGCATTGGTCCCATCACTCTTCGTGAAGTGGAGGCAGCAGATTGTTGCCCATTACCATCTGAGGCTTGATCTGGTAGAGATGGACCGATCATTGTCGTAGTTGTTTCACCTTTCCACTGTGATCACCACTCCGAATTCCTGCATTCGTGTGAGTGAAGAAAGGTGAATGAATGCTCTGTGTTGTATTCAAAAAGTTTAAATTAGACTCGCTACGCCCAACGCGTTTATCTTTTCTCCTCACATCTTTCTCTCTCAGACAATCTTTCTTCTCGACGATATTATAGGATGATATTCTGTAAGTTATATACAATGCAGCAGATCCAAGATGACAGAAACAGAAGAGCGAATTACCGGGCAATAAAAAGGAGCGTTTGATGTTAATCTATATATATGTACAATTTTTATTCATTGTTGACCACGCTTTGGTGATTCATTTCGCGATCCAAAACGGGTATCACGACTACTTTGACGGGTATGGGTAGCAGTTGCTTCGGTGAATTTACTTGAAGCACGACTACCATCTCCACGCGGTCTTCCGAAATCTGACATTTGTAAAGCTTCAACCAATGTCGTATTGGAAGGATTGATGTTCAACGTTGTTCCGGGCTTAAAGGCAAATGTAGGAGTTGGAACTTCGGATGGTCTTGTTGTTTCAACTTTGAAAGAAGAAGCAGAAGAAGCAATTGTTGGTGATGCAGTAGTAGTCTTGTCGTTGAGGCTTGCATCCCTTCCAGATGTGAACAAGCCACGACGGCGCTTACGGCGAGGTGCAATAGGAGCTCCTTCCCATGCTTCATTTGTTGGCACTGATTCACCTTTCATGACCAAAGAAAGTGCTCCAACTTGACCATTCTCGCTGATACGACTGTTTGGCAAGCAGATGGAGTATGACTTCAATACCGATCGAGGCTCCATCGTAACTGGACCAATCTTCATTACACGATCTTCGAACAAATGCGTTTGTGCACCTGCATTGTTGTTGATGATTGCTTCATCACCGATTGTGACCATATCATACTCGGTGATATCGTTGTGCAAAAGTGTTACACGTTTTCCAATCTTGACACCGAAAAGACGGAAACACATGGCCAAATAAGGCGTTCCGGTCAATTGATTGGTGAAAGAAGGGGCTGCCAAGCAGTCATACGTTGAAGTGATGAATTCCGATCTCCAAACTTCGTTACTCCATAAAGGCCATTCTGCCGTCTTGTATCGTCCGATCAAGATCCATTTCGATAAGACGGTGAACAATAATGCTGGCACACCGAACATGAACACTTGGAAGAATGGCAGGAGAAGAGCAGCTTCAGGAATACCAATGTTTTGATAGGCAACACGGAAGATTGAACAACCGAAACCGATTCCAAAGATGACTACCGCACGAGGCAAGACGATACGAGCTCCTTCGATGAACAAACGCATAGCAATTTGACTTGCTTTTGGAGCGTACAAGAGATGAGGTGGATGACAAATGTTGGCGGCTTGACGAGCGGGCATCATGACTGGAGGTGATCCGAAACAGCTTTGACCGGCCAATAATGGTTTGCAAACATCTGGATCAGGTGCAACAGACAATACTCCAACCAATGTCTCTGATGGCAAAGTTGTTCCTTGCGGAATGACTGAACTGTTACCTGCGAAAGCACGTTTGGCAAATACAGTCTTGCGCAATTCGATGGCGTTTCCTCTGACTTCCACCGGTCCAATGTAAACATTATCGGCAACGAAAGATTCATCACCAATTTCCGTCAAGTTGAAGTTGATACCTGATGCTGTTGAAACTTCTGCGCGATCTCCAATCTTGACACCCAAAGCACGCAAGAAAGGAATGACGTACAAAGTTGCATAGACGGGATATAGAATAGTCAAGCTGAGTGCCATCAAACGATCAACGAACCATTTGCGAATGAAAAAGACAGAAGTTGTCCTATACTTTCCTTCTTTAACGTGACCGAGAACGACCCAACGGAAAAAGATCATCTCCAAGAAGACCAAACCGAGGTAGGCAAACGAGGCGGGAATGGCGAGAATTGCAATTTGAGCCCAAAGGTAATTGATGTTGTGCAAATAAACAAATTCGAAGAGGATCATTGTTGGAATTTGAGGTGCGAACCAGATGATGGGTAAGATGAAAGTAGTCAAGAAGGAGATCACAGCACCTGTTGCCAAAACACGAGCTCGACTTGGACGAGTACGACGTTCCAAACCAAGTTCATGAGATGCATCGAGGAAGCGGGCAGGAGATCCATGCCATCTTTGACCTGCTGGAATACACATTCCATCAGGAACCATGGATACGCGCATCAATTCAACATCATTCTCAATGACACTTCCACCTTCGATGACCGAATTAGAGCCAATTCTTGATCCATTACCAATCTTGACAGGTTTGAGAATCAATCTACCACGTTCAGCAACTGCAGGAGTCAAATTAACACCGTTTGCTAAAACGACATCATCACCAATTTCGACCAAATCCATACAATTGACCAAGACTTGACCAATGCTAACGTGAGCACCAAGACGAGCGCCTAAAGCACGCCAAAAGAACCTGATCAAAGGAGTTTCTGCAATCACGGCTAAATCCACCATTCCAACCAAATGGGAGGCGAACCACCAACGGAAGTAGTAAACTCCATAAAGCGGATATTCTCCTGGCTTTGTCTTTCCGATCACAATCCAT